>NW_006159686.1:399003-399717 GCF_000334495.1 Tupaia belangeri chinensis | reverse complement strand
TATGTGTAATGGGAAAACTATGTATGAATTTCAAAAAGTTTTTGTACCAAAATAAATTTATACTTTAATTGTAAAATAAAATAATTAATTAAAAAAATTCTTGGGACCAGCAGTTAGCATAATGCTGTCGCTGGACTCCCACGTAGTAGACTGCGGTTTGTGTCCCGGACCCGGTAGCTTAAAACTCACGCCTGGCACGTGTGCGTGCGTGCCCAAGATCCCGAGAGGAGAATGGAGGAGAAGGGATTGCGGCGTGGCCATCCCCCCTGGGGGGTGATTTATAATTAATTAAAAAAATTCTTGGGACCAGCAGTTAGCATAATGCTGTCGCTGGACTCCCACGTAGTAGACTGCGGTTTGTGTCCCGGACCCGGTAGCTTAAAACTCACGCCTGGCACGTGTGCGTGCGTGCCCAAGATCCCGAGAGGAGAATGGAGGAGAAGGGATTGCGGCGTGGCCATCCCCCCTGGGGGGTGATTTCTCGCTTTCTGTCTCTCTGTCTCTGTCTGGCGAGCGCACACGCCCTATAGCGATAACCTCTCAAAAAAAAAAATTCTTAAAAAAAAAAAACCATACAAAAAAACCCACACAACTCCTCTAGAAGATATTAACAATGGCTGTCACTAAGTAAGACTCATGCTGATCTGTGTTAAGTTTTGCTAGAGGGCACATGCACTGGCCAGAGCAACACAGAGAGAAAAAGAGAGGGAAAGA
>NW_006159686.1:397653-398984 GCF_000334495.1 Tupaia belangeri chinensis | reverse complement strand
CTGGGGGAATGGGCACACCACAATCCCTTCTCCTCCATTCTACTCTCACGCACACATGCCCAGCATGATTTTCAAGCTGCAGGGTCTGAGACTCAAACGCGCAGCCATGTGGGATCCAGCACTTCAACCGCCATGCCACCTGCTGGCCCAAGATGATCTGTATTTTAATCTTTGTACTTTTTGCTAGCATTGCCCACCTTTCTACAGAGAAAATCACAGACATTTCTGCATGTCTTCTACAAATTCCCTATATGTATATATGGGCACGAAAATATGCATGTGAACACACACGCTCCCGTGTATGCACAGGCACACACAGGATGTTCTGAGACAGGAGACGGGTACCCGTCAGTAGCACACGAGGGGCTGTGACTGCAGGGCAGGCTGCTCCACTGCAGAAATTTATCTGACGTGTCAGAGAGTACAGGAAGCACGGAAAGGAGCCCACCATGAAAAGAAGACTCTTGCATAGAAAAGGGTTTGTGTGATCAGCTTTCTTTGCCTCTTAAACACACCTGGATCATACACTGTTCTGAAGGTTGCTTTATAAGAATCTCAGGGTCTCAGTAGGGAACCTTTTTAAAATATTATGAGAGAGGAAAAGAGGGAAGAAGACAAAGTATCCCGTACAGGGCATAGTCACGGTATAGTCCTTATTCCACTTGTCCACACCCTAAGGACTCCTGGGCACACAAATACACATGCCTTATGTTTTTCAAGCTGCCAGGGTTGGGATCTGAACCATGGCTGGCCATGTGGGATCCGGCTTCTTATGCAGAGCACCTAACTGATGCACAACGGGGCTAGCCCCTGAGGATTGTTTTTCAACACACTACGTTCAAGACATCTTTTCCTAGCAAAATATAAACATACTTATATACACATGGCTCGGTCTGTCTCAGGTCCTCATGGCTACATCATTGCCAAATCTAACACCACCTCCTCCTAACCAATACCAGTGCTGTCACTTCTGTCACCAAATGCTGCAAGGACTCCCCTGCTCTCCAGAGTGAGCTCCCGCGAGGTCACATACGTGGGAGGGCACCTGCATGGAGGGCAGGCTATGAAGCTCCTTCCAGACTCTGAGGCTGTGGTCTAATCTAGCCAGAGGCTGGCCACACACCTGCTCCTTGAGGCTGTTCACTTGCAGCTTCTCTTTCTCTAAGGAGGCTTGTAGGGCCTGGACGAGCTGCCTCATCTGGCGATCCTCCTCTTCTTTGCGCTGCAGAACCGCCTGCACCTAGGTGGCATGACGGGGACAAACAAGAAGTGATGTCACAGGCCCAGGACAAAGTGTGAAATCATGGCGGGGGGGGGGGGGGGGGCGCTGC
>NW_006159686.1:382039-397430 GCF_000334495.1 Tupaia belangeri chinensis | reverse complement strand
GCACGGGAAAAGTGTGAAACATGGGGGGGGGGGGGGGGGGGCACATGTCACCATGTACCATCATCCAGAGAAGCAGACATGACCCCATCTCTGGAGAACATGGTTACAAAAAGAAAATCTGAAAATGTAGGAGACCAATTATTGGATCATATCCAAGAAGATGCCAGGAACCAGGAGACTCGTGGGAATCGGAGTGCAGACACCTTCACACCAAGGCTCCCAGGGCATGGTGAGGGAGCCAGGTAGGAAAGCACAGGAGTGCTGTGATCAAGGCTGGCTTCCCTCGACTGTCTGACCTACAGCTCGCAGAGGCTGCAGACCCTCAGGGGCTGAGGACAGAGTCTGGAAGGAAGCCAGGGTTCAAATCCTAATTCTGAATCACAAGAGGTCTTTGGGGCGGTGTCCTCCACACACCATTTCCACCTGGAATTAAAAGGCACTCCCCCTATACCAGCAGCTGTCCAATCCTCCAAAAAGAATCAGTGAACTCAGTGCTTGTATTCTAGAACACGGGAGAGCCCCAGCCTTGAGCTCAAAGCCCAGCAGCACCCCTCAGCTGCGAAAGCCGAGGGGGTGAACGGAGCAGGTTCCCTGGGCTTGTCCCCACATCTCGGATGGGGTATGTGCTTTCCTGAAAGGGAAGTAAGCATGGATGACCAGACAGGGAAGACATCAAGGGTGTGGCCTGGCATACAGCAGCTCTCGTCCTGCTTCTGTAAATGAGTGTGGCTACCTGAAGATTCAGCTGGACCAGGTCTGCCTCCCTCTTGGCCAAAGCTGTTTCTAGGATGCTGTTGTGTTCCCGCAAAGCTGCATTAGACTGCCCGAGGCCGGTAAGCTTCCCTCTCTCGTGTTCTAATTCAAGAGCCAACTTCTTATTTGACTCTTCAAGGCGCTTTATCTTCCTCCTAAAGCCTCTGGATTCTTGAAGCTGAAACACATAAAAGTCACTAAAATTATATGCTCTAATTAATGGGATTGTCATATACTAGAATGAGGTAAGTAGTTTTCAGTAAAACTAAGACACATCGATGGACAGCTCACAAACCCCCCTCGTTCCAATGTGAAAGGCTCGTCACCTGTTCCCCCAGCCCCATCTCCCGTCATGGCCAAGAGCCGTGTGATTCTGGGGAGCTCCATCCAGGCACCGAGTCTGGCCGCTCAGCAGGATGATGACCATGGAACCAGGCTGGTTTTAGAAAAGTGTTTCAGGATGGGACAGAGATGGGTGGACAGAACAAACAGTCCTGAAGTGAGCGACCGAAGGGCTGGGAAACAGGGTGTCGGGGGTCAGTGGCAAGAGCCTTGATGTGAGCACAAGGGGGCTGCTAGCACCATGGGGAGCATAACTGTCCAAGCCTGCAAGTTAGGGCGTTTTCTTGAGGCTTAAGTTGGCTTCTAAACTGCAGGCGCCACCCTGCCACAGAGCCCACAAATGCCACCACGCTCGCCTGTGTGCTGAGGGCAGAGCCTGCTCTGGCAGAGCGTGAGGGCTGCGGCCGGAGCTGATGCAGTGCCATGCTGGGCCACTGAGCACTCTGGGTACTGATGTTCTGGGCTGGGTCCCAGCAGCCTGTCCACCAGCTGCTGTGGTAGGGCACGCATGGCTCACCTCATCCTCCAGCTCCAGCACCTTCTCTCGGGACTCCTCCAGCTCCTGGCTGGTCAGGGCGATGACCTCCTGCAGCTCCTTCTCCAGCAGCTCCTTGCTCTGGCTGACAGCCTGCAGCTCCACTTCCAGGGCCCGCACCCTCTCCTGGCAGCCAGGACACAACGTGCATTGCTGAGCAGCTCCTGCCGCCTGACAGCTGCGCCCTCACCCTCACCATGGCACCTGAGGTTTGAAGCTGGGTGGACACATCTGCCTGGTGGTGACATGCCTGCACTCTCCAAAAGCATTCTTTTTAATTGTCAGGGGGAATACGGGCCCACTACAGAGAGAGAGACACAGACAAAGAGGAGAAAAAGCACTCCCTAATGGGGTGTGGTCCCTTCTCTTCATCTTGTCGGGATTCAGGCATACACACACGCCCCATATTTTTCAAGCCACCAGGCTGTGACTTGAACCATGGTCAGCCATTTGGAATCTGGTTTCCTGAACCACTGGACCATCGGACTGGCTCCAAATATATATGTATTTTTTTCTTTTCTTTCTTTCTCATTTTTTTTTTTTAAAGTTTTTGCAATAGAGTGTGTGCACTCGCTAGAGAGAGAGAGGGAAAATGAAAAATCACACCCCCCCCCCGCCCCCGGGGAGGTGGCCACACAGCAATCACTTCTCCAGTCTCCTCTTAGGAGTTTGGGCATGCACACACAAGTAGTTCAACTGTTTTTCTCTTTCTTTTTGGAGAGATTTTTGCTATAGAGTACATGCGCTTGCCAGAGACAGAGAGACAGAAAGCGAGAAAACATCTCCCGGGGGGGGATGGCCATGCCGTAATCCCTTCTCCTCCATTCTCCTCTCAGGATTGTGGGTACACACGCATACGTGCCTGGTGTGGGTTTTAAGCCCCCAGGTCTGGTACTTGAACCGTGGTCAACTACGTGGGAATCCAGCGAGGAACTATTATGCCATCTGCTGGTCCTACCCAACATGTTTTTTAACATCCTACAATGTCCAGGACTTTACTGCATAGCCAGCCATGTGAGATCCAGCACCTTAACTACTACGCCATCTGCTGGTCCCCAAATGTATTCTTACATATTCTCTTTCTTTTTGTTTTTGTTTGTTTTTGCTATAGGGTGAGTGTACTTGCTAGAGAGAGACAGAGAGAAAAAGTGAGAACTCACCCCCTAGGGGGGATGGCCATGCCATAATTCCTTCTCCTCCATTTCTTCAGGATTTTGAGCATGCATGTACACATGCCTAGAGTGATTTTCAAGTCACTGGGTCTAGGACTTGACTTGCAAAGTCGGCTTCTTGGGATCCAGTGGCTTAATCTCCATGCCACCTGCTGCACCTAACCTCCCTAATTCCCCTGAATTAAGTCACCACAGTGCACACAAAGATAGCATACAAAGTCACAGTACAAAATAATGTTTGCTTAAATGCTTTGAAAATACAGAAGAAAACCTGACCGGCACATTGAAGTTAGAGATGAACATTTCTGGCAAGTAAGCAGCATCCCATGCCCTGTAATGAACACTTACTGTAATGAACCATCAAACAAGGGAGACTTTACTGTTTGCCCTTTCTGACCTCAGCCCACTGAGGAACAGAAGGGCAAGTGACTTCCCGAAGGTGGTGGAGCTGCAGGCTGAGCCCCAACGGTGCCTGAGGGCGTGCTCTCCTTGGCTGTGGCAGAAGGAGCACAGGCTTTACCGTGCGCCTCCCAGCTGCTGCCCTTATCATTCGGTCTGTAGGCTTAAAATCCAGCATAGATATGGTTTAAAGGAGAAAGGAAAATGGCAATGGAATAATTACCCCTTGATTTTTTTAAAAGGTTTTTGCCATAGGGTGCATGCCAGAGAGAGACAGAGAGAGGGAAAGTGAGAAATTATCTCCCAGAAGGGAAGGTCATACCACTAACCCTTCTCTTGGGGTTTTAGGCATGCACACACACCTGCTCAGTGTGATTTTCACACTGGAACCGTGGTCAGCCAAGTGGCAGTCTGCCTACTCGGTGTGATGTTCACACTGGAACCGTGGTCAGCCATGTGGCAGTCTGACACAACTACTATGCCACCTCCTGGTCCCCACTCCCCCACAAATTTTATGAAGTCGCCAGGTGAGTGCGAACACTGCTATGATACAGGCCCTTTCCACTCAAAGTGTGTAGGTGGACAGGAAACAAACGAACTGTGTATAAGAAATCCGGTTACAGGGCAGCAGTGGGGCGGTGCAGGCTGGAGAACAGGGAAGGCAAACGCGTTCACTCAGGGAGAACATGAGGCCTGCTAGTGCAGGTGAGAGAGCGCAGGGCACCTGGCTTGTCTCTCACAGACCTCACAGGGAGCCCATCTCCCATGATGCCCCCTTTGTCCCTCCAGTGCCTCCATTTCTTCCGGGTCATCTCCTCCAAAAGCCAGACATTGGCTCTGACCCCTCGTGCCTCACTCCAGCCTCTCAGCAAGCACGAGCTCCCACTTCCTCTTTTGCGCTGAAGCTGCAGACCCCGGACAGGCAGGAGAAGCTGGGCTGCGGGCCTGCCTCTGCCCTTCGCAGGGGGCAGTTGGACTTCTCTGAACCATGGAGGGCCCCAACGATGGCTCCCTTATGCGCAGACCACACACGTGTATGAGGACTGAAGGAGACATGTACACAAGCACTAGTGGTCACTGGGATGCCGCCACCAATCAGCACCCTAAAGAAATGCTGCTGAACAGCATCCACCCACCTCCTCCTGCACCCTGGGGGCTGGGGGAAACGTTTGTGAAACGCATCTTCCTTGCCCTGAGGGGCTTAGCAACTCTGACTGGGTGGTCATGTTTACCTACATGTAGCACGAGGTCATCACCACCGCCACTGCTCTGGGCTCTGAGCTGGCTCAGCTCTGCATCCACAGCCTCCTTTGCAGCCAGGGCCTCCTGTAGCCGGCGGCTGAGGATGCTCACTGCGTTCTCGTAGGCCTTGTGCTTGGTCTTCATCTCCTTCTGGGCACTGGTCAGGTCCGAGCCCAGTCGCTTCATCTTCTGTTTCTGCTCTGTGATGGCCCTGGGGCACAGAGGGTGTTGAACTGACCGCCATGCACCCACCCAGCTTCCTGGGACGCAACATCAGGCAACATGGAACGTATTTCACAAGCTTCTCCGAGGGCTGGCACAGTGACTCAGACCCCAGGTTCTAGAAAGGCCGCCTCAGGCTCCACCGCTGTCACCTGCCTCAGAACCCAATGGGCCCTTGGCCACATGGAGTAAGCATCTGCCAGCCCTGCTCTGGCTGCTACTGGGCGGGAGGACAGACCAAGCCAAGGTGCCCTCAGGGGTGAGCCTCAGTGACTTCTACCACTCCCACCACCAGCACCGGTCCCTCCTGCTGCAGGGGCTTCAATATGACTGTGTGACAGCAGAGGGACAGTCGGCCCCTCTGGACAGAAGTGCCTGCAGCGTCCACCTGCAGACGATCCGATTAACGGTTAAGTCACCAACCGACAGAAGCAACGCAGCTCAGGACCTGGCGCCAGGGCAAAGGCTCCTGCGAGGCTGTCTGTGCAGGCATGTACACATGTGTACAAATGGCCCATGCATGTGAGGCTACACGAGCACACAAGGGTGATGGATGAATGCCAAAGGGCCGGCCCTGATCGGGGGCTGGGACTGGGGGAGGTTATGGATGTGACCCACAGAGTTACGTGAAAATAAAAGCAAAAGGGGTGAGCTCCTGTTAAAGGCAGGTCGACATAACCCTGGGACTGCCCCACAGAAACGCAGCCGCAAATCACGACGGGCCTTTAAATGAGGACGTGGCACTCGGCCTGGGCTGTGACCACGGCGGGGCTGGCCGGAGCACACTGACCTCTTGGCTTCGTGCTGCAGCTCCTCTACGTGCTTCTTGAGCACCTCGTTGGCCTCTGTAAGAGCCACCACCTGCTCTTTATCAAACTGCAAAGACTGGGGGGAGAAGGAGGGAGGCGGTTTGAGGAGTCAGAGCCCCTCGCCAGCACACGCCCCAAGCCCTTGTGGCAAACAGTAACGCTGAGGCCGCCCAGGGACTGGCTCAGGAGCAGTTCCCACGTGTCTGCCTTTGGAAAAGGCACCGCGTTGCCCTGAACATGCTGGCTGCTCGTCCCGAGGCTGACGGGAGAGCCCTCCCTGTGGACCTGCCTGGAGACCCCAGGACCACCCCTCCCCACAGTCCCCAGGAGCTCCTCAGGTTCAGCTGTGACTGTGCAGAGGCCTCGTCCTCCCTCTGCCCTGCCACTGCCTTTCCCATTCCCCGTGGGAGGAAGCGGGTCTCCAGAACCAGCTCAGTCACAGCAACATGCACGCGAGGGGCCTTAGCAGGCCTGTCCCCGGCCTCCCTCGCTCTCCAGACACTTGCCTTGTCCCCTCAGCCAGGTCCCATCCACCTGATGCCAACGCTCACTGACACCTCCTCCCCATTTTCATGCCAATTCACAGGAATCCTCCTCGTAGGGCCTCCCCACATGGATCTCCACCTACGCTCCCTGCCGCCCAGAGCACACGCTGACAGGGCTCCACACGGGTCTCCGTCTGCCCTCTCTGCCACCCAGAGCACATGCAGACAGGGTCCCACACAGGTCTCCGCCTGCCCTCCCTGCCGCCCAGAGTACATGCTGACAGGGCCCTCACCGAATGCCCTTCCTTCCGCTCTTGGGTTTACCATTCCCGGCTTTCTCATCATAGGAAACACCCCTTTGCCTGTATGTCTGGACCCTAACTGCACTGAGGTCTCTTCCCTGACACGCCACACGCTCTGCCTCCTCATCCTCCTGCCCTGCAGCTTCTACTCTGCTCAGAGGGAAGCCCAGCTCTCACCTGTGTAGCTTCCAAGAGGTCACAACCACTCCAGCCCAGGGCCCTGTCCCGACTGGGGGTCTCCACAGAAAGCATCTTGGGGCAGCTCTTGGCTCTGAGGCTGGCTCCCAAGAACCTCAGTAAGAGCAGAGCCGCCCACAGGCCTTTGCAGCTGCTCTCTGCTCTGTCCCTTCACCATAAAGTTGCTGCCTAGACCCACCTGTCTGCCCACCAGGGCATGAACACCAGGAAGCCCAGCTCTGGCGTGTTTTATCAGCCTCTGTCCACCAATCCCCACCCAAACCTGCACACGGGAGGTCCCCAAGCACATATGCCCAACTCCATTGTTCCAACGGAGCGGCCTGGCACCCTCCGCAGACCTGTAAGTGTGCGTCCATCTCGTCTCGCTCTTTCTGCACTGACTGGAGGTGCCCTTCGAGCTCGGCCATCCGCTGGTGGGCCTGGGACACGTCCTTCTGCAGGCGGGAGTGCTCCACCTCCACGGCCCTCTTCTCCCCATGCACTTTGATCAGCTCTTGTCTCAGCTCCTTCATCTCTGAGTCCAGTTTCTTCTTTGTGGCTTTCAGCTCACTGATGAGCTGGTCCTTGGAGGAGGCGTCCCGCCGGTAGGCCTCCACCATCACCTGCCGGACAAGACAAAGGCTATAAGCCAACACTTGGCGGGGTCTTCCTCCAAGTCAGGCTGCCCACCTATCCAGGGCGTAACTTTGGGCCAAGGACAACGTACTTCATCGAATCTAAGCCACCGTCATTTATGCATCTGGCGACGTCACTGTGCCCCGAGTCTGTAACTCAGGAAGTTCCCGTGCCAGTGGCTGACATCCTGCCCATTATGAGGAATCTGGCGATTTCTTCTGCTGCTGGTTACACTGGGTGGCTTCTTTTTTTTTTTTTTTTTTTGGGGGGGTTTTTTTTTTTTTTTCTGGAGAGGTTTTTTTCACTATACGGCGTGTGTGCTCGCCAGACAGACAGAGAGAGGCATAGAGACAGAAAGCGAGAAATCACCCCCCAGGGGGGATGGTCACGCCGCAATCCCTTCTCCTCCATTCTCCTCTCGGGATCTTGGGCACACATGCACACGCGCCCAGCGTGACTTTAAGCCACCGAGTCCGGACGCGAACCACGGTCGACTACGTGGGAGTCCAGCGACATAGCCATTACGCTAACTGCTGGTTCCCACACTGGGTGGCTTCTGACAAGCAACCTCTGGCTTGTACCTCAGTGATGAGATACGCCACAATCAGAGCCCTGCACGGCATCTCCCATCCTCACATCCCACCACGTCAGAGTCATTTCTCCAGCAGAGGCACTGGCTTGTCTAATGCAAAACCCTCCTCCATGCCTTCCTGGGTGTATCACAATTTGTTTCAATTTGGACTGTGGTGTGTTTTTCAAAAGACACTTTATTTTTATTTTTTTTTAAGAGAGATTTTTTGCTGGAGGGTGTGTGTGCTTGCCAGAGAGACAGACAAGGAGAAATCACCTGCGATGGGCGTGGCCACACCGGGATTCCCTTTTCCCGCCATTCTCCTCTCAGGATCTTGGGTACATGTACAAGAGCTGGCCTGAATTTTTAAGCCGCCGGTCTGGGACCTGAACTGTGGCTGACTATATGGGAGTCCAGTGACATAACCATTACGCCATCTACTGGTCCTTCAAAAGACAATTTAAGCAGCAAATGCAACCTATACTAACAACACGCAACACCCTCTGGAGTGACAATGACGGTGTCACAGCTGCCACTGAGACCGATGGGGACCAGACACCCCCTCACTGTGGAGATGTACCCCAACCCGAGGATTAACAGGGCAGGGAGGGTATTTACAATCAAGTGCTTTAATAACCTCAAGAGTCCAGGTCCAGCTGCTGGTATGGTGGTTATGGAAGCTGGAGCCCAACTGTGTGGTTTGAAAATATGCCAAGCACGTGTGTGTGTGTGTCTGCCCAAAGTCCTGAGAGGGGAATGAAGAAGGGACTGCCACATGGCCATTCCCCAAAAGAGTGCTTTCTCATTTTCCTCTCTCTCTCTCTCTCTCTCTCTCTCTCTCTCTCTCTCTGGTGAGCACACATACCTTACAGGAAAATTAAAACAAAACAAAAACTTAAAGAATCTAGATGTGGGCGGGCGCGTGTGTGTGCGTGCCCAAGATCCCGAGAGGAGAATGGAGGAGAAGGGATTGCGATGAGGCCATCCCCCCACAGGAGTGATTTTTCACTTTCTGTCTCTGTCTCTCTCTTTCTGGTGAGCGCACACGTCCTATAGCAAAAACCTCTCAAAAATTTTTTTAAAAACAGAGAGAATCCAGATGTGGGGCCAGCAGGGGCAGTGGTGGTTAAAGTGCGGGATTCTCACACGCCTAACTGCAGATGCAGTCCCAGACCTGGGTAGCTTGCATTCTCTCTCTCTCTGGTGAGCCCAAGTGCCCTATAGCAAAATTTTTCAAATAAATTAATGTAGGGAAGAGCCAGATCTGAGCTAAATAATAGTGACCTTTAAAGACAAGCAGAGGACAGACTCTCTAGCTTGGGCCAATGCTGCACAGCCGGCAGACGATAAAGAAAATTGTTTTAGCCAGAAAAGGCCACGTAGGGCTCTTTTCGACCAAGGGACACAGCTACAGCTGATAAAAGAAGACACCTCGCTTTACCTCCCGTCTCTCCCTCTCCCACTGCCCTATAAAGAACAAGCCTGGGGAAGGCTCAGGGCCGGAGCACTGTCCACCAACAGTGGCTGCCCACCTGATCCCCGTCTTGCTCTATGTGTGTCTGTGTGAGTGTTCTTTCCAAAATCCACTGTCACTCCCATTCTGCCTAACAGGTCTCGACAAATTAATAATAATAATAAATAAAATTAAATAACCCTCTATAGGAAAGAGATCTAGATGTTACCTTTCACTTGTCAGTCTCCCTCTTTTGGAACAAGGAAATCACACAGGACTGCTCCTGCCTTGGTTTTACAGGGAGAAAGCCAGCAGCAACACATTTTTACCTTTTGCTGAAGAAACTGTTCCTTAATTTTCTGCATCTGCTTTTTCAGAGTAGCAGTCTCCTGCTGCAGGTGTTCCACCTACGAGGATACAGACATTACACTGATGGCCCGGAGGGCCCTTTGCCACTGGCTTTTCCTAAGGGTCAGCTGGGCTTCCAGGGCACAGAAGATGGATTTGCAACATGACATAAGCTGAAGGTTCCTAAAACCCACTCAGGCAAACACTGCACTCTCCTTCCTCAGCACTAAAAGCTCAAAATGAGGGCAGGATCAGGTAGGTACATGATGGGAGGACCCAGGGGGCACCAGACCTGGGGCTAGCAAGCCTTCCCTGGACATGGCCATGG
Source organism: Tupaia belangeri chinensis (assembly GCF_000334495.1). Taxonomy (NCBI): domain Eukaryota; kingdom Metazoa; phylum Chordata; class Mammalia; order Scandentia; family Tupaiidae; genus Tupaia; species Tupaia belangeri. The sequence continues at coordinate 387,656 of NW_006159686.1, read as the reverse complement.
AGTGGGCCTGGGCTCCACAGTCGAACCAACTGCTGTGGCTTCTCAGTTCTCTTCTTGCCGCACACCCACAAGCAAACTGTGTTCTTGTGAGGCCTAGCTTACAAACCAGGGCATGCCAGGTCCACAGGGTGCATCTGCACTTGATGCCTGTCAGAGACCAGACTACTCACACTGTCTGGGAGCTGGAGAAAAGAGTGGGGTCTTGGATGCCCCTAGACCCACTGAGTCAGAGGCTGCATGAGGAGCCCAGAGGGGCAGAGGCAGAGGAGCTCATGGGATGCAGCTCTAGCACAGGACAAAGGTCCAAGGAGCCGAACGGTGGCCCGGGCGTGTGGCTCGGAGGGAGGGTGCTGCCGCGTGAGCTGAGGCCACATGGCCCCATCTGAGCAGGCTGCGGGCTGTGCATGTACTGGTAATCGTTGCTAACTGGGGGGGTCGCAACACGGCAGGGCCCTGTCCCAGAGCACTCGTCTCCCTCCAGCTGGGCTCCCAGCATGGCCCCTGCAGAGCCACCTCCAGGACAGTCTGCTCACTCTTGGGCCTCTCCACCTCCGAGCGTCTGCGATGTCCTTCCAACTGAGCTGACGGTCAGTAACTTCAGATCTGAACTCTTCAAAAGATGTCTGACTGCTCCCTTGCAGCTCTCTAGCAGCTAACACACTGCAGCAGCAGGGTGCCCACCAGAGTGCACCTCCCAAGAGACAGCCGCTGTGGGCCAACGCTGGGCAGTGGCGGCCTCCTTGGGCCTCGCCCTCAAAATCAGCTGTGAATTCTCCCCCTCGGTCCTCGCAGAGTGGGGGCTCAGACACTTTCCAGTGTGGACTCAACTTCTTCCACACCCCCCTCAGCTCTTCCACCCTGCCCACATTTCTGACCACATGGCACACACCTTGGCCACTCTGTGCTGCTAGTGCATCAGCGCTCCCCAGGTGCTACCTGTGTGCGAGGCATGCACCAGACCCGCGGTGTGTTGTCAGCAGGTCCCAATGTGAGCTCTCTTCCCACTTGCTGCCTCACACCACAGCAGTACTGCTGGCGTGGCCAGTGGGTGCCACGTGCAGGCAGGTGCAAGGAGTGGAAATGCCATCTCCTGTTGCTTCTCCTAACCCTGAGCTCTCCACTGTCAGGGAACAAAAACTGGTGTTCCGTGGTGGATAACAAGCTCTCTCCAGCTCTGAGCTCCCTACACCCATAGCTAACGTTGGGCCACCAGCAGGCGTGGTCCATTCCCCAGCCAATCCTGAGCCTGCCGGGAAGAGGGCTTCCACATTTGTCAGTAACACAGCCACGCCACAAGTGTCCCCACGCCAGTAAGTGCGATTAAGGATGGAGACGGAGTGGCAGCAGATGGCATACCTGGCTGGACTTGATGGCTAGTTCTTGTCTTAGCTGCTCTAACACTTCTGACGTTTCCTTGGAACCTTCTTCCAAGTGTCGTGTTCCTCTGTCCAACTCCTCCTTGCCACTCCTGGCTGCTTGCAGAGCCACTTCCAGGACAATCTTCTCATCCTGCAGGAGGCGGACCGTGTCCTCCCTGCAGGCAGCCTCTCCCTGCAGCTGCTCCAGCCTGGCCTGAAGCTCGTCATAGTGTGTCTGCAGGTCATGCAGGGCCTGCTCCCGGGCCTGCAGGCTCTCCTGGGTCGAGGTGAGCTGCCTCATCAGGTCCAGATGTTCCTGCTGCAGGGTTTCCAGCTGATGGTCTCGCTGCTGCAGCGTCAACTTCACCTAGAAAAAGCAAGCAAGTCAACACCACCACTCAGCCCTACTCTAAGAACTTAATTTTTCCTGTTCAGGTTTTAAGTAACTTTGATGGGCACTTTGGAGGGTGCACAAGAGCATCTCCAGAACCAGTGCACATACAGGGCACAGCAGTGACAGCGTGAGGATGCGACTGCTGAGCGAACTCGACAGCTCACCTGACACGGACTGCACACGCCTGAGAGGACCCCTGAACACTCACACACATGGGCGTGGGGTCTGGCCTCGGGGAGCAGGTACTTGCCTGCTCCAGCTGTTGCTCCAGGGCTGCTGCAGAGTCCGCCACCCTCTGCAGCTGTGCCTTCTCGTCTTCAAACTCTCCCAGCCTCCTCTGCAGGTCCTCCTCCACCATTGTCTTTGCCTCCTGGATCTGCACAAATGCCGCTTCCTGATCCAACATGTCGGCCTGGGCCCAGGAAATGGTGTTTTTAAAAAGCAGGAAAATGTGGGCTGGCCCCATATCACAGCAATTAAGTCCATGCAGAGGAAGCGGATCTCAATGACCAATGGGTTCAAATCCCAGCCCCGGTGGCAACACCCTGGGTGCGCACACTCCCAGGGTCCCGATGGGAGGGAGAGTGGAGGGCTGAGGACTGCAGCATGACCAAGCCCCCAAGGATGAGTACTTTCTCCCAGCGGTGAGTGTGCAAGTACCTATCATAAAAAAGGGGGGAAGAACAGCAGGAAAGCAGGATTGCCAACAGCAGACTGAGAGCCTCATACTCGACACAAACTCTACCCCTGCTGAGAGGCACCTCGCTCTTATCAACACCATCTATGAGTTATAATCCCAGGGGCCTGGGAGGCGGGGCAGAAGGCAAAGGCCAGGCTACAGAGCGCCTCTCCTGGAACTGGTCCTCCTCTCCTGGAGCGGTCCCCCTGTCCTGCCTAGTCCTCCTCTCCTGCCTGGTCCTCCTCTCCTGGAGCTGGTCCTCCTCTCCTGGAGCTGGTCCCCCTCTCCTGGAGCTGGTACCCCTCTACTGCCTGGTCCCTCTATCCTGCCTGGTCCCCCTCTCCTGGAGCTGGTCCTCCTCTCCTGGAGCTGATCTTCCTCTATTGCCTGGTCCCCCTCTCCTGCCTGGTCCTCCTCTCCTGGAGCTAGTCCTCCTCCCTGCTGACCCAAAGGCCTGACCCAAGTGAGAAGCAGGCAAAGAGCAGTTTTACGGATGAACTTTTCTGGCCGTCTCCCACTTGAAGGTGGATTTTAGAGCATGAGGCATGGACACCCTCCCACAGGAGCACTGCGTGACACTCTCACTTATAAGTAGTGAGAGAGCTCAAGGGGCCACGGCAACTCAGGGGGCACTCCTCACGTCTGACTGCATGGACGAGACCCTACTACCCAAGTACACTTCTTAGGGATAAAAGATCAGTTTATAACTCAAAGCTTTCTTTCGGTTCTTTCACACAGAGCTCATGGAGCATTATGGCCCATGTGACATGATTCTCCCATCATCCATGGCAAACATCCTTGGGCAGAGTGATGAGGAGCAGGCCAGCCATGGAGAAAGGCAAAATTAGCCCATGGCCTTCTAGAAACAAAGCAACTATTTTTCTCGCTGCCTAGATGTTTCCTAACATTTTTCTTCTTTACTTTTTCCAAAAACACTATTAAGTAGGCATTTTTATCCCCATTTTGTAAAAGAGGAGACAGGTCTTGGAGAGGCTAAGCAATGGCCCAGAGGTCTCCAAGCTAACTAAGAGTGAGTACTGGAGGCCAGGTCACAGCTGCTGCCGTTCCTACTCTCTGGAGACTGTGCGGGCTCCCGGCAGTAACCGGTGACTTCACATGGTGCTCAGAATAAAAAAACATGCTCGCCACCACTGGCTCTGAGGCGCTGCCACAAGGTACTGAACCCCTTCTTCCCTGCCAGCACTGCTGCCACTTGCAATGCCTGGTCAGGCCCAGGCGGGCTGTCAGGAAGAGCCCTTACCACTGACAGGTCTGAGGACGACCACTCAGAGCCTCTTAGGGATGGACCCACAGACTAAGCAGGCAGCCCTCACCACGCGTGTTTAGAGCTAAGCGCACACCATGCTGGTAGTGACACACACACAGGCTGCGTGACCCTGCAGCACAGCCCAGCGCCAAGTGCCAACACCTCACCTCGATGCTCTGGAGCTGGACTGCGATGCGCTCCTTTTCCCGGATGGACCTGTGCTGCGTCTCTGTCAGCTGATGGCACAGGGACACATTCTCAAGTTTCAGGTGCTCCAGGAGACCTGCCTGGGTCATCTGTCCAACCTTCAAAAAAGAGCCCACAGTGAGGTTTCCAGTGAGAGGTACAGAGCAGCTCCTGCTGCCTCCACACTCGGGAGTCCAGGTTCTACATGCCTGGCCCAGAGGGCAGTGGTCAGCACACCCAAGACTGAGCTGGTGGCCAGACCCCACAGATGAGCAGCCCTGGCCAAGCTGATCGAATCCTGCCAGACAGGGCCAGGCCCACCTGTCAGGGCCTCCTGAGAAGCAGCGGCCAGCACTGCTGCCAGCCCAAGGACTGAGGGTCAACAACGAGAGGCAAGCATGAAGTGTGAGGACAGGTCGGGCTGTGCAGCTGGACCTTCTCCCATGTATACTTGAGCTCCGGCGAGCATTCCGAGACTTCCCAGAGGCTGAGCTGCCACAGAAGTCACAGCTTCAGGACCCAAGGGGAAGCCGTGTGGAACAAGGGGAGCTGCATTTCTGCGACTGGTTCAAGACAACAAGCAATGCAAGTATACCCTGCACCTCCTCCTCTTGGATGTTACTGGGAACAGAGGGAGAAGCTGTGTACACTAATTACATTAAAAACTCTCATTTGGGGACCAGCAGATGGCATAATGGTTATGTCGCTGGACTCCCACAGTCGACCATGGTTCAAGTCCCAGACCCGGCAGCTGGAAACACACACCAGGCATGTGTGCATGTGTACCCCAAATCCTGAGAGGAGACCAGAGAAGGGACAGCAGTGTGGTCATCCCTCCTGGGGGCTGATTTCTTGCTTTCTGTCTCTCTCTGTCTCTCCAGCAAGTGAACATACCCCAGCAAAAATGCCTCTAAAAAGAAAACAAAACAAAACTCTAATTAAGGAACATAAAAGATAGTTGTAAAAAGCAGCCACGATACTCAAACTGACACTGACTTTCATTCTCCTTTTTTTACAATTCTCCCTTTATTATTGTCTTACAAACTGTGTTTTGGACTTATATCAAGATACATAAATCTTACTTTAGATTTTACTTTATGCTTACTTTAAATATTTTATTTATTTTTATTGGGTTTTTTTTGGAGATTTTTGCTATAGGGCACATGCACCCGCCAGAAAGTCAGAGAGAGGCGGGGGGAGGAGAGGAACAGCCATGCTGCAATCCCTTCTCCATTCTCTCCTTGGGACTTTGAGAACACATGCATACATTCTGGCATGAGTTTTGAGCTGCTGGGTCCAGGACTCAAATCGCGGTTGACCACGCTGGAGTCCAGTGATGTAACCATTATGCCATCTGCTGGTCCCTCTTCAAATATTTTATGCCACATGTAAACATATGGCAGTTTAAAAGCACATTAATTTAGATAATGAAGTGTCTTCCATTATACTGTGAGTAGAACAAATGCTTTTCTGTATGGTCCTTTGGCTTACACAATGTGTAAAACTGGGTTGGCAGGTGGCGTCATGGTTAAAGTGTTGGACTCCACATGGCCAAGTCCAAAGTTCAAGTCCTGCACTTGGCAGCCTGAAAAACACTCCAGGTAAGTGTACACACATGCCCGAACTCCCGAGAGGAGAGTGGGGGAGAGGGCTGTGGTGGCCGCCTGGGTAGAGAGTCTCTCCCTCCCGAGAGGAGAGTGGGGGAGAGGGCTGTGGTAGCCACCCGGGCACTG
>NW_006159686.1:380245-382008 GCF_000334495.1 Tupaia belangeri chinensis | reverse complement strand
TTCCCTCCATGTCTGTCTCTGTCTGAGAACGCATGTGTCTATGACCAAAAAAAATCTAAAAAAAAAAAGTAAACTAAATGTAAACTCCTATTACATATATACATGTATATATATATATTTTTGAGAGATTATTTTTGGTATAGTGCGCATGCATGTGCCCAAGAGACAGAAAGTGAGAAATCACCCTCAAAGGGGACGGCCATGCCACAATCCCTTTTCCTCCATTGTTTTCTTGGGATTTTGGGTACCCAAGCATACGTGCCCAATGTAAGTTTTTTTTTGGAGAGGTTTTTGCTATAGAGCGTGTGTGCTCTCCAAAAAACAGAAACAGAGACAGAAAGTGAGAAATCTTCCCCCGGGTGGATGGCCATGCTGCAATCCCTTCTCCTCCATTCTCCTCTCAGGATCTTGGGCACGCAAGCACATGTGCCTGGCGTGAGTTTAAGCCACTGGGTCTGGGACTCGAACAGTGGTCAACTACATGGGAGTCCAGCGACATAGCCATTATGCCAACTTCTGGTCCCAGGCCAATGTAAGTTTTAAGAAGTTGGGTCCAGGACTCGAATCATGGTGTGCTACAGGGGAGTCCAGTGATATAACTATTATGGCATGTTAACCCTTATGTATATATACATTTTTAATTATTTGTTTAATTGTATTTGTTATTACTTTTTTTTTTTTTTAGTTTTTTTTTTTTTTTTGGAGAGGTTTTTGCTATAGGGCGCGTGCGCTCGCCAGACAGAGAGAGAGAGAGACATAGAGACAGAAAGCGAGAAATCACCCCCCAGGGGGGATGGTCACGCCGCAATCCCTTCTTCTCCATTCTCCTCTCGGGATCTTGGGCACGCACGCACACGCGCCCGGCGTGAGTTCTAAGCCACCGGGTCCGGGACACGAACCGTGGTCGACTACGTGGGAGTCCAGCGACATAGCCATTATGCTAACTGCTGGTTCCCAATTACTTATTTTTTAATTCAACAAAATAGAGAAGGAGACCAAGAAAGGGGGAAAGTGGGAAAGTCACCAGGTCTGGGACTCAAACTGCAGTCAGCCATGTGAGAGTCCAGCACCTTAACCACCACACTACCTGCTGGCCCCGGGTCCTGATATTTATAAACTCTAAGGTAAAAGGAACATTTGATGTACTTCGCATTTTATATCGTCTACTTAATGAAGTTTTAATAAATTTATGTATTTTATCTGGGAAAAAGAAAAGTCTCCAGCTACATTTTTTTCAAAAAAAGATGAAGGCCTATCGAAGGTACTCTTGGCATCCTCTCAGTTGACCCCGCCAGGCCCTGAGGACAGGAGCCCGGAACCCTTCGGCAGCCTGCCCACTCTTCCTGCTCTACTTCAAGAGGCTGCTGTGGGCCAAGGGGCAGGCGTCAGGGTGACAAAACGCTCAAGTGTGATGTCCTCCAATGGAGACCTGGACCCAGACCTCAAAGGCTAGAACAGGCTTTTTCTACTAGTAAAGTGCTCAAGAGAGAGAGGGTGGTTTCTGCAGGACACTGGAGATGAGGTCCAGACTGGACAGATGAGGCTGCTGTACATCACCGAGTGCCTCAGCGCAAACAGCCCGCCTCGCTCCAGGCCTGACGACAGCAACACCAGAGAGAGCGGGACCCAGAGCAGGGAGGGGGCAGGACAGCCCTGAGAGCGGGACCCAGGGCAGGGAGGGGGAAGGACAGCCCTGAGAGCGGGACCCAGGGCAGGGAGGGGGCAGGACAGCCCTGAGAGCCAGGCGTTTTTTTTTTTTTGTG
>NW_006159686.1:355570-379840 GCF_000334495.1 Tupaia belangeri chinensis | reverse complement strand
GCAGGGAGGGGGCAGGACAGCCCTGAGAGCGGGACCCAGGGCAGGGAGGGGGAAGGACAGCCCTGAGAGCGGGACCCAGGGCAGGGAGGGGGCAGGACAGCCCTGAGAGCGGGACCCAGGGCAGGGAGGGGGAAGGACAGCCCTGAGAGCGGGACCCAGGGCAGGGAGGGGGCAGGACAGCCCTGAGAGCGGGACCCAGGGCAGGGAGGGGGAAGGACAGCCCTGAGAGCGGGACCCAGGGCAGGGAGGGGGCAGGACAGCCCTGAGAGCCAGGCGTTTTTTTTTTTGTTTTTTTTTTTTTTCATTTGCCAGAGGGGCCTATGCAGTAACCAGAAAGAGAGACAGAGAGAGCACAACCCCTTTTCCTCCATCGCTCTCCCTCTCCATGATGTGGGGATGCAGCACACCATGCAGCCGCTGGTCCGGGACTCAGCCTTCACAGTGAGCCATGGGGCATCTAGCCGCCCCAGCCACCATACCATGGGCTGGCCCGAGACCCAGGTTTTAACTATGAAAGTTACCACTGGGAGGTACAGGACTCAGTACTTCAGGAACACGGAGGGGGTTCTAGAACTATAATGCTCGAGCAGACTCTGTAACCCTCCTGACTTAGATGGTCAGAGTGAGGCTCCTATGTGGGATGGGGCAGGAGTGGAGCAGGCAAGTGCTTAGCAGGCTTGGATCAACGGCTTATTTTCTCACTTTCTCTCCCTCTCTCCCCTCTCTGATGGACACACATGCCCTGTAGCAAATAAAAAATAGTAATAATAATGAATTAATAATTAAATAAATAGTTCTTAACCAAAAAAAGTATCTGTGAACTCTAAATGCAGAAAAATCTTTTTAACTTAGGGAAAAGGCATCAATCCCCATGGAGACCAAAGTGTGAGCGGCCAGGCCCTATGCCTCGATCACCCAGGAAGGGACCCCGGGGCCACACCTGGATGTGAGCCATCTCGCCTTGCAGCCTGACGCGGGCCTCCTGCGCCAGGGCGAGCTGCTGCTGGTACCACTGCCGGACACTCTGCAGAGACGCAATCTCCGCCTGGGACGCCTTCAGCCTGCCGGTCAGTGCGGTGCGCTCCAGTTGCACCTGCTGTAGCTGGCTCTGCAGGGCTGCCATCTGCTGCCGAAGGCCGTGCACTGAAGGCGAGAGGCACAGTCAGCTTGGGCCCTGCACAGGCAGGACCCCACAGTCTGTGTGGACACAGGACACAGACAGCAAGACACACGGTGCACCCTCCCTGATCGCTCCCCGAAGCTGGGCCTGTGAAGACCCTGTGAGCACTGCCTTCGTGGACGCAGTCTCCACTCCTGGGAATCAGGGCAAGGGGTCTGCGAGCCTCTGGCCACATTCCCATCGGCCCTCGATGCATAACCTGCTTTGTGCACGTTGTTATCAACACCAAATTTCATGCATGTTTTGATTTGGGACCATGGAGCTCTGGGCCCACAGCACCGTTCTGCAGCCACCACGCCAGAGCAAACCTCTGCCCCACCCCTCTTCTCCAGGAGGTGCAGCAGAGGGTCCTTGTGCTTCACACCAGTGTCTGCGCCACTTTAGGTAGAAAAATCACCCAGGAAAGCACCAACAATGTGAACACGGCAAGAAACAGCCACGAGGCCGCTCGCTCCTGCGAGCTGCAGTAAGAAGGCAAGCACCTCTGTGCTGCCTCACGGAGACGGGCATGTCAGGGAGCTCAGAGGGTCTTCTCTGCACACGTCTGTGAAAGACAGGAAGTACCGTGAAGACCGGCTCTGGGCTTGAGGGTAAATGTGAGCAAACTCAGCGGCAGAATCTGTGACACAGAGGGCGGGCGTGCCCGCCGATACTTCTGTGGGCATAGTTGCCACCCTGGCCCACCAGCCAGAGGAGCTTGGCCACAGGAGTCCAGCAACCTTGTGCAGACTCCCAGGTGAACGTGAGGTCAACTTCTAACGTCCACAGAGTAGGACAGAGGTAGGGCAAGGAGGGGAGACAGGAAGCCACAGACAACCAAACGGCAGAGCGAGTACAACTGGGGCTGGCTCCATGCCCGTAAAGGCAGCTAACCCCCACGCGGCTGACTAGGGAGTGGCCAGACCTGGGCGAGACCAGACGGTCTCTGTGGCCAGGCTGCAGGGCGGGCAGAAGTTCTAGCAAGTGCTCCATGCCCGTAAAGGCAGCTAACCCCCACGCGGCTGACTAGGGAGCGGCCAGACCTGGGCGAGCCTTTAGAGACGAGACGGTCTCTGTGCCCAGGCTGCAGGGCGGGCGGAAACTCCAGCAAGGCTCACCCTGCTGTCACCCTGCAGGCCGTGTGAGCGGAGGGAGGTCGAGTGTCAGCAGGGAAGGCCAGGGAGACTAGCTTACAAGTATGAGACGCAAGGTACTCCACCCCATGTCAGCACAAAAGCAGCACCCTGGGGAGGGACGTGGCGCTCCCTCGGAGAAAGCCAGTCCACCCGGTCCCTGCCTTCCACTTGCAGGCCTGTGCTTTTGTATTTTCTCAGCCCATTCATGCGCTTCCACTGGGGGTTCCACGTTCCTTTGCCTGGCAGGTCAGGGCAGTTGACTGTGCAGTTTGAGTCCTAGACCAAGTGGCTTAAGAAACACACAGACTGGGCTGGCAGGTGGCATGGTGGTTGAGGTGCTGGACTCACATGGCCGACTACGGTTCAAGTCCTGGGCCTGGCAGCTTTCCTTTCCACTCTCCCTCCCTCTCTACCTCTATCTCTCTCTCTCTCTCTCTCTCTCTCTCTGCCTCTCTCTGGTCAAATGGAAGAATAATAATAAAGTTAAATAATTAAAAAAAAAAAAAGGACCCGCACACAGACTGGTGCTGTATGTACTCAAAATCCCGACAAGATGGAGAAATGGAGAGGGACCTGCAGGGTGACCAGCCCTGTGCCTTCTCCCTGCCATCCCCAGTGATCACACACGCTCTCTAGGGAAGATAAACACAGAAAGAAACAATACTAGCCGACGTTTTAAAATGAAAATTACACCCCATATTTAAGGAATTATGTATCGAGGGCCAGAGCAGGTGGCATGGTGGTTAAGGGGCTGGATGTTCCCACGTGGCCGACCACAGTTTAAGTCCTGGACCTGGTTGGCTTGCTTTCTCTCACTTTCCTTCTCTGTGTATGTGTGTTTGTCTTTCTCTTTCTCTGGTTAAATTAAGATAAATGAATGAATAAATAAAATAAATAATCCTTTTAAAAAAAGAAAGAAAGAAACCATGTATCATCCTAAAAACACTTGCCAAAAAATTTTTCTTTAAATAATTATTTTGGGGCTGGAAGGTGGCATGGTGGTTAAGGGCACTGGACTCCCCCACATGTCCGTCCATGGCTCGAGTCCCAAACCTAGAGGCTTGCTTTCTCACTTTCCCTCTTTCTCTCCCTCTCCCTCTCTGGTCAAATTAAATAAATAAATAAAGTTAAGTGAAATAAATTTTTAAGAATTATTTTACTTAACTTTATTTATTTTCTTACATATTTTTAAAATTTGACCAGAGAAAGAGAGAGAGAGACAGAGAGAGAGATGGGACGTGAGGAAGCAAGCCACCAGGTCCGGGACTCGAACCATGGTTGACCACATGGGAGTCCAGTGCCCTTAGCCACACCACCTGCTGGTTTTGCCAAAAAGATGAATGGGATAGTTTCAGAGGGTCCACAACCCTTGATGGGAGATTCTGGAGGCCAGCTGTGTTCCGAGCTCACAGGGATGTGCCTTGGGAAGGTAAGGCAAGCACGCCAGTTGTCTGCAGCTGACGCAGGGGCACAGCACCTGCGTCCAGACGGCAAGGGGTCAGAGCTGAGCCCACGTCAAGGTCAGTCTGGGTTTGCTGCCCAGCAGCTGCTAGTCAGCACGACCCAGAGTAGCAGAGCTTTCCGGGCCTTAGACTGGGTACCGCGAAACGCTCTCAGAGGGTAACTACCACGACCTTACAGTCTCCTCCTTTGTTTCTTGGCAGCTCTTCTCTGATCAGTGTCACACAGAGCCTACCAAGGCAGGACGCCCCCTGCTCCTCCCTGCCATCATCACAGCCTCCTGTGGACTACCCTGCACTCCAGAGCGGCACCAAGGCCTGCCCGGGGCTCCAGGGGAACCCGTCCACACAGCCTGCCCAGGGCTCTAGGGGAACCTGTCCACACAGCCTGCCCGGGGCTCTGGGTGTGGGTCATCTGACATCCCTTAGGCTTTGTCCTGCTTCCTTCTCCTGCTCTGGGCGGGCAGGTTGGTGTCCATCGGTGCCCACAGGGCGCTGGACAATTGACCCTGGGACTGAGAAAGTGACACCTGGGGGAGCAGACAGTACGAGGACAGAGGCAGTCACGCTGCGGAGCCCCACACAGCCCGCCGTGCCTGACCAGCTGCCACGGCCCCCATGCTCCCCTATGGCTGAGCCCAATGTAAATCAAAACACTCGATCTAACACATCAGGGGATGGTTACTGACCGAGGACACAAGTGCTGTTGTTACAAGCTTTATAGAATCCACACATCTGGGACAGACAGGCAGCTCTACTCCTCACCGGACAGTAACCACGGATGCTCTCCTGGACACCCGGGCAGATGGTGCCAAGTCCCACGGGTTCAACGGGACTCACATGTCCGTCAGAAGAGCAGACGGCCACCGCCCATGTAAATGTGCACCCACCCCCACAGCCGCGAGACCCTGGCCCCTCAGGGATGGCACAGGCCTCACCTGTGCTGTCCTTGCTCAGAATGCTCTTCTGCATGTCCTCTACTTTAGCCACGAGTCTCCGGTACTGCTCCTCTGCTACCTGCAGGTCACTATTCGAAGATGCCAGGCTGGCGTTTTTGGCTTCGAGCATGTTCTGCAGGTCAGTCATGGCTTGCTCCAGATCCCAGCAAGACTGCTTCAGGGTGTCCACCTCCGAGCTGAGCGAGTCCTGCCTCTGCTGGCTGCTGCGGCTGAGCTCCACCTGTGCCTGCAGCCGTGTGCCCAGGGCAGCCAGCTGGGCTTGTAGCTCGGCCTTTTCCTTCAGTGCCTGCAAGACATCCAAACCACGATGACTGGGAAAACAAGCCACTTCCACCCAGTGCGCTGCAGGAGTGCTGAGACAAAACCCGGCACAGGACAGTGTCCAACAGGTGAAGCCCTGTGTTCTCAACTCACAGCCACTCTAGCATGGCAGTTACCCCACAGGAAGGTGTGTTTCTGGGACCAGCAGAGGGCGTAATGGTTCTATCACTGGACTCCCACGTAGTTGACTGGTTCGAGTCCCAGATCCAGAGGCTTAAAACTCATAGTGCACGTGTGCGTGGTGCCCTAAATTCCAAGAGAAGAATGGAGAAGGGACTGCAGCGTGGCCATCCCCGGGGGGCTGATTTCTCGCTTTCTGTCTCTCTCTCTCTGTCTCTGGCAAGCACACGTGCCCTATAGAAAATATCTCTCTAAAAAAAAGAAGACAACTTTCCTAGTAGGCCCAAGAGTCAGAAAGGAACAGGTGCATAGTCAGTGGGTCAGTGTGGGTTTCAGACCTAGCCACGACTACACAGGCAGCTCAAAATACTCAGCCACCCTCAAGGATGTTGAAAAACATACTGATTCAAGAAACGGAAAAGGATGTACGTGCACCTGCATGCACACAAAGAATACCAGATTTTTTGGGGGGTGGGGGAAGACGTTTTTGCTATAGGGCGCGTGCACTCACCAGAAAGAGACAGAGAGAAAGCGAGAAATCACCCCCCCAGGGGCGATGGCCACACCACAATCCCTTCTCCTCCATTCTCCTCTCAGGATCTTGGGCGCGCACACACACACACCCAGCATGAGTTTAAGCCACTGGGTCCAGGACTGGAACTGCAGTCGACCACATGGGAGTCCAGCGACATGGCCATTATGCTAACTGCAGTTCACAAGAATACCAGACATTTAAAGGGACCCCTAAGAGACAAAAGCGGTCAGATGCAGCACAGAGGAGATGGCAGAAAACACTTGCAGCTCAAGACTGCTGTGACAGGAGAGCCACCGCACACAGGACAGCCCTGTGTGGACACAGAACGCTATCCACAGGGCAGAGCAGAGGAGAGGCCCTGTGGCAGGGAGCAGCCCACAAGAACAAGCCCCAGCACACGCACTGGCTGTCCTTTAGCCCACTGCGTCCAGAGGCCTGTCCGGGGTTAGGTGCAGGAACAGAAAATCCACACATCACCATGCAGACAAGGCCTGCAATGGAGTCCAGTTCCCTGAGCAGATGCAGTGAGATTTATAGGAAGCACAGTTGACACTTCATGGAGATGAAAGACATGTCACATCCACACCCATCCTGGGTCCGATACAACCAACGCACACACTGGTGATCCCAGAGACAGGAGCACTCTGCGGAGTCAAAGGGAGCGGCGGTCCCAGCCTGTCTGTGGGACTGAGTGCACAGTTGAAACAGGCTGCACTTCATGTGACGGTCATCTTCTAAAGCCCTACACAAGCTGGGAACTGCATAAGACCTCCACAGCCATCAGTGTGTCCTGCCAGAAATGATTTCCATGGCGTCTGTGTCCGAGGCTGGCTTGGACAGGAGGTAGAGCGCACCTGAGGCTCCCCTGAGCAAGGTGCTCCTCTCGGCAGACCTGTAGTGCCCTGGCTGCCCCAGCCCTCGGGCTGCAGGTGCCTGTGTGTGCCTGCCCTCGTGCCCATGCCAGAATCACACCGTCGAGTGCCACTGAACTGCTTGTTCTAACTGCTGACAGAAACATAAAACTCTATGGGCTGGTCCTGTCCCCTTGTGGTTAAGAAAGCCAAATCCCACATGGTTGACAGCAGTTTGAATCTCAGCCCCAGAGACCTGAAAAACATACCGGGTATGTGTACATGCATGCACAGAGGCAGCAGGTGGCATAATGGTTAAGGTGCTGGACTCTCACATGGACAACTGTGGTTCAAGTCCTGGATTGGGGGCTTAAAATTCACACCAAATGTGTGTGCATGCATACCCAAAATCCCAAAGAAGAATGGAGAAGGGACTGCGACATGATCATCCTCCTTGGGGGGGTGACTTCTCACTTTCCCTCTCACTGTATCTGTCTCTCTAGTGAGTGCACACACTATTTAAAAAAAAAAAAAAAAAAGAAAGAAAGAAATCTAGTTATCTGCTGTCAGTAAATGTGCATTCAACAAAATGACAAAGGAAAGCTGAAAACTCAGAGGAAAAGATTTTCCAGGCCAATTCTAACTAGATGCAATGGAATTAGTAGAAAGAATGGAGCTCCCTGCAGAGAGGGTAGGACAGGGGCAGGTGTGAGAACTCTACCAGAAGAAGAATTTGTGTAGGGACTCAGGTAGCTAACATCCATGAAATACCCTGGACAAACCCTGACGGAGGGCCAGCTCCATTGTTAAGGCAGCTGGAATCCTACGTAGCCTACTGTGTAGCCCATGTCCCAAACCAGACAGCTTGGAAAGCCTGCCTGGTGTGCGTGTGTGCATGTCCACAACCCTGAAAGGAGAAATGGGGGCAGGGGGATTATGGCATGACCACATCCTATGGGGAGATGCTAGCTCCCTCTTCTTGTCTCTCCGGTGAGCACACATGCCCTCTGGCAAATTTCAAAACAAATGCCAGGCCAGCAGGTGGTGTGGTGGTTAAGGCACTGGATCCCACATGGCCGACTTCACGGTCTGAATCCCAGATCTGACGGCTTGAAACAGGCATGTGCACTTGTACACCCAAAACCCTGAGAAGGGAATGGAGGAGAAGAGACTGCAGCATGGCTATCCCTCCAGGGGATGATTTCTTACTTTCCCTCTCTCTCTCTCTCTATTTTTCTCTCTCTGGCAAGCACACATTCCCTAGGGTAAAGATCTAAAAAAATAACAAGGGACCAGCAGTTAGCGTAATGGCTACGTTGCTGTAGTCGACCGCAGTTCGAGTTCCGGACCCGGCAGCTTAAAACTCACGCTGGGCGTATGTGTGTGTGTGCCCAAGATCCTGAGAGGAGAATGGAGAAGGGATTGCGGCGTGGCCGTCCCCCCAGGCGGTGATTTCTCACTTTCTGTTCTTCTGTCTCTCTATCTGGCAAGCACATGCGCCTTATAGCAAAAAAAAAAAAAAAAAAAAAAAAAAACAAGGAACAAGTCCTGATGGAGATGTAAGCAGCCAACTTGGTCAGATAAGAGCAGTGAGCTCACGCCTCTCAGGCTGACAAATCAAATGAACTGCCAAGCCTTGGCTGACTGATGTGGCTCACTCTTAGAAACACTTGTAGGCGCGAGCACGTGGCGTGGTGGTTAGGGGCGCTAGACTCCCACATGGAGACCAGTTTGATTCTTGGACCTAGCGGCTTGCTTTCTCACTTTCTTTCTCTCTTTCTGCCTCTCTCTGGTGAATGCATGTGCACTATAGCAAGCAAAATAAAAATAAAAATAAAAATAATAATAATAATAAAAGTAAATACATAGTAATGTTTAAGAAAAAAAAAAAACACTTGTAAAACCCTAACCCGTAAAGGGGAATCACATTAAAATGTTAACTCGACACCCATTACCTGACTAGCCTCTAATGATAAAGCTTCCAGCTGTCCTTCAAGTCTCATTTTTTCTTTAAGAATCTGCAACATTTCATCCTGAGTCTCTGCAGTTGAGCTTCCCACGGACACGCTGGAAGGCAAAGGCATGGGTCAGTCTGGAACACGAGCGGCCAGGACTCACACCCCGATCCCACCCCCAACCTCAAACTCACCTACATTTTGAAAATAAAATTTAATTTATTATTAATTATTATTATTTTAAATTTACCTTAGGGCACATTTGCTCACCAGAAAGAGAGCGAGCAAGCAAGCCACCAGGTCTGGGACTTGAACCAGGGTCAGTGTGCTTTAACCACCATGCTACCTGCTGGCCCCAAAGTTGACCACCCTGGCTTAGGAGGCCAATGTCCCACCCATTAGGCCACTGGGTAATGGAAATGAACAGGAAGACTTGAGCAGAGAGCTGAGGCTTGCATGAATGTGGCCATGGGACACACATGCCAGCAATCAGGTACACGCAGTCGTCGCAGGGCTGAGCCGGCCAGGCGTCCTCGCCTTAAGAGACAGCTCTCTCTAACTACCGGGAGGCAGGGTGTTCCAGCACTGCACACGTTCCTGCAGGAGGACTGTGTGTAAATGGGTGTTAAAGTGAAGGTGGAGGCAGGAACCAGGGAAGAGTGCGTGGCCTGCTCAGGGCACACAGCAGCGGTCTGCAGGGCGGTGCCCGAGGCCGTGCCTTCCATCCTCCCACCTGCTGCAGACGCTGCCTCTCCGGCTCCGCACCTCTCCGTTGACCTCTGGCCCCTGGTCTTGGTGCTCAGCTGCAGCAGCCTGGAGCACATCCTTGATGGACGGGAACTGGCCCAGGGCCTCCGCAGCCATCTGCTGGCCATTGACCACATAGGAAGCTTCCTGTGAGCCCCCCGTGGCAGCAGGAACGCTGTGGGCCCCACGGGTGGAGATGCTGCTGTACGACGAGCTGTCACTCTCGTTCCCGTCGGCCTCAGACACGCTGTCTCCAGTCAGCGAAGCGTTCTCCAGACGGTCATCGGCCTCAGGAGACAGGCTGATCTCAGACACGACTGTGCCACTCCTGCTCTGCCTTAGGGCACCTGTGACCGGGTCAGTGGCCGGAACTTGTGCCCCAGAGTCCTCAGCTCTGTAATCAGCCAGAGACCGAATCTTGCTTGGTCCGGAACCTTTTCTCTCCTTAGGGTGAGCCAGGAGCCCTAAGCTGCCCACCTTAGGACCTCGAGGGACACTTGTGCGCAGGAAGGAATACTCTTTCGTAAGGGCCACGGCACTGGCCCTTGGTAAGCCTTCTGGATTGAACATGAGCTCAGGGTCAAGTGTGCTGAACAGTCTCATTTTTGTTGCAGGCTGAGTGGACTAAGAAGAAAAGAAAATACAAAAATTAAGCTTATAATTTATAAGCACATATATAGAGAGAGAAGAAGGAAAAGTGAGAAATCCCCTCTGGGAGGATGGGCAAGTTGCAATCCCTTCTCCTCCATCCTCCTGCTTTGGGGCACACATGCACACAGCTGGCGTGATCTCTAAGCTGCTGGGTCTGGGACTTGAACCACAGAGTTGGCCATGTGAGCTCCAATGCTTCAGCCTCCACACACCACCTATCTGCCTACAAGCAGCCATCTAAGAGCACACTCAGAAAGGCGGCCCCAGTTCTCATTCCTGGTATCCCAGGCTGCCCCTGTGCAGGGTGTAGCCAGGCTTCTGACCCTCAGCCATCTCAGCATCCAGGGCCACGCCCTCCTGACCGGCCCGACCACCCCTGGGCCCACAGCATAGCCTGTGATGAAGGCAGCCTGAAAACAAGCAGAGCAAGCCTCTTCTCAGTGCCCTTCCTTGACCATCTTTCCTGCTTATTCTCCTATGTTCATTTTTTTCAGAGAGATACAAAATATTCTCTTGTTTAAAAAAAATAGCCGCCAGAAACCAGTGGTGGTTAAGGCACTGGACACTCCCACATAGTCACCCACAGTTTGAGTCCCGAACCTGGTGGTTTGCTTTTTCACTTTCCCCCTCTTTCTCTGTCTTTGTCTCTCTCTGGTAAAATTAAAATAAATGAATAAATAAGCAAAATTAAATAATTCTTTTTTTTTTTTTAAGAAGTTTTTGCTACAGGGCGTTGAGTGCTCGCCTCAAAGACAAGAGACAGAGACAGAAAGCAAGAAATAACCCACTGGGGGGATGGCCACACCGCAATCCCTTCTCCTCCATTTTCCTCGGGATCTTGGGCACGCACACACACACATGCCCAGCGTGAGTTGAAGCCACGGGGTCCAGGACTCAAACCGTGGTCAACTACATGGGAGTCCAGCGACAAAGTGATTGCACGAACGTCTGGTCCCAAGATTAAATAAATCTTTAAAAAAAAATTAGTCCCAGGCAGATCCATGGCATGGTGACTGAAGTGGCTAGATCCCACAGACCCAACTGTGCAGTTTGACTCCCGTGGCTAGAGAAGCCTCTGCATGTGTGCGTGTGTGCCCTGAATCCTGACAGGTGCGAGAAGTGAAGAAGGGACTGGCAGGGACCACCCAGATATCAACGCAGACTGCGGTGGTAATGGTAAGACCCACTAGGATCAGAAAACAGCAGACAGGCGGGTGAAGCAGACGCAGCCCAGAAATAGGCCTGACAGATGCTGAACCACATGAGTCCGTGCCCCGACCTGTGGGGAAACAGACGACGCAATAAGCGACTCAGGGTAGCTGACCAGGGGCCAGCAGGCGGCGGAGCGATGACGTCGCCGGACTCCCACATGGCTAACCAGGGCTGGAGTCCCAGACCTAGTGGCTTGAAACTCACCCAGGGCACATGCATGTGTGTGCCCAACATCCTGGGCGGAGAGTGGAGAAGGGATTGCAGTGGAGCCATCTTCCCTGGGGGGTGATTTTTTACTTTCTCTGTTTCCATGTCCCTCTTTCTTTGGAAAGAACATGCACCCTAAGGCAAAAACCTCTACAAAAAAAAAAAAAGATACCTGACAGTGGGAACAGTAGGTGGTGTGGTGGTCAAGGCGCTGGACTCCCACACGGCTGACCGTGGCCTGAGTCCCAGACCTGGTGGCTTGCTCTCTCACTTTCCTTTTCTCTCTCTGTCTCTTTCTGGTGGATACATGTGCCCTATAACAAATTATATAATAATAAAAAGGATAAATAAAAGTAAATAATTCTGTAAAAAGAAGAGATAGCTGATCAGCCGGTCAGAGAGAAGCTATGCTCTCACCTCTCCTTCATCCAGTAACGTTTCAAATCAATTCGTTTTTGTTTTTGTTTGTTTTTTCTTTTTTTGAGATTTTTGCTATAGAGCACATGCACTCCCGGGAGACAGAGAGACAGAAAGTGAGAAATCACCACCCAAGGGCCATGGCCACACCGCAATCCTTTCTCCTCCATTCTCCTCTCAGGATCGTGGGCACACACGCACATGCGCCCAGTGTGAGATTTAAGCCACCTGGTCCAGGACTCGAACTGTGGTCGACTACATGGGAGTCCAGCAATATTGCCATTATGCCACCTGCTGGTCCCCTGATGGATTAGATGTAAATATTAAAAACAGGGCCAGCACGTACAGTGGTAGCTGGGACACTGGACTCCACGTGGCCAACCGTGGGTTCAAGTCCTGGACCTAGTGACTTGCTTTCTAACCCCTCCGCCCAATGACTACAACGAGTTAAAAAATGACAATAATAATAAATAAAATAAATATTTTTGAAAAATAAATATTAAAAACATAATCTTGGACCAGCAGGTGGAACAGTGGTAAAGGTGCTAGACCCCTACGTAAGCAACCGTGGCTCAAGTCCCAGATGCGGCTGCTCAAGACTCATGCCAAGCTTGCATGCCTATGTGCCCAAGGTCCCATGAGAATGGAGGACAGGAGATTGTGGTGTGGCCATCCCCCTGGGGGTGACTTCTCACTTTCTGTCTCTCTGGCGAGCACATGCGCCCTAATAGTAAAAATCTCTCTGAAAAAAAAAAAACAAAAAACAAAAAACATGACCTTCAAGTGTAAGAGGCCAGACGGGGGCAGAGTGAGTGGGGCGGCTGGGCCACTCGGCCACCTGCACAGCTCCGGTCCCACATGTGGCAGCTTGAAAACACAAAGGGCAAGTGTGCAAGATGCCAGGTCCTGAGAGGGTGACAGAGAAGGGACTGTGGTGTGGCCATCCCCCTGTGGATTAATCTCTCACTTCCCCCTCTGCCTAGCCTCTCTTTTTCCAACAGGAGGAAGCAGGACTGACAGCCATGAACCAGACTTGTGCTGGAACCCCCTCAGTGGCGGGAACCTCGGGAGGGCGCGGTCGGCAATCGCAAAGCCTCACTCGCCCGGCAGAGGAATGAGAGTGCCCAGGTCCCAGCGACTGCTGTGCACCGGCTGCTGAGGGCTCACCCTGTCCTGCTGCCGCTTCACCCGGTACTGTCTGAGCTGCTCCTCCAGCCTCTCCCGGGCTTGGAGTCGGACCTGCTCCTCCTTCTCCAGGGGCAACGAAGACTGGACGGAGCCTGTGGGGAGGAGAGGCCATTTAGGAACGCATAATAAAGTGCCAGGCAGGGCACAAAGAGCAGGTCAGGGGCAGCCTGTTGTTTGCACCCAATGACCAGTATGTTTTAGCTCCTCAACGACGTACTGTCGTTCAGTTTCAGAACCACATGTCCAGATGGGAAGAAAACCGTGAACCTCAGACACTGGGCACAGCCAACCCTCTGATCCAGCACTGGGTGTGTTCACGTGCGTGTGCTGCCCCCTAGGGGTACTCACAGGTAAAACAGGAGATGGCTAACTAGTGCCCTCTGATGACAAAGTAATGGATTTAAGTCGGTATCAGCGCTGAGTGTCCTGGGGCACAGGAACCCCCAACTCTCACTGAACTAGAACTCAGCTGATTTACAGAAAGCGCTCACAGCCTGGCTGTGAGGAGCATACAGAAAGCAGTCAGATGGAGTCACTCCGTTATGAGGTCACGTGACAACACACATTTATGCAGTCCTGTTTGGAGCTGTGATGTGATCCATAGCTGACTCCGATCAAGTCGCATTACGCCCAGCCCCATGTCACCAGGACCAGACTGAGGCAAGCAATGGTGCTCACAGGTCAGTACGTCTGACTCAGGGCTCCCTGCACAGAAGCTGGGCAGGCATCTCTGGGGACTGGGGACTGGCTACCTGAGTTTCCTGACACACGCGACTTCAGTCCAAGGGCCAAGCTACAGGACAAGAGGGGGAATGATGAATTTCTAGACAAAACCAGAATTTAAGATGTCTACAATCCAAACCTCTGATTTCAGGTACTTAGAGGGTGAATGGTGAGGGCAGAGCTGTTACATCTGCAAACCCAGGACCACCCGCTTTCCTAGCGGGGTCTGAAGCCTCAGACATGCCCGCAGGAGGCTGGACAGCCTGGACACTGACCAGCGGAGACGAACAGGCTCATCAGACCCACAATGCAGCTCTGTGGCTGGGGCCACAGGGAGGCCAAGCAGAATGGCCAGCCCAAGGCTGGCCTGGACAGCACAGGAGACAGCCTGCGAGCCAGAGGCGGGAGTACGTGCTCAGTCCCAGCTGGGGCCAGGCAGCCGGACGGTCTGCTAATGAGAACAAAACCCCCTTTCCATAAGCTGGTGTGTACGTAACTCTTTAGACAGGGCTTCTGAGGTAAGCAGCTGTTTTAAAGGATGACTCAGGTCTGAGCCGTCACCAGGGATTTCACAGGAACTCACCCTTTGTTGTTACTAATGTATGTATTTTTGGGTTTTATTTTTGTAAGCACAGGAAGACAGAGAAAGTGAGAAATCACCACCCTGGGGGATGGCCACACAGCAACCCCTTCTCCTCAGTCTCCTCTCAGGACTTTGGGCGTGTGCACCCACATGCACCCCACGTGACTTTCCAGCCACCTGGCCCAGGACTCAAACTGCCATCAGCCATGTGGGGTCTAATACCTTCAACACCACGCCACCTGCTGGCTCCCACTTTGTGCCTTTCATCACTGGAGATCTCTCTAGTACTTTTCACAAGGTGAGTGGTCAGAGAGCGAGACTATCTGAGTAGCACACTGAGGGGCCTGCGGCCAGCAGAGCGTCGGTGTCAGGGCAAACCCTGACACCTGGCGACAAGCGGCGCTAGACAGGGCCTCAGTCCGAAGCCGGTGAGCTGCTGCCCCCTCGTAGAAGGCACCATCTCCAGTGCTGTTGCAATGGGCACCTGGGCCAGGGCTCACAAATCCCTGTGACCAGGAAGCTGGACTCTCACACAACCTCTCCTGACTCAATGTTGGCAAGGCAGCAGGTGGTGTGGTGGTAAGGTGCCCGACTCCCATATGGCCGACTGCGCTTCGAGTTCCGGACCTAAAGGCTTGCTTTTTCTCTCTCTCTAGATCTGGTCAAACTGATGAATAAGAAGAAGAAATAAAATTAAATTAATAATTCACAAAAAATTATCTAATAAAAAATGTTGGCAAGGTCTATTATAATTTCAGACATGATGTGGCCCTAATAAAGTGCCACCTCTGAAGGAAAAGGTGAGCGACTCAAAAGAAATACGAGCCAGACAAATGAGCAGTTCATAGGAGAGAAGGCCCAGGTGGCCAATAGGCAGAGCCCAGAGACCAGCAGATGACGTAATGGTGGCTATGGCACTGGACTCCCCACATAGCTGACCGCGGTTCAAGTCCCAGAGCTGGCAGGTTAAAACACACCAGGAGGGACCAGCAGTTAGCTGGTTAGCGTAATGACTATGTCGCCGGACTTCCACGTAGTTGACCTCGGTTTGTGTCCCGGACCCGGTGGCTTAAATTCACGCCGGGCACGTGTGCGTGCGTGCCCAAGATCCCGAGAGGAGAATGGAGAAGGGATTGTGGCGTGGCCATCCCCCCTGGGGGGTGATTTCTTGCTTTCTATCTCTCTCTCTCTCTCTCTCTGTCTAGCGAGTGCACACGCCCTATAGCAAAAACCTCTAAAAAAAAAACAAACAAAAAAAACACCAGGCATGTGTGTGTGCATGTCCAAAATACCAATAGGAGTGAAGAAGGGGGCACAGCCTGGCCCTGGCCATCCCCCAGGGGTGATTTTTTGCTGTCTTTCTGGTGAGCGTATGCACCCTATAACAAAAAACATATATGTATCTCTATTAAAAAAAAAGATGGCCACACGCTACGTAACTGCGGTAATAGTGAGGCATCCTGTCACGCCCATCAGACAGTAAACGGGAGTCTGCATGCTGGAGGGCGGTGGGGACCCATATCTTCCCAGGTCCTTTGGTAGCGTGGCACCATGGCCATGTGGGAGGGCACTAAAAACCTGCCCTTGCTCATCTATCTTAGCCAAAACCGAGGCCACTGCGTGCTGCCATGATTGCATCTGTGTCCGAGGCCAGGCCCCTGCCCCACATGCCAGGCACCCTCATGTGGTCGTGGTACCACGTCAGCTGAGGAGGAGGACAAGCCAAAGGGCAATGGCTGTAAGAGTGAACCAAGAGCTGTCCCAGGTGGACAAGAGCAACCTCCCCGTGATAAAGCCACATGGGGACATGTCAACATGGGAGTAACACAACCACATCTCTTAAAAAACAATGCCCAAAACCCAGGAATGCTTGTGGAGGCCTGTAAAGGATTCACTGAGAACATGGCTTCCTTGAGGGCAGTAATGAGGGACTGAGGTGGGATGAGAGGGTACAACAGCCAGATGACAGTCCTCGTCACACACAACCACACAACGTGTTGTATGAGGCACTGCAGGATTAGAGGCTGCCAGGACTCACGGACCAGTGTTTGACTTGGTCACCTTTGAGTTCTCTATTTTGTTAGGGCTGCGAGTGTGACTGTCTCCAGTCTGACCTGCCTGCCTGCTGACCACCTGGGTGACAAAGGACATGCAAGTCGGCCCTTTGGCACTGCAGTGTCGGATACAGAGAAATTTCAACATCCAGGTGTTTCTCTTTCAAATAAAGCCCTCTCACTGAACGCACAACCCAAGACAAGATGGTGCATGGCAAAAGGACGTGACTGCTCAGATGTGGGCAGTCGGGCGTCTGCTCTGAGTAGCACTGGCACAGGAGGAGGGTGGGAGGAGCCGGCCGAAACAGATGCTTACACAGTTGTGTTTCTTGCATAGGAAGACTGCGTCTGAGAGACTGCAAAGCTTCTTTTCTAACACTGCCCTCAGCACTAGTTCCCTGAGACTTCCTTAGGTTGTCATGGAAACCAGCCACACCTGGAGAGGCATCAGGACCCACTGGGCTTGTGGCGGGGTCAAGAGACAACGGAGAGTCAGGGCACTGTGGTGCGGGCCCGTTCAGGCGGAGGACCCTCTGGTCAGGTCCCTCCAGGCTTTCTCCTTCACCGGCAGCTCTGTTCACCTCAACACTGGCACCTGGAACGAGAGAGCACGCTGAGCCACTGTGGTTCCCACAAGAGCAAGGTGCTTTTCAGACACACAGGTAAGCAGGAGGGAAGAGCCTCTGCGTGTGTCAGCATGAGCACGCCCACACCGTACGCGTCTGTCCTCTGCAGAGGGACGGCCACACGCTGCCTTCCCTGCCTAACAGCTTCACTGTACAGCCTCGTCCTCACACCGTGGCTGCAGAGCTTTGGCACAACTTCTTCCTCATTTAAATGAAACCAGTAAGGAATCTTAGGAAAGTCTATTATAAAATATCAAAAGAAAGCAAAAGCTTAAAAAGTGACTACCCACCCCCGTGACGTCAGCACCCTAACCCTCCGATCTACAAGAGACGGAGGCCGAGATGACTGAGGGGCACGCTACGGGGAATAGGCTCGGAGCCTGAGGCCTGGCCTCCGTGCTGCTGCCACCCGTCTGGCAGCAAGGCAGCACTAGTCAGCAAAGCCGGCATTTCCGGTGAACTAGAGTGCAGTTCCCGGCAGCAGACTGGTACACGCGTGCTCTCCAACGGGAGCACACACTGCATGGATACCTTGTGACCAGGAAGGGCCGTGGGAACCAGCCGAGTAATCCACTCTTCACTTTCAGGTATGCCCAGTCCAGCACCTGACATAAAACATGATTCAAGGGACCAGCAGCTGGCGGAGGGGTTACGTTGCTGGACTCCCACGTGGTCAGCCGCAGTTTGAGTCCCAGACCCGATGGCTTTAAAATCACAAGTGTACGCATGCGTGCCCAAGATCCCAGGAGGATAATGGAAGAGAGGGGAGTGCACTGTGGCCATCCCCCTGGGGGGTGATTTCTCTCTCTCTCTCTCTCTCTCTGGTGAGCACATGTGCCCTAAGGCAAAAATCTCTTTAAAAAATTGACTCAGGACCCGCAGGTGGCGTAGTGGGTAAGGGCACTGGACTCCCATGTGGCTGACTGTAACTTGAGGTTTGGACCTGGCAGCTTGCTTTCTCACTTTCTCTCTCTCTCCTCTCTCTCACTCTGTCCCTCTCTAGTCAAATTCGAATAAATAAATAAAGTTGAAATAATTCATTTAAAAAAAGTGATTCAGTTATCTTTACATCTCTAATAGACCATTTCGGAACTCCGGTTTTTAAGTTTTTCGTGGCCAGCCAGCTGGAAGGTAGGGTTTTAGGCAGGGAATAGTAATGTGTCCGCAACGACCCATAGAAGCCTTCAGAGGAAACGACACTGCAGCTGTCCCACTCAAGCACACACACCTGGGCAGCTCCCACCACACGAATGACGTGTAACCCGAAGTTGGCACCAACTGAGAAAACGCACTCCGAGTGCATGAAAAGGTCACGTGAGGTCCCGACAGCACTGTCTGCCTCCAAAACACAGGCTGGCCGCGTCCTCCTGGTCAACGGCAAGATGTGTGCCGCAGAGCAACTTACACTGTGCTTCGTCCTGTTGGTCAGGGGGCGCCAGGGAGCCCGGGGGGTCCGGGAGGGCCTCGGGGCAAGCTGAGGGGCCACCGCTGGACCTGCCCACCAAGAGGCCATCGTGCTCTGCCAACGCCCCATCCATGGTCCGGACAGCACAGGCTGAGCTGACACCGAGGGGCGACAAGTGCGCAGCGGGGTCGTCCGGGTTCCGCCATCAGCAACAGCCTAGAGGTCCTGGAAAGGACCCCACTCTACTTCCCATTTTCAGAAGACTGAAAGATGCACAAACAGCTTAGAGTCAAACCAACTGAGACGACACCTGCGAGAAGAGAAAGAAAAAAGGTATCATGAAACTTCACTGCAAGATTTCGAGTACAATTCCAAGTGGACGTTCGGCTCCCAGCTTAGACTTGTACAGGAGCAAATGCAACTCACTCACCTGACACCTAGTCACTGAGCACCCACAGCCCTGGGTGGCAAGGACCAAGGGCTGAGCTAGCGCCCTGGGCCCTGCGTGGAGGTGCTCAGGTGCACACGTGCGGCTGGATGGCACTCGGCCAGGGCCGATGCTGCAGTCCACACAAGTGGCGACTGAGGGACGGTGCTTTAAGTTCTGCTTAAATGTAACTGATTTAACTTTCAACAGACAGGTACAGCCAGGGGCTTCTATGTTGGGACTCGAGGCCTCGCAGGCACAGGCAGCTCCCTCCTGGGGCACCCGGAGAGACCATGCTCAAGAACGTGCGCCTGCCAGCCCGCTTAGACCTAGAGGCAGCAAAGCACCAAGCGCGGTGGACACGGGACTAGACAGGACGCCAGGGAGGGTGGGCTGCAGGGCGAGGGCAGAGAGGCAGCTCTCCTGGAACGAGGGCTTAAAAGTACCTCCATGCAGGTGACTGCTCCCATCTTGGCTGCTCACCAGAGGGAAGGAAGATGAGAAACAGCACCCCCAGTGTGGTGTGTTGACACCATAATTCTTTTTCCTACATTTCTCTTTCTCAGCGGGATTCTGGGCATGCACACATACATGCTATGTGTTCATTTTTCTGGAGGGCACACACCCCACCTGAGAAGGGTCACCCCACAACCCCTTCTCCTCCACTTCTCCCTCCTCTCATGGTGCTGGGCATGCAAGCACATGGCCTGTTTCTCACTGCCAAGTCCAGGACTTGGACTGTGCAGTCAGCCATGCTGGATCCAGACACTTTAATCACCATGCCACCAGCTTCCCCCCACCCAAGTGTGTGTTTCAAGCTGCCAAGGCTGGAACTGGAATTGTGGTCAGTCACATGGGCTCTGGCTCCCCTAACCACGAGGTTACAAGGCCACCCCATGAAATGAGCTATCTTTTAACGTATCCTAGTAGACTAAGTACGAAGGAGCAAAACTTTGCCCAAAGCTTGACAATTGGCCACCGACTGTGAATTGTACTATTAACTTGTGTTCTCAAAAGATACTAGTATGAGCTGCTAATCGTTCAGCACAAATGTTGGCACAGATTTTCTTAAAATGAGTGCCAGGTCCAGCTCAGTGGAACAGGAAGTAACAGAGGGGAAGCCCCACAGTCAGCCTCAAGTTTGGATCCCACATCTACTTAGAGACATGCCAGGCGCACACATGCACCAAGACGCTGAAGAGCTAGAGGGCTTGGCAACAGAACCCCAGTGTGACAAGGCCCTGTCAGGGGTACCTGCCTGCCTGTCTTTCTCATGAATAAAAATAAATAAACTTTAAGGGTTCGTAGTATCCTATGTTTTATCTTTAATGTGTTCCATGACTTAAGAAACTTACATAACCTTCACCTCCAGATAAAAACCCCACGCAGCAACGACAAGCAGGAGGCCTACACAGGTGATCTTCATGAGGATGTGCAGTGTGCCTGTAGCCTCAGGAGCATTTGCTTTACCTGCTCCCACCCCTGCTCACTCATCAGAGGGTACCGATGGTGAGTGCAACCCAGTCTACTGACGGTCGCTGACCAATACAGGAGCGTCCCCTGCAGACCTACCGTGACTGTAATAATCCACGTATTCCTCTCTGCTGCCTTGTACCCAACAGGCCAGAGACATTACCAGCTAATAACCGAGCTGGTAAGAACAGTAAAGGGAGGCAAGCAGGTGGCATGGAGGTTAAGGCACTAGATCCCACATGGCAAGCTTCACAGTTCAAATCCTATCTTAATTATCACACCATGTATAGGTGCATCCCAAATCCCCCGAGCACTGAGGAGAAAAAGGGACTGTGGCAGGACCATCCCGTATGGGCAATCTCTCACCTTCCCTCTTCCTCTCTGAGGTACATGCCCTACAGCAAAAACTAAAACAAAACAGTAATGTATGCTAGTTTACACAAAACTCACATTAAGGCTTTGTAGGTAGAAGTACTAGTGGGGACACGTGTGAAAACACCAGTAACTACAAATCCAACGTAATCAGAAAAGTCACCGTAAGCAAAGGATGCCGGGAGCCACGGAGCCACAGAGCCAGGCACGTGGAAGTATCTGGAGACTGAAACTGTCTGAGCAGCAGAGATGAAGGAAGTGACTGAGCCTGCAAGATGGCCTGTGTGCAACAAGCTCCCGTCCTCACCTGTCTCTGAGATGGGTAACGTCTTTCACCCTGAAGATGCCGTCCAGGAGAGGAGGTGGAGCAAGGGAAGAAGGGGAGCTACACGCTTATCCTTACACATTCCTCGCCCTGTGCAGCAGTCCCACCTGAGGAAACCGCTGACAGCCACCAAGCCTGCAGCCCAGCTCCAACCCTGACACTCCCGAGAACAGTGAGGAGTGGTGAGCCAGCCACGGCAGGGCCTGACACTACAGACGAGGAACATCAGCATGGTGGCCCAGGTGGCCTATTGTCACAGGCTTGCCACTTCACGGACAGGCACGGAGCTGTAAACACAGCGGGATGTGGGATCCACTACGGCCCAGACACAGCGTGTATTAGTCGTCCTGACCAGGTGCTCAGGAGACATGTGTGCTCTGCCTCAAATCCTGCTACCTCTGCCTTCTGGGAATGGGGCGGATGGTGTCTACCTCACCGCATTCCCACAGCGCCCAGTGCCTGTGTATGTCGGATGGAAGCAGAAGCCATCTCCTTGGCTGAGAATGCCCTTCTTCCCTGACACCCAGACAGATCTCGGCCGTCCTTCCATGTCTCTATCAGGCTGTGCCTCTGAAGTCTCTTCTCCCATCGCTACCCCAACATGTGCCCTCCGCACAGCGGCTGCGTGTGTCTGCAGCTGCCCCGGTGCACCCTCAGACTCCTGGAAGCAGAAACTATCTCCCAGGCCCATCTCCCCACCACGTTGGACACCCCCACTCATCATAGCGCTCAGCCCAGGTTACTGAGTCAATCTTTGCTTCTGCCAAGTTCCACCCGCAACAACCAAGCTAGGAGCTTGAAAACAAAGTGATAAAGTACTTGGGTCTTTGTGCACAAACACTGCCATTTCAAATCAGAAACTCCACTTATCCAACGAGAGTACTTGGGAGGTCAGTTCCAAACATGGACAAAGAAGTCCCCTGGGTAAGCTAGGCCGCCCGAACAGGAAGGAAGAGGAGGACGACAGTAGGTCCAGACTTGGCTGCCGAAGACAGGCCGTGCACAGGAGACCGCGTCAGAGGCAGGCAGTGACCATGCCAAACCCTCAGTCCATCGGGGAAGAGAAATGTTAGCCAACAATGTTCCAGTTCCACGGATAAGGGCGTGCCACATATGGCACAAACGCCTCACGCTCACCTGAGCCTGAGGCCAGCACACGTTAGGCTCATTTAACCCCCTCATTCTGATGTCTGGCTAGACAAGAGACCTTCTGATTCCCAAGCAGCCCTGGCCCTACCCCAACGGGATGGTGCAGCCCTTCACGACATGACACACATGACAGTGACGTGCCCGTTTAGGCTCTCCCCAAGTCAGACCAGAGACAGAACTCACCGGCTGTGCCAGAAGCAGGGGCAACAGCGGCACCCGAGTTCTGCCTACCCTCACCTCACTTGCATTTCAGCCCTCCGTGACTGCAGGTCACTGACAAGGCACATGTCTGAGCCACAAGGGCAGACAGCTGGGGTGACTAGAAACATGCTCCTGTTCTGTGACTGTGTTTAACAGAGAGGTCTGTCTCATTACAGCACGGTTTTTGACCATTTGTTTCTTAGAGAAAAGAGACAACACAAAGCTATTTAGGACTCTGCAAGGAACCAGTCACTCCAGGCCGCCCATTTGACCTCAGGAAACTGGTACTGAGAAGCCACCATGCCAGCACCTACAGGGCTTCCAGCTCCTCCCATCCAGGAATCTGGTGTATAGTAACTGCTCAATTAACCCGGCAATTAGGGAAATAGAGGATAGCCCAGATAAAGCAGGACTTTCTAAACAAGATGGCATCTACCAGAGGTCAGACTGGTAACCAAAAGTAGAAAGGCCTATACACTGAGCGAGGACCCAGGGCGGGCCTCAGATCACTGCACAGCAGACGTAGGAGCCTAGATGTGGGTTGGACATTCTCTCGTGATGCCCCCGCCACTAAGCCCTGAGATCTTGGGGCATATTTCTTAACCAATCAGCCCACTGCCTCTCAGTAAAATAATGAAGAAGAATACAAAAATATTCCAGGATTAAAGACAGTAAGGCACAGGGTCTGTCTCACACCCTCAATAAATAGCAGCAATCATTGCTGTTCTTGTCCTTCCACTACTGCTTGTCAAACTTCATAGGTAAAAGCTGGCTGAAGATACTCTCACATAAGGGAGCCAGCAGTTAGCGTAATGGCTATGTCGCTGGACTCCCACGTAGTCGACCGCGGTTCGTGTCCCAGACCCGGTGGTTTAAAACTCACGCCAGGCGTGTGTGCATGCATGCCCAAGATCCTGAGAGGAGAATGGAGGTCCCCTCTGGGGGGTATCCTGAGAGGAGAATGGAGGTCCCCTCTGGGGGGTGATTTCTCGCTTTCTGTCTCTCTGTCTCTGTCTGGCGAGCGCATGCGCCCTACAGCAAAAACCTCTCAAAAAAAAAAAAAAAGATACTCTCATGTAAGAAAGCACATTTGTTACGGCAACTGGCAAGAAAATAAAACCCTACTTTTGACTCTAAGGGATGTCGGATGACTTCTATTTCCTATTCCTGCCATTCAAGATACACGCAACTGAGAGCTATTAATGGGCTATACAGGGTTACCTTCACGATTTTAATGGGACAATTACAAAAACAAACAAAATATGAGTCACCTGCACATAGCTTACAAGGGCCCACCCATAAAACCCAAACCTCTCACAGGGAGGGAAAGCTCGTATAACATGCAATCTGGCCCGCCCACAGCTGCACCTTCACCCCCACCTATTCCTCCTTTTTCACCCTCTTCCTAAGAACATCCAACTCTTTCTGCTCATTCTGCCTGAACCTCTTCTCCCACAGCTGCGTGTGCCCAGCTTCAAGTCAGCGGCCTGGGCACAAACACCATCTTCCCACAGGCCTCGCCACACCCTGGAGAAGCTAGCCCGCCCAATCACATCCAATACTCTCCGGAGTGGCCCAGTCTGCGATCTGCGTCCGTGTACTGGAAGGTGATTTCAGGGAGGGCAGGCCCTGACCGACTTCACTGTCGCATGACGGCACTCCGTGACACTGGGCAGTGAAGGTTCAGCTCCCCAGGCTCACGCTGGGGCAAGGCTCGGCCCGCTCGGCTTCTCTGAGCACCCGCCAGCGGCGAGAGCGCTAGGAGAGCACTAGGAGCCCCGGCTGCCCTCGACCCCGACCCTCTGCAAAGCTCGTCCTCGGCCGCAAAATACGGGCCTGAAGCACACACCCTGCCAGCCTCTCCCGGGCAAAGCGCGCCCACCAGGACAGACCGGCGTCCAGGGGCCCCGGCCTCAGCACCTGCCAGGCCCGCTCCGCTACAGCTGAGCCGCCAGGCCCGAGCGCCCCCGCCCAGACGGAAACGCCGTGGCAGAAAAGGCGCTCGCGCCCGCCC
>NW_006159686.1:315890-352873 GCF_000334495.1 Tupaia belangeri chinensis | reverse complement strand
GCCGGCCCCGAGCCCCCCCGCCCAGGCGGAAACGCCGTGGCAGAAAAGGCGCTCGAGCCCGCCAGCGCGGCACCCCGGCCCTCCTCTCCCCGGCCGCCAGGCCCCGGCGCTGAGACGCTGCGAGCCCCACCTGGCGCCTCCGCCGCGGCCGAGCCCCGCTATTCCGCGGAGACGTGGCCGTGCGAGGGGCGGGGCGCAGTGAGCTGCGATCACGGCCCCCAGGAAACGGCCAGTGCGCGGCGCCTTCGTTCCGGACGAAGAATGTCCTCTGCCCGCCAGGAGCCGCAGTCGGCGTCGGGCTCACAGTGCCTGCGCGAGGCGGACTTCTAAAAGGGAACTGAAGAGTGGCGATGCTTCGCTTTGTAGACCCAGCCCTTACCTTTGTAGAAACACAACTTCCGTACTAGAAGGACCAACTCGGACACGACACTAGATAACTGAGCTTCCGGCGGAAGTGGCGTGGACCGGCTAGGCCTGTCCCCACCCCTGCCCCGCCCAATGTGTCCGTCTGTGGGCGTGGCCACGCTCGCCGGCCCGCCCTGCGCGGTGGGCGTGGCTCACGGACGCCGCGGGTGCAGGCGCTGCCGCCCGGCACTCCCAGACCTTTCCCCTGGCCCCGCGCTCTTGTGTTCCAACCCCGTTTCAAACGTCTGAAAAAGTGAGTTTAGGGACCAGCAGATGGCGCGATGGTTACGTCGCTGGACTCCCATGAACTTGATGCCAGTTCGAGTCCTGGACCCGGGGGCTTGAAACTCAGGCTGTGGACGTGCGCATGTGTTCCCAAAATCCCAGAGGAGAACGGAGGTGAATGGATGCGGCCGCCCCCACTGCGGGGAGTGACTTCTCGCGGTCTCTCTCCCTCAAGCACACGCACCCTATAGCAAAAATCTCTTAAAGAAAAAAGTGAATGTAGGCCAGCGCTGCAATTGTTTTGGCTCTTGCCTACGGATATTAGTTGTTCCAGCACTGTTTCTTGAATTGCTTTTAAACATTTGTCAAAAAGTACTCAGAGGTACTTGCCTGGGTCTGTTTCTGGTTTTGAGTCTGTTTTGTTGACCTGTGTGTGTGACCCTCCACCCATATCGCATCTTGACTACAGTGTTAACGGAGTCCTGGTATTGGGCAGGGCCATTCTAACCACTTCATTCTTCATGATGTTCCAGCTATATTATGAGGCCCATGCCTTCCCATTAGCAATTTTACAAGAATCTTGTCTGCAAAAGTCTGCAATTTACCTTTTTTAAATTGTTGTTAATACAGAGACGTTTGCTATAGGGCACCTGCACTTGCTGGAGAGACACGGAAAGTGAGAATTCCCTCCCGCCCCAGGGGGAATGGTCACATGGCAGTCTTTCTCCATTCTCCTCTTGCAGTTTTGGGCACGCATGCACACCTGCCCAGCGTGAGTTTCCAATTTCTGGGTCTGGGACACAAACCACAGCTGCTGGACCTAACCATTACACCATCTGCTGGTGCCAGCAAAAAATTCTTAAATACGATGTGGGGCAGGGAGCACAATTCACTAGAGGAAAAATTGGTGAATCGAACTTCACCAAATTAAATTTTTTTCTAAGATCACATAAAGAGGATAAAAACAGACAGCTCAGTTCTGTTGGCATAAGCAGTAGGTGCCACTATGTCAGGGTGGGGCCACATGGTTTAGTTCCAGAACAACCTGGAGAGGCTGGCATGGTGTGCGTCTGTGGTCCTAGCTAATTGGGAGATGGGGATAGAGGCCCATGACATGGGAAGACTCAAAAATACGTTTTCCCTCCGACTCATAAAAACGAGGGTGGGGCAGCCCCACAGCCAAGTGGTTAAGGGAGTCGGATCCCACATGGTTGACTGTGTGGTTCAAATCCTGGTCCCAACAACCTAGGAAACAAGGCAGGTTCTTACCCGTGTACCCAGAATCCCAACAGAATGGAGAAGGATCCTGGTGTGACCACACCCCACCAGAGGGTACTCTCTCCTCTCTCTTGCAAGTGTATGCCCCCTACTAGCAAATTAAAACAAAAAAAACTCAAACTTCAACAGTTAAAAAACACACTTGGGACCAGCAGATGGCACAAGGGTTACGTTAGGGGACTCGCATGTAATTGACCACAGTTCCAGTTCCGGATCCAGTGGCTTAAAACTCTCACCATGCATGTGTGCATGTGTGCCCAAAATCCTAAAAGGAGAATGGAGAAGGGATTGTGTCATGGTCATATGCCCTGTGGGGGGATTTCTCACTTTCTGTCTTTCCAGTGAGTGCATGCACCCTATAGCAAAAGTCTCTCTCTAAAATACACTTAGGGGACCAGCAGATGGTGTAGTGGTTAAGACACTGTACTCCCACATTACCGACCACGGTTTTAATCACACCAGGCACATGTGTGTGCATGCCCAAAATCCCAAGAGGAGAATGGAAAAGGGATTGTGGCATGGCCATCCCCTCTGGGAATGATTTATTTTCCCCCTCTATGTCTCTTTCTGTCTCTAGTAAGCATACATACCCTATGGCAAATTGTACAAAAACAAACAAAAAAACAAAAACAATTAGAAGACAAGCAAGACATTTCACGAAGGGTCCAGCAGGGGGCATAGTGGTTAAGGTGCTGGCCTCCCAAATGGTTCAAGTTCCAGAACCAGTGGCTTGAAAATCATGCCAGGTGCATGCACGTATATGCCCAAAATGCCATGAGGAGAATAGAGGGAAAAAGATTGTGGTGTGTCCATCCCTCTGGAGGGTGATTTCTCACTTTCCCCTTTCTGGGTCTCTCTCTCCTAGAAGTGTACATGCCCCGTGGCAAAAGCCTAATACTTTAAAAAAAGAATTATCTAGTTTAACGTGACCAGAGAGGGACAGAGAGAAAGCAAGCAAGCAAGCCACCAGGTCTGCGACTCGAACTGTGCCTGGCCATGTTGTATCCAGTGCCCTTAACCACCATGTCACCTGCTAGCCCCAAGAGAGGACATTTTCCTGGAAAGGATATGCCTACCATGCCACCTGCTGGCCTTAGGGGACTGTTTGGTATCTGATTGTGATGGTGTCCAAGGAATCTCCATATGTGAGAAAATGACAGCACACACACACTCCAATTCCTGGTTTCCATACTGCAGTAACCAGCAGAGCAAACTGGGGACTTTTAAACTAGCAAGTGAAGTGTGACACGCATACATACAAATCAGGCTCATTCATTGGTATTTAAATACACATATACTGGGGCCAGCATGATTAAGGTGCTATACTCCCACATGGCTGACCCCAGTTCAAGTCCCAGACTCACTGGTTTGTTTTCTTGCCCTTTCTTTCTGTTGCTCTCTGGTGAGCACATGTGCCCAATAGCAAATTTTTTGAGATGCTATAGGGCATGTGCACTCACCAGAGAGGCAGAAAGTGAGAAATCGCTCCCGGGGAGATGGTCATGCCACAATCCCTTCTCCTCTGGTCTTTTGGGCAGGCATACACTCACCCAGCATGTGTTTCAAGCTGCTGAGACCAGGACTCGAACTAGTCAACCAGATTGGAGTTCAGTACTTTAACCACTATGCCACCTGCTGGCCCTGCCCTATAGCAAATTTAAAAATTTTTTAAAATATGTATATTTAAATTTGCTATTGGGCACATGTGCTTGACAGAGGGAGACAGAGACAGAGGGAGAAAGTAAGAAAGCACCCCCCTAGGCGGGATGGCCATGTCACAGTCCCTTCTCCATTCTAAGGATTTAGGGCACATAAGCACATGTGCCCAGTTTGAGTTTCTTTTTCCTTTTTTGGGGGAGAGGTTTTTTGCTATAGGGTGCGTGCACTCACCAGAAAGACAGAGACAGAGAGCAAAAAATCACCCCCCAGGGGGACAGTCATGCCTCAATCCCTTCTCCTTGATTCTCCTTCCAGGATCTTGGGCGCACATGCACACGGCATGAGTTTAAGCCACCGGGTCTGGGGCTCGGACCGCGGTCAACTACATGGGAGCCCGGCGACATAGCCATCACGCTACCTGCTGGTCCCCCCGGTTTGAGTTTCAAGCTGCCAGGTCTGGGACTCAAACTGCAGTTGGCCATGTGTGAGCCCAGCACCTTAACCACTACCCCACATGCCGACCCGAGATGAGTAAAACGTTCAACAGCTTGAGATACTACAGCACTGCAGAATTTGCTTGTTGTGTGTACCGTTCAATGACTATTTTGATAAGTTTGCAGAACTGTGGGCCCGTTATACCCCAAGTATAGAACACTCCCACCACCTCAGGGTCCTGCTTGCCTGCATGCAGCTACCCCAGCCCGTGGGCAAGCCCCTGTCACTGTCATTCACTACCTGTCTCTATTCTGGACATCTCATCTGCGTGGATCCCACAACCTAAGGCCTTTCACAACTGCCTCCTCTCTCACTCAGCATCCACACTGTAAGATGTTTGAGTGCTTCATTCTCTTTACTGTGTACTCTCACTGCCTCAGTAGAACCCATCCTGCGTGTCTGTTCATCAGTCAATGGACTCATGTGAGTCTTCAATGAGCTCAGCACTGCTCTGCACTTGGGGGGCTGGGGAGGCCCATGACTGACAGGGCCCTGCTCTGCTTCACCTTTGTGTGTGTGGAGGACCAGACCTTCAGAGTGATCACTGACGTGTGGAAAACGAACTGGCAATGTGTCAGAGTGGGAGGGGCTGCCTCTACTGAGTTGTCATTATTATATTCAATATATTTTCTATTAAGAGAGAATTTTGCTATAGGACACATGCACTCTCACCAGAGACACAGAGAGATAGTGAAAAATCACCCCCCAGGGAGGATGGCCATACCACAATCTCTTCTCCTTTTGGAATTTTGTGGATACACGCACACACACCCAGCATAAGTTTTAAGCCTCCAGGTCTGGGACTTGTACAGTGGTCGGCTTTATGGGAGTCCAGTGATGTAACCATTATGCCATCGGCTGGCCCCTACATTCAGTATTGATAGTGGCCTGCTGTATGCCGAGTATTACACTACACGTTGCTCTCAGAACTTACCTTCTGGTACTGAACAAACAACTTCCTGTGTCGTCTGCTGACAAACACACGGTAGAGACCGGTGGGCAGACACACTGCTATGTTAGATAGATGGCTTAGGAAGGACCTTGAAACAAGGCACAGAAAAGCAGCTCTATCTTCTGGCGGGTGGGTGTTACCTTTACTTTGGGGAGAAAGGGAGGGAGAGGGAGTGAACGCTCCCTGAGGCAGCTGGGCTAGCTGGTTTGGGGAATACACTCCAGGCCTGACAGCCACCTCCCCGACACTCCACATACCCCCAGCCCAGCTTCTACGCAGCTTCGACCCCGGGTGTGCAGACCGGTGCTGAGTCATGTGTACCACATAGCTAACCCTGATGGAGGCACCAGACCGCCTGCAGACAACAGATCACTTCCTTCCAGTAGACAGGCCCTGTCTCCCCTGGATGGGAATCATGGGAGTCATGGGAGCCATGAGCCTCCAGGACAGGAGAGAAACAAATGCCCGTTTTATTAAGATGAGAAAAAAGAATTCTTCCACAAATACAGAGTGCTGCTTCTCAGACTACATCAAGAGCAAGAAAACAGTTGAAAATAATATTCCTGAGAAGAAGCAAGTTACCAGTTTGCAAACAAACAGAACAGGTGATTTCAACACACACACACACACACAAACACACACACACACGAATCTTGTTTTTTAACCAAAGCCAAACCTGAGGTTTTACCCCAGATGAGGTGAAGAAGAACCTAATGCAGAAGCAGAGGTCCTGCACCCCTACGGCGCCTCAGCAGGGAGGGCCTGGGCAGCAGAGGGGGTGGCTGTGCTGGGCCTCGTCCTCCCTCTGCAGCCACCACCTGGAGCCAGCCCTGTGCTAGGACAGTGGTGACTCTGCCAACCTTGTGTCCACACGGAGGATGAGCAGTTTTAGACTGATACTTCTTCTTGCTAGAGGGCATGTGCACTCACAGAGAGAAAGAGGTGAGAGGATGGAGAGGACAAAGCACCCACCACAGGGCACGCTCGTGCTGCAATCTCTCCTCTTCCCTCCCATCTCAGACTTTGGGCATGTACATGTACACACACGAACACACACACAAAGCACCCACCACAGGGCACGCTCGTGCTGCAATCTCTCCTCTTCCCTCCCATCTCAGACTTTGGGCATGTACATGTACACACACGAACACACACACAAAGCACCCACCACAGGGCACGCTCGTGCTGCAATCTCTCCTCTTCCCTCCCATCTCAGACTTTGGGCATGTACATGTACACACACGAACACACACACAAAGCACCCACCACAGGGCACGCTCGTGCTGCAATCTCTCCTCTTCCCTCCCATCTCAGACTTTGGGCATGTACATGTACACACATGTACACACACACACACACAAAGCACCCACCACAGGGCACGCTCGTGCTGCAATCTCTCCTCCTCCCTCCCATCTCAGACTTTGGGCATGTACATGTACACACACGTACACACACACAAAGCACCCACCACAGGGAACGCTCGTGCTGCAATCTCTCCTCCTCCCTCCCATCTCAGACTTTGGGCATGTACACACACACACAGAGCACCCAACACAGGGCACGCTTGTGCTGCAATCTCTCCTCCTGCCTCCCATCTCAGACTTTGGGCAAGCACACACACATACACACCCAGCATGTTTCTCAAGGCCCTGAGTCCAGGACCCAAGTCACACAGTCGGCCATGCGGGATCCAGCTGCCTTAGCCACCAGGCGGCAGAGCCAGCCCCATGAATGTTTTCAATAAACAGAAACATATGCCTATTCTTCCAAATACCATACTACCCCCATTTTAGTCATTTTGTAAATTATAAATTATATTATTTGTGCTACGGTTTGTGATATTTAAGTCTTATTAGAATATAAGCACCAAACCTATAAAATAAAAAATATAAAAATGTGGTGGTCTTCCCCACAGCAGAATATTCTGTACATCCTGTAGGCTTTAAACATATGCTCCATTTTCCTTAAACAGAATGCTCTTGATAAATTCTCCCTTTTCTCCCATGAAATCCTTTCTGAAGAGATTTCTGTTTTAATGGTCTTTATGGAAAAGGGACAGGAAGAGCAAACCTGCATCCACACCTGGGAGGGGAGCGCGGGCCTAGAGCATGGGCTATGCCCCCAGGGCCTCCAGGCCCACTTCCTGGGCCTCTCTGGGCAGGTAAAGCACCGCAGAAGGAAAAATCACACCAGACTACTGGACCAGAAACCCCCAGTGTCCCTGGGGGCAAAGATAAAAATGCCCCTAAAACGTCTGTGCTCGCTGTTTCTGAAGCCCATGCTCCGCAGCTCTCCAGGGCCCCTGCCTGCCGCTCAGTGCTTGAACCGTGTCTGTTCACAGATGTGATTAAACTTCCTGCAGAAAGAAAACAGTAAAATTACACAAGAGGG
This sequence comes from Tupaia belangeri chinensis, assembly GCF_000334495.1. NCBI lineage: Eukaryota > Metazoa > Chordata > Mammalia > Scandentia > Tupaiidae > Tupaia > Tupaia belangeri. The sequence continues at coordinate 345,468 of NW_006159686.1, read as the reverse complement.
CATCAGGGAAGTATTCAAATACATTCTGAAACCACAAACTGGAAAAACTACATGAGAGATAAACTGTGCGTGTGCATGCCTAAATTCTGTGTGTGCATGTGCACATTTTTAAAATTTGCTATAGGGTGACTGCACCCACTGAAGAGAGACACAGAGAGAAAGAGTACCACCAGGGAGGACAGCCATGCGACAATCTCTTCTCCTCTCAGGACTCAGCAAACACTTAACACACACCCAGTGTTTTTTCCGTTTTTCTTTTTATTACTATTATTTTTAATTTGCTATAAGATATGTGCTCTTAGCAGAGAGAGAGAGAGAGAGAGAGAGAATGAGAACGCAAGCTGCCAAGTCCAGTGCCTTAACCACCACTCCACCCATGTGTTTTTCACGTTGCCAGGATCAGGACTTGAACTGTGCTGTCAGCTCTATGGGATCGAGCACCTAAAAGACCACACCATTGGCTGGCTTGACAGGAGAGAGAGAGAGAGAGAGAGAGAGAATATTTTTTCCCCTTTACGAAGAAACTAAGTTGGTAATATTATCCAAAAAATAAAGGAAGGACAAGTTCAACTGATCACATCCTTATTTCAGAAAAGAGGCATCAAGCATTCAGGTTATAAGTTTATTTACAAACCTATCTAATACGCTATGAATTTGAGTTTGACCCATTTTTCAGAGACTGTGACTGCACCTCTTACAATGTTCTTCATGGGACTAGCAGATAGCATAGTGGTTATGTCACTGGACTTCCATGTAGTTGGTCACGGTTCAAGTCCCGGACCCAGTGGCTTAAAACTCACACCGGGCATGTGTGCCCAACATACCGAGAGGAGAATGAAGGAGAAGGGACTATGCCAATGGTAGTATGTTTTTTAAGAATTATTTATGGGGGACCAGCAGGTGGTGTGGTGGTTAAGGTGCTGGACACTCCCACATGGCTGACCACAGTTTGAGTCCCAGACCTGGTAGCTTGATTTCTCGCTTTCCCCCTTTCTCTCTCTCTCTCTCTCTCTCTCTGTGTCAAATTAAAAATAAATGAATGAATAAAATTTAGTTAAAAAAAAAAAAGATTTATTTATTTAGGAACCAGTCGTTGGCGTCATGGCTATGTCACTGGACTCCCATATAGTCAACCGTGGTTCAAGTCCTGGACCCAGTGGCTTAAACTCACGCCGGGTATGTGTGCATGCGTGCCCAAGATCCTGAGAGAATGGAGGAGAAGGGATTGCGGCATGGCTGTCCCCCTGGGGGGTAATTTATCACTTTTTGTCTTTCCGTCTCTCTCTGACTTTCTGGCGAGCGCACATGCCCTATAGCAAAAACTTCTCCAAAAAAAAAAAAAAAAAAAAGAATGATAGAATGATTTATTTAACTTTATTTATTTAATTTATTTGTATTTTAATTTGAGCAGAGACCGACAGAGTGAGAGAGGGAAAGTGAGAAAGCAAGCCACCAAGTCTGGGACTCGAACTGCAGTCAGCCATGCGCGAGTCCAGCACCCTTAACTACAAGGCTAGCAGGTCCTTTCATTTAAAATTTTAAAACAGAAGTAAAATCATCTTGTGATTTCCTTAGAGAATAGAAGTTGTGTCCCCTCTGAGTGTCCCTGTCATCCAGTGGATCACCTGGCAGGGCTGAGACCGACACACTGATGCCAGGTGATGGACAGTCACTGTCCATCCCCACTACCATGGGCAAGAGCAGGGACACCACAGGGGAAGACAGAGCAAGCCTTTGCTACCCTCGTCTGTATCACTATTCCAAAATGTTAACCACTCACTTTCTTAGACTGAGGGTCTCTCCCACATGCCATTTTATGCTCAGTTACAAAGCAAGGGTTATTCCCATAAGAACCCCTCCTTGGAGGGAGTCACCCTGACCTGAGTCCTCAGTACTTCTCAATTTCAGGGCAAAGTCTTAGTTACTTAGGTCTGAACCACAGATGACTGGAGATTACTCACTGGCCCAGTGATCACTTCGCTTGTTTAAAAATAGAGGCAGACTGAGAACTGACAGGTGGCATGGTAGTTGATACGCCAGACTCCCACATGGCTGACCATGGTTCGAGTCCTGGACCTAGCAGCTTGCTTGTGCTCTCTCTCTCGGGTCAAATTAAAAAAGAATAAACAAAATTAAGTAATTCTTTTTTTAAAGAATTATTTAACTTTCTTATTTATTTAAATTTGACCAGAAAGGGACAGAGTGAGAGAGAGAGAGAGGGAAAGTGAGAAAGTAAGCCGCCAGGTCCAGGACTCGGATTATGGTCAGTCATCTGGGAGTCCAGTGCTCTTAACCACAATGCCACCTGCTGGCCCCTAAATAATTCTTTAGAAAAATAAATTAAAAATGGAGCCAGAGGGGTGAGCAGGTAGCACAGCAATTAAAGGTACTGGACTCCCACACGGCCAACTAGGGTTGGAGTCCTGGACCTGGTGGCTTGCTTTCTCACTTTCTCTGTTTCTCTTTAGTGAGTACACATACCTTACAGCAAATTAAAATTAATCATAACAGTAATAAATAATTCTTTTTTTCTTTTTAGAGGTTTTTGCTATAGGGCGCGTGTGCTCGCCAGACAGAGACAGAGAGACAGAAAGCAAGAAATCACCCCCCAGAGGGGATGGCCACACCAAAATCCCTTCTCCTCCATTCTCCTCTCAGGATGTGGGGCATACATGCACACACGCCTGGCGTGAGTGGGACGCGAACCGTGGTAGAGGAGTCCAACGACATAGCCATTACACTGCTGGTCACAATAAATAATCCTTTCAAAAAATGGAGGCAATTACTCCTGCCCTATGACCTCCCAGGAAGAACGGATGTCACTGCTAATATCTTTAGAGGACCACGTCACAGACAGTGTGGTGAGTGTGATGAAGTCATAGTATCACAGACACGTACTCACGGCCGAGACGTGCTGTGGGCAGGGCCTGTGGCTTGGAATGGAGGTTGCAGTGACCAGAGGCACAGGTTCAGAACCCACCGGAGCTCCGAAAGCTGCCAGCCGTGGATAAGTGACCCAGCCACGAAGACATGGAGGTGGGGGTCGGAGGTGTGTGTCTGCACACCCGCACCTCACAGGAGGGGACACAGGAAAAGCATGACGATGTGCTCTGCACAGAAGGCAGTGACTAAACCGGCGTGCGCCTCAGGGGAGAGCTGTCTCTGTCACCTTCCCGAGCCTCACTTACATTGCATGGTGAGCCTTCACCTGAGTGCGGCAGTTACGGCCCCAGTAACAGTCCGGGCGGGATGTGACAGCCACTGGGAGAAGAAGAAAAGTTACAGAGCCAAGTGAGATTGACAGGCGACTGCAGCTGACATGCAGAGTGCCTTCACTTTGTATAACTGATTTCCTTGAGCTGTCCCATGATTTCAGGAAAGGGAGACACGTTTCACTGAAAATCCAACTTGGGAAGTGAAATTTCTCTGGTTGTCTGAGAAGTCCCACTGTCCTTACGAGTAGCAGATGGGCTCACTCACTCCCTGAGGTGTGCGTGGCCTCATCCAGTCTGCCTGCCTCGCCTCCCTGGCTGGTGCTCATTTCTACTAAGAGTACAGGGCTGAGTCCCCGGGAATGGTCAGGAGGGAGTACGGAGCCAACCCAAACAGGATCTGGGCTGGTGGGGCGGGGCTCCTCACCTGGCAATTCAGAAGCAGGGATGCTCTGCCGGTACTGATAGGCCAGCTCCCGGAAGCTGCGCAGGCCGCAGCAGTAACATAGCACGGTGTTTCCAGAGATCCTGTAATCTGGGGGGGCACAGCCGTCAGCACCGCTGCATTCAGAACAGCCCAGACACCACTCTTCAGACTAGTGAGAACCACCACTCCGCTCCACGGCAAGCAGACAACGGGTGCAACATTTAGAAAAAGAGCAAAACCCACCTAGATGCCACCTCCTTTGTCTTGTCTTTTTTTTTGTTTTAATAATTTTAAAAATTAATTATTTTATTTATTCATTCATTTATTTTAACTTGACCAGAGAGAGATGAGAGAGAGGAGAGAGAAGAAAGAGAGAGAAAGCAAGCCTCTAGGTCCAGGACTCAAACCATGGTTGGCCATGTGGGAATGTCCAGCACCCTAACCACCACACCACCTGCTGGTCCCTTGTCTTTTTATTTTTTAAAAACTTTTCCAGAGGGCAGAGGCACTTCCCAGATTTGTGCACGCATGCGCGCGCGCACACACACACAAGATGGCATCCCCCATGGGGCCTAGTCCCCTCTTTTTCATTTCTCCATCCTTTTTGGGATTCTAGGCACACATGCACATAAACCCAGCATGTTTTTCAAGCCACCAGGGCTAGGATTTAAAACGCACATTCGGTCATGTGGGATATGGTACCTTTAACCACTAGGACAAGGGGTCAGTCCCCAGAGATAAAAATTTTAATTATTAAAAACACGAGAGTGACCAGCAGATGACGTAATGGTTACATTGCTGGACTCCCACATAGTCAACCTCGGTTCAAGTCCCAGAGCAGCTTAAACTCACGCTGGGTACATGTGTGTGTGTGCCCAAGATCCTGAGAGGAGAATGAGGGACAAGGGACTGCGGCGTGACCATCCCTCTTGCAGGGTGATTTCTCATTTTCTGTCTCTCTGTCTTTCTGGAAAGTGCATGCACCCTATAGCAAAAACCTCTCCAAAATAAATAAATAAATAAATAAAACAAAAAAACCACACACAAAGAATTAAGAGGAAAGTGGAATTATTACTTTCTATTTTACTTTATTCATGACGGTATGTATGCACAAATGTGAAAGAGAAAGAGAGGGGACCAGCAGATGGCATAATGGTTATGTCAATGGACTCCCATGTTGTTGACCACAGTTCAAGTCCCGGACCCAATGGCTTAAATCTCATGCTGGGTACATGGGAGAATGGAGAAGGGACTGTGGCATGGCCATCCCCCCAGGGGCATCATTTCTCATATTCTGTCTCTCGCTGTCTTTCCAGAGAGCACACAAGCCCTAGAGCAAAAAAACTGAACAAAAAAAAAAAGAAAGAAAGAAAGAAAGAGACAGAGAGGGAAGGATGAAGGGAGGGAGGCACCCCTGACAGGGCCTCGTCAAGCAGCAGTTCCCTCCTAACCCTCCAGCTCCGGGTGCTAGGTGCATGTTATCTCAAGTCAGCTCAGGAGATGAGTCTGCAGTGGACCACCTGGCTCCACACTGCACTGAATAGCTAACCTTGCCGCCATCAGAGCTGGAATGAGTACCTTCTCCTGAGTTATTTTCCCCCCCCCATTTTGCCACAGGGCATGTGTGCTAGCCAGAAAGAGGCAGAGAGACAAGAAACACACCTCAACGGGACTTAGTCATGACACAATTCCTTCTCTTCCATCTCTCCTTCCTGTCAGGACCCTGAGCATGCATGGACTTGCACCTAACATGTTTATCAAGCCAACCAGGGTTAGCTGTGTGGGATCTGGCTCCCTTAACCACTAAGCCAAGGGGACAGCCCTCTCCTGGACAGCCCTCCCTTTTTCTTGTTTTAAAAATTCTGCATGCACTTGCTGGGGAGTGAGAAGAGAAAGACTCCCTCCACCCCAAAGAAAATGGCCTTACAACTCCTTCTCCTCCATTTTTCCTCTCAGAATTTTGGTCACACACACACAAAGGCGTGCACATGTCACTAGGTCTAAAGCTCAGACCACACAGCCATGTGTGATCAAGCTGCCCTAACCACCATGCCGCTGGTTAACCCACGCTATTTCTAAGTACGTTATGAGAACCAAGAGGCACATAGAAAAGAACTTGTAAATCTGATTACCTACAATGTAAACATCATAAGATGGAATTGAGAGAAAGCAGCAGGAGGCACGGGGGTTAAGATGCTAGATTCCCACATGGCTGACCACGATTCAAGTCCCATACCCCAGTGGTTTTAAAATCATTCCAGGCATGTGTCTAAAGTCCTGAGAGGAGAATGGAGAAGGAACTGCAGTGTGGCCACCCCTTTAGGGGGAGATTTCTCACTTTTCCTCTCTCTGTCTTTCTCTGGCAAGCACATGAACTCTAGAGCAAAAATTTTAAAGAAAGAAAAAGGAAAACACATACAACAAAGGTAAAATACTAGTGACACGGTATAAACACAGCTGCAATATGAATGACATAATTATACCACAGTTACAAAGATATCACACAAGTCCATACTGGGAAAAAACCTGAGAGGCCTGATGGAAGTATGGGCCAAATTACAGACAAGTCAATCACCCATAAATGCAAAAGCACCATCAATTTTACTAAAAAAAAAATCAAACACAGGCAAAAACTGAAAACAAATGATATATCACTGTTGGCTCTCTCGCATTTCTGTGATCTCACTCTCTATCCATGACAGAGCGTGTACATGACAGAAGGTTGGGGGGTGCTGCTCAGTGGGCTGGGTCATCTCACTCTCTATCCATGACAGAGCGTGTACATGACAGAAGGTTGGGGGGGTGCTGCTCCGTGGGCTGGGTCACGCCACCAGCCCTTCTCCAGTCTCCAGCTTGTTGGTATCTGGAGCACATACACACATGCCTGGCATGTCTTCAGGCCAACTGGGCCAAGAGCTTGAACCATGGTTGGCACATGAGTCCCCGCTCTGCAACCTGGTGTGCTGCCAATGCACCACACACGAGATTCCCAGGCAGAGTGGAGCTGGAGCACAAGCAGGGCGCCCTCACACCGCGCACGTGGCAGTCTCAGCGGTGTGCACCACTCACCTCGCTGCCCTAGCTACTCACCCTAAGGTAATAACCATTCAGATTTATCATACTGCACAGCTCGCCAGTTGTTTAGAATCATGAGAAACTGGGAATAATTGAAAGATTCTTTATTAATGTAATGACTGAACTCAGGTGGCAGGTGGTATGGTGGTTAGGGCGCTGGACTCCCACATGGCTGACTGTGATTCAAGCCCCAGACCTGGTGCCTTGCTTTCTCAATTTCTTTCTTTTTCTCTCTCTATGTTCAACTAAAATAGTAATGGTGATTGTGATGAATGAAATTAAATACAATAATCATTTTTGAAAATATATTGGGGTCAACAAGTGGCATGGTGGTTAAGGGCACTGGACTCCCCACATTGCCAACCAGTTTGAGTCCTGGACCTGGTGGCTTGCTTTCTCACTTTACCTCTCTCTTTCTCTCTCTCACTCTGTTCCTCTTTGGTTAAATTTTAAATAAAAATAAATAAATAAAGTTAAATAAAATAATTCTTAAAAAAATATACTGGTTAAACTCTGATGTCAGAATATCATGTAATTAATAACGAATCACAGTACAGAGCTTTACTGATAGAAAGGGGTCTGTGGTATGTTGCTGAGTGGTAACTGGTTGCATGTAGCCCACGGCAGGGAAGTTGGACGCCTACGGGCGGATGTGCTGGCAGGGGCCTGGCAGGGTGGTCACAGACACGCTGCAGCTGCAGGTGTTCCTAGGTAGTGGGATTTCCAGTGACTCTGATCCAATCACTCAAACCTCCCCTGCCACTTACATTTCCTTGGGTACTGGGTCATTCTCAGAAAAAGAAGCCGTTAGAAAGCCAAAGAGGTTCAGATCAGACAAGAGCCACACAGCAGCCCGCCAGCACAGAGCATACTTGAGGGGCCCACAGCATGTGTCTGCAAGAGGGAAACAGCTTAAAGGGTATTTTTAAGAATTATTTTATTTAACTTTATTTATTTATTTTTAATTTTATTTATTTATATTAAGAAGGACAGAGCAAGTGAGAATGAGAGAGAGGTAAAGTGAGAAAGCAAGCCACCAGGTCCAGGACTCAAACTGCCACTGGCGATGTGGGATTCCAGAGCCCTTAACCAGCATGCCACCTGCCAGCCCCTATTTTATTTAATTAACTTTTATTTTTTATTTATTTTTTATTTTTTGGAGAGATTTTTGCTATAGGGCGTGTGCTCGCCAGACAGACAGAGACAGACAGAGACAGAAAGCAAGAAATCACCCCACAGGGGGGATGGCCATGCCACAATCCCTTCTCCTCCATTCTCCTCTCGGGATCTTGGGCACGCACACACACGCGCCCGGCGTGAGTTTAAGCTACCAGGTCAGGGACGAGAACCGCGGTCGACTACGTGGGAGTCCAGTGACATAGCCATTACGCTAACTGCTGGTTCCCCTAATTAACTTTATTTTATTTTATTTTATTATTTTATTTTGACTAGAGAGAGACAGAGTGAGAGAGGGAAAGTGGGAAAACGAGCCACCAGGTGTGGGACTCGTTCTACAGTCAGCCATGTTGTAGTGCAGCGCCCTTAACCTCCACGCCACCTGTCGGCCCCGAGCTTACAGTATTTTAAGGAAGCCACTTCGGTCATTATTTCATCATAATTTATGTCTCAGAAGAAACTTTCTGGTTACTACTTCTGCCTTCACTGGGCAGTCAGGACGTGAAGACACGACGAGGAGTCTGAGGGTCTGGGAGCTCCCGAGTGGTGAGACTCTGCAGACCATGCCCTCCATCCACCCAACAGGGAGAGAAGCTGCTACTTTGTGCAGGTTCAAGTTCAAGTTTTAATCCCAAATTATCAGAACCTTTCTCTCTGTTAGGGTGGGTTGATTGTCAAAGCTGAGAACACAGAACATCAGCCAGGTGTGGCCTGCTTTTACCCTTTGCAGGAGGCAAAGGCAGCCTCAGAAACGCACACCTACTCTAAATGGAAGAAGGCACTTAATCAAGCTCACCAGACAGAAGAAACACTCCCTGCTGAAGAGCTACAAGGCTTTCCGTCAACAGGTTTCTCCATGTCAAACCCCGAGTCGCCAGGTAATTCTGATGGAAAAAAAGAAGTCCTACTTTAGAAAAAGAGGCACTAAAATGACAGAGAGGGAACATCTCATAAAAGGCCACCTACAAGTGGCATTTACACAGGGCAACCCAACCAGTTCCCGCAGGCAGTGTGGGCAACACACCCCACGCTGCTGCACAAGGGTGCTTTTCCAAGAGCCTCTCTGGGGCCTCCAGGAAGGCTAGCTTTAGAATTCTGAGAATGAGTGGGGGCAGGTAGGTGGCATGATAGTTAAGGGTCTAGACTCTCACATGGCCGACCATGGTTTGAGTCCCGGACCTGATCGCTTAATTTCTCACTTTCTCTCTCTCTCTCTCTCTCTCTCTCACACACACACACACACACACACACACACTCTGTCCCTCTAGTCAAGTTAAGATAAATAAAGTTACATAAAATAATTCTTAAAAAAAGAGAGAGAGAGAATAAGATTACCACAAAATTCTGCAAAGACATGCACAGCAAGGTGAGATGCTAACCCTGGCCAGCATGCATACAGCCCCAAAACAGGCCCCCAGTCTGTGTGACACCCCAAGGACATGATGCCTGTCCTGTCTAGTTCCTTCTGTGCAAAGCCACAAAAACACGCCAAACAAGCTTCCTCAAACAGAGGAAGGAAAGCGACCAGGAAAGGAAGGTGCCAGAGAAGGCCCTGGTCCCATCAGTGTGCTTCCAAGGAACACTCTCGCTGAGCTGCAGGAACTGACTCGTATGGGCTCTCAGCCCAGGTGGGAATGCCCACTTCTGGAATATGGGAGAACAGACTCACACCAATGGGTGCAGAAAGCTCACGAGCTGTGCTCGCCACAAGGCACAATGTGTCAGGAAGGAACTTAGATCACCGTGGGAGGCTTTTTCATGGTTTCACCTAACCCCGAGGGCAAGTCTGAAAATACCTTCAAGATGTCTGATTCATAGTTGTTGTTGTTCAATGCCCCATCCAGACACTTCTCACCCAGGTTGAGTTCTGCCAGATAAAGGGAAGCAATGTTACCTGTTTTACAAAGACACTGTGAAAGTACTATTTGCCCAACAGTTGAGATAGCTAAATTTCTTTTCATTATAGATTCAGAAGAATGGGGAACTCCATGATAGGTGCTGTGTGGGACTGGACTCCCACATGGCTGACCTGGCGACTTGCTTTCTCACTTTCTCTCTCCTTCTCTCTCACTCTGTTCCTCTTTGGCCAAATAAAAATAAAATAAATAAATAAAGCTAAATAAAATAATCATTAAAAAAAAAAAGGGAAAAATTCCATGATAAAAGAAACTTCAGGACCAGCCTCCGGGCCTGGTTAAGGGACTCAGATGCCACATGGCCAACCACGTGGTTCACATCCTGGCCCTGGTGGACTGAAAACACATCGGTACATATTCTGTACACCCAAATCCCAACAGGATGGAGAAGTGAGGGAAAGGGGGCTGCAGAATGACCACGCCCCACTAGGGTGTGGTGCTCTCTCCCATCTATCTCTGTAAGTGCATGAGATTTAAAACAAAACAAAAACAAGAACAACTTCAAACATGGGACCAGCAGATGGTGTAATGGCTATGTTGCTGGACTCCCACGTAGTCGACCACAATTCAAGTCCAGGACCCAACAGCTTAAACTCACACTGGGCGCATGTGTGTGTGTGTGTGTGTGTGTGCCCAAAATCCCAAGAGGAGAAAGGACTGGGTTGTGGCCATCCCCCTTGGGGGTGATTTCTTGCTTTCTGTCTCTTTGTCTCTCTAGGAAGTGCCTGCACCCTATAGCAAAAATCTATATATAAAAAAATTTAATTAAAACAAATATTTTTTAAATCTTCAGAAAGCAAGTAACAGTGATTTCCATCCCCCTCCTCCTTAGAGTGATAAGCTCTTCAAAGTCTCCATGGAAGCCTGAAGCAAGACCATTTTAGTGGTGTTGTCACGTGCATAAGCAAAAACCCCTGTGAGGCCAGCCAGGGACATGGTGGTTATGGTGGGGGAATCCCACATGGCTGACTGCATGAACAGAGTCCCAGACCAGTGGCTTGAGAAACATGCCATGCACGTGTGTTCGTGTGCCCAAACTCCTTACAAGGGGATAGAGAAGTGGCTGCAGCGTGGTCACCCCCAGGGGGCTTTCTCACTTTCTGTTCCTGCCTATCTTGTCTCTTTCTCTGGTGAGCACACATACACTGCAGCAAATTTTAAAAATTCAAAACTAAACCCTTTTACACTGGAAATCAATTTTCACCCATCACTGCTCAATGCTGGGCTAACATGAACTTCACACTTTGACATGGCAAACCTCTGTAGCTCAGAGGGAAAACACTTCATTGCGTGCTGACCAACTGAGCCACAAACACCATCCACTGCCCTCAGGTTCCCCGAGAGAATAAGCGAGGTCAAAGCTCCTCGGCGGAAGAGCTCATATTACCACAGAACGGGGCCAGGCAGCCAGAGCAGCCAGTCCGGGTGCAGCCCCAGTACAGGTGGCAGAAGGGCTGCAGGCAGATTGCACCTGCGGACAGAGGACAACGGTCAGTCTCTGCGCAAGGGCGCTCGGCACCAGGCGAGGCACACCTCCGAAAACATGCCTGTGAGCTGTCTCCGTGGACTTGGCAACAGATCACATTCCAGCGACTGAACCACACTGGCTAAGTGTGGTCAGAAAGGACAGACCAACCCACCCTGTCTCTCACCCTGTACACGTGCTCATGCCAGAAAACCGGGATCCACCAAAGGAAAAACAAGTATCTGTCCCATCACCTTCCTTCCCAAGTAAGTAATGTACCTACAATCGGCTGTTTATTTACAGCTCACAGAGGGTGTTTTTCTAAGCGTATTTCCCATGTTGTTACCTTTATATACATTACTTTTTAATGTTTAATGTGCTATAGGCTAGAATGTTAGGTCAACTCTAGCTAAACATTCCACAGGGTTGAATCTTCAGTCTTTGAAACCCCAGTCATTTCACAAAGGTCTCTTCGTATAAAAGCATTCTTTGTGACTTAGAGTCAAAGGAGACGATGGGGAAAGCCCTTTCCAGCACTGCACTTGCTCAGACCCCAGGCGCGGTGTTCTCTGCAGCTTCTCCTTGACACTCCCATCAGGTGGTACCGTGTGCTGGGCAACAACCTGCCACCGAGGAGGGCATGGACAACCGAGTGGGCAGTGGGGCCACTCATGTGCTGGGCCAGCTGCAGGTCGCCTGGCCCAGGGCCACACCCAGGGCCTGCTAGGCCCCACCACACCTGTGCTACGCCATTCCAGGAGCACACCCTCCCCATGAGGAAGCTTGGCGTGCCCAGCAGGAGCACGTGCACACATCCTGCCAGCTGCTGTGCCCTCAAGGTCGGGACCAGCACCTCGTCCAAAGCAGGAGCTGCCACGCCACGTAACAGGGTACCATCATGAACAAGGACTCTAACACACCAGGAAGTACTAAACAGGAGGTAAGTGGGCCGACCTGTGGTGGTGGTTAGGATGGCTGGATCCCACATGGCCAAGTGTGTGGTTTAAGCCACAGACTCAGCAGCTGGCAAAACACAGGGGCATGTGCGCACAGCCCAAAATCATAAAAGGAGGGGAAAACACAAGAGAAAGGGTGGCGGTGCGGCCACTCCTGATGGGCGTACTTTCTCACTGTCCTTCTCTCTCTCTTCTGTGAGTGCACGGAAGAAATTAAAACAATCAAACAACGAACCAAGACATCAAGCCAGCTCTGCAGCCCAATGGTTTAGGGAAACTAGAATCCACAAGACCAACTGTGTGGTTGGAATCCTGGCCCTGGTGGCTTGAAAAACATGCCAGGTACATGTATGTGTACACCCAAACCCTGACAGGACAGAGAAATGGGAGAGAAGGGGTACGCATGACCAGAGGGTGCTTCCTCCCCTCCCTGTCTCTCCGGTGAGCACCCGTGCCCTCTGGCTTAACCAAACAGAGAGGAAAAGGCGCTGTACTTCGTCCGTTAGATTCAGAAGTGCCGCATTATAAAGTGACGGTGGGATGATGGAGGGACAGACAGACCAACCCAGAGAGCTGCTTCTGTATGGAAATGGGGGCCCTAGGGTGCAGCATTATTAATCCGTGGGAGTACATGGACCAACGATGAAGTCCCACGGGACAACTGGGTATGCAGATGAAAATGCAAGAGTGGCATCCCTTACTTCATACCCTACATAGAAGTTAACACCACCTGACACAGCCTTGACGGGCACACAGGAGGTGGTCTACACTGAGGGAGGGCACCTCCAGAGACCCCAGGTGGTATACTCACACTGCTGAGGGGCCACGTGGGGGTCCTGCTCGCGCTCGGCTCTCCGGTCGGGCATGGGCTGGAAGCAGCAGGCACATATGGCGTGGCTCCCCTGCACGGGGCACACGTAACCCTGGGCTGCTGAGGCACACAGGCATGTCCCGGCCGGAGCATGTTGGGACGCCAGGCAGAAAGACAGTGGGTTAAAGACTTGTATGTGGAGAGGCAGCTAGAGTACAGTGCACACGAGGAGAGACAGGCCCTGAGAGAAAACCAAGAGAACGCAGAGCTATCCTAAATAGCCAGACACCATCCACCGTTTAAACTGAGGGAGATCCAACAGGGTGAAAAATAACCAAATGCTGCCTTTCAGTTTAGGGTTGTGGCGAGACGTCAAAGGGCAGTCACGGGTTTTCTGCCTGTGCCCTCAGGAGGAAGGGCAGGCTCGTGAAGTGCCTGTAGTTGGCCCTCTGTACCTGCAGGTTCTGCATCTATGGACTCAACCAACCAGGGACTGAAAACATTTGGAGAAAACTCTGGTTGCCTCTGTACTGAACATGTACAGATTGTTTTCCTGCCATCCTCCCTGAATAGTGCAGTCTGAACTCTTCGTGTGGTCCCCCACTGTCCAAGGCATGCATAGCATCTAGAGAGGAAAGCAGCAGCAGGAGGGTGCGAGTAGGTTAGACGCAGATACTGCACGTTCTACTTAAGGAACCTGAATATTCTGGATTTTGTTATTTGCAAGGGGTCTTAGAACTAATCCCCTATGGATACTGAGGAAAAAAGGTGTTATAAAAACAGGGACTAGCAGGTGGCGTGGAGGTTAAGGCCCTGGACTCCCACATGGCCAACCATGGTTTAGGTCCTGGATCTGGTGGCTTGCTTTCTCATTTTCTCTCTCTCTCTGGTCAAACTGAAAAATCATAAATAATAAGTAAAATTAAATAATTCTTTAAAAACAAAGTAAACCTGGGACCAGCAGGTGACATGGTTAAGGCACTAGACTCTCCCACATGGTCGACCACGGTTTGAGTCCTGGACCTGGTGGCTGGCTTTCTGACTTTCCCTCCGTCTCTTTCTCTCTGTGTCTCTCTCTGGTCAAATTAAAATGAATGAGTAAATAATTTTTTTTTTTTTTTGAGAGGCTTTTGCTATAGGGTCCATGCGTTTGCCAGACAGACAGAGACATGGAAAGCGAGAAATCACCCTCCAGGGGGGATGGCCATGCCGCAATCCCTTCTCCTCCATTCTTTTCTCGGGATCTTGGGCATGCACGCACAGGCGCCCGGCGTGAGTTTAAGCCACCAGGTCTGGGACTAGAACCGTGGTCAACTACGTGGGAGTCCAGCGACATAGTCATTACGCTAACTGCTGGTCCCTAAATAAAATAATTCTAAATAAAACCCGAAGTAAACCAAATAATATATATATTGACTACACAGAGGTGAGAGGACAACTGTACCTTCATGCCAATGAGCGAAGGCCTGATGGGCAAAGTGGACTGACAGGCACCAGAGATGCCGGCTGCCTAAACACTCATCGTCTACATAGCAAAGGCCCTGGGAGGGCCCCAGCAAGCACTGCCATAGCAATATATTGCAAGCATTCGAGAGCACCTACTCGGGCTCAGGGTCTGTCCACACTCAGCACAACACCAAGTGGCACTTCAATAATCCCAAGGGAGGTGCTGGTAGGCCCCTACTATGCAAAGGAAGAGGCTTGTCAAATACCCAGACACAGCGAGCTGTCAGACCCAGGCCCAGGGCTGGGCAGCCACACTGATGGCCTAGCACACACAGGGCCTAGAGAAGCCCTGGGGAGGCTGCAGGTAGTGTCTAGGCAGGATGGTTAAGAACGTGGTTGAGGGGCCAGTTAAGATGCTGGAATCCCACATGGCCAGCTGTGGTTCGAGTTGGCCCAGCAGCTTGAGACACGCCAGGCACATGTGCATGCATGCCCAAAGTCCTGAAGGAAGGATGGAGGAGGGATTGCAGCAGAGCTATTCTTTCTAGGGGGTGACTTCTCACTTTCTCTCTCTGTATTTCCAGTGAGCATACATGCCCTATAGAAAAAAACTCAATAAATAAATGAATGAATGAATGAATGCAGATGAGGGTCTGGCAGGTGACATAGTGATTAGGGCAGTGGACTCTCACATGGCTCATTGCAGTTTGAGTCCTGGATCTGGCAGCTTGCTTTCTCACTTTCTTCCTCTCTGTCTCCCTCTAGTCAAGTTTTAAAATAATAATATTAATGATGATAAACAAAATAAAGTAATTCTTTTATAAGAATTATTTATTAATTTAATTCCATTTGTTATTTTGTTTTTATTTTTTAATTTTGGAGAGGTTTTTGCTATAGGGTGTGTGCACTCGCCAGAAACACAGAGAGACAGAAAGCAAGAAATCATCCCCATGGGGGATGGCCACGCTGCAATCCCTTCTTCTCTATTCTCTTCTTGGGATCTTGGGCACGCACGCATACATGCCGGCGTGAGTTTAAGCCACCAGGTCCAGGACTCAAAAGCACAGTCAACTACATGGGAGTTCAGCAACATAGCCATTATGCCATCTGCTGGTCCTCCATATATTATTATTACTATCATTTTTTAATTTGACCAGAGACAGAGACAGAGAGAGAGAGAAAGGGAAAGCGAGAAAGCAAGCCACCAGGTCCGGGACTCAAACTGTAGTTGGCCATGTGGGAACCCAGCGCCCTCAACCACCACGCTACCTGCCAGCCCCAACATAAAGTAATTCCTTTAGAAACAATGGTTGAGTTGCTGCTGTAGTCTGGTGGTCTTGAGATGTACTCAGGTCAGTCAGCAGCTCAGAGTCAGCGTGTATGGGACCGAGAGCTACAGATTTCACTCGTCAATGGCAGCTCTCCTCCGACCTGTTCGATGGCATCGGGGGACCTGCCCACTGGAAACAGCCAGCTACAACTGTGGAGCCCCGTGGAGCTCTGGACACTACCACCCAGTGCTGGGGAGAGGCCAGGCTCCCAACGAGGGGTGATACAAAGACCTCACTAGAGACACCCCCGACCACAGCAGCAGGCCAGGGGAGAGATCAAGGGTTGGGACCAGGGCTGTCCAATCCCAGAAGCATCCAGGAAGGAGGAGTCACAGTTTCTTAGCCCACTGCCAATTATGAAAACAATAAGGGAGACCAGCAGATGGCGTAATGGCTATTGCTGGACTCCCATGTAGTCGACTGTGGTTTGAGTCCCGGACCCAGTGGCTTAAACTCACGCTGGGCATGTGTGCGTGCGTGCCCAAGATCCCAAGAGGAGAATGGAGGAAAAGGGATTGTGGTGTGGCCACCCCCCCGGTGTGATTTCTCACTTTCTGTCTCCAATAAGCTGCAAGAGGTGGTGGTATCACTGAGTCAGGTGACAGAGGCTCAGCATGAGGTGCAGGAGCAGAGGACTGGCCACACCCATGCCACCCACGTGTCATAGCAAGGAAGCCACGTGATGGAAGTGAAGCCTGTGGGGAGGCGCAGTTGCCTCACCTGTGCTGAAGGTGGCAGATGTTGAAGGTGCGTCCCCGAGGGCCTGCAGGGGACCCGGCTCGCTGCTGGGTACTGGGCGGGGAGCAGCCTGCACTGCCTGTCTTCTGTACGTGGGGCACTGTCTGCACACGACGTAGGGCTGGCTGTAGGGACGGAGCACAGAACATCACCTCAGTGCTAGGCCCCGTACCCTGCTGGCCTCACTATGTGCCCACTCACCTTCACCATCTCTCCAGTGCGCCCTCCCAGCGCCCTGCTGCTGAAGGAACATACACTGCCCGCCCACCAGAATAGGAGTCTGAAAGTAAGGGTAGTCCCACCCACGTGCTGGCCACTCTGTACCCACCAGCTGCCAAGTGCCGCCTGCTCACCCCCTCCCTTCAGCACGCTCCCCTTTGAGGCTACCCTCTCACCCTGCAGGATGTGTGCTCTCAGGCTCTGAGGCTGGGACCAGACTGGGCTTGCTCCTGTGCCCCTCAGGACAGGCGGCCTGTCTCCCTCTTCAGAGCCAGAGCAGAGTACGACGGTGGGATGCTGTCTGCCCTGCAGTTACCTCCAGGGGTTCAGCCCTGAACCACTCACCGCCAGGGCCCTCAGCTCCCTAGATCATTGCCTATACTTCATTTCATCCATACTTTTGAAAACTATTACAGAAACCCTCACGCTGGGGACATGTGCATGCGTGCCCAAGATCCCGAGAAGAGAACAGAAGAGAAGGGAATGCGGCATGGCCATGCCCCCTGGGGGGTGATTTCTTCGCTGTCTCTCTGTCTGTCTAGTGAGCGCATGCGCCCTATAGCAAAAACCTCTCAAAAAAAAAAAAAAAATGAGGGCAGCCCCCCTAAACAAAAACCCTCTCAAAAAAAAAAAAAAAAAAAAAAACTATTAGAGAAACCAAAGACTAAAAAAAGAACCCACAAGAAAAAGTACACGAGACTCTTTCATCTCATAGAATGTTTTTCTAAGCCTGACAACAATGACAGAAACCAACGAGGGAAGCCTGGGAAAGGTCTGACTCGATAAAACAATACATAGTGAAAAGATGCTCAACTGTGCTCCTGAAAAGAAAAGTTAATGGGGACCAGCAGAGGGTGGAATGGCTACATCACTGGATTCCCATGAGTCGACCGCAGTTCAAGTCCCAGACCCCGCAGCTTAAAACTCACGCTGGGCACATGTGTGCGCGTGCCCAAGATCCCGAGAGGAGAATGAAGGTATTATGGCATGGCCATAAGCTCTCTCTCTCTCTCATGGAAGGAAAAAAAAAAGAAGCCTAGCAAGATTCCATTCCCAGTTGAATGCCTTTTTTTTTTGGAGAGGTTTTTGTTCTAGGGAACACGCGCTCGCCAGAAAGAGAGAGACAGCGAGAAATTATCCCCAGGGGATGGCCACACTGCAATCCCTTCTCCTCCATTCTCCTCTCGGGACCTGAGCACGAACGCATGCACACGTTCCTGGCGTGAGTTCAAGCCACCGGGTCTGGGAATCGAACCACGGTCGATGACATGGGAGTCCAGCAACATATCCATTACACCAACTACTGGTCCCCCGCCCCCTCTTATTTTGAAGTTTATTTACTCATTGTAAATGACAAGACCAGAAGAAAGAGAGTCAGAGAGAAGGCGCCCCACAGAGTCCTGACAATGCAGTCTTCCCCCAGCATCAGCCAGCTCAGAGCACAGGCAAGCAGACGCCTAGTGTACGCAGAGAGGGCGTCTGGGTCCGGACCCGAACCTTCCCAGGAATGTGGGCCAGACTCAGAGCATCTCGTTTAGCACCGCACCACCAGCTGGCACCATCCGGTTGTACTCTTTGGTCTGACAGCTCCACTCACTCACTGTCACGAAATTACCAGACCCGTGCACAGTGAGAACCTAAGGGCAGGCACTGCTGCACTGTTCCAGACTCAAAACACTGGGGACATACTAGAGTTGTTCGTGCAGTACGGTACCATCATTGTAAAGTACACTCCATTACACCTCATTTAAAACGCATCTATGTGTGGGACCAGCAGATGGTGTAATGGCTACGTCACTAGACTCCCATGTAGTCGACCATGGTTCGAGTCCTGGACCCAGTGGCTTGAACTAGAGTCAGGTGGGGGTGCATGCATGCCCAAGATCCCGGGAGGAGAATGGAGGAGAAGGGATTGTGGTGCGGCCATGCCCCCGGGGGGAGATTTCTCACTTTCTGTCTCTCTGTTTCTCTCTGTCTTTCTGGCAAGCACATGCACCCTATAGCAAAAATCTCTTCCGACAACAACAAAAAAAGCATCTATGTTAGAATACACGTGAAAATGACAAGACATATATACAATAAATCTGAGTTTTCTCAGACAGTTGGTTGCTAAATACTGTAGAAATAAACAAAGATAGGGGCTGGTAGGTGGTGTGGTGGTTAAAGTTGCTGGATACCCACATGGCCAACCACGGTTCACATCCCAGAGCTGGTGGCTTGCTTTCTCACTTTCCCTTTCTCTGTCTCTCTTGGATCAAATTAAAGAATAATAATAATGTTGAATGAAATAATTCTTTAAAAAAATAAACAAAGATAATAAAAATTGGGGGCTTTTTATATATTACCTTCTTCTTTTTTGACAGAGATTTTTGCTACTGGACTCACGAGCTCGTCAGAGACAGAGAAAGAGAGAGAGAGTGAGAAATCACCCCCTAGGGGGGATGGCCACACCGAAATCCCTTCTCCATTCTCCTCTCGGGATCTTGAGCATACAGATGCATGTGCGCCTGGCGTGAGTTTCAAGACACCAGGTCCCGTACTCAAACCCGCTTGGCCACGTGGGAGTCCAGCAACATAACCAGCCATCTGCTGGTCCTTATTTATTATCTTTTTAAGTATCATGGCCTTGACCCAGAGTTCAAAGGACCTCAGGACTTCAGAGTTAGGAAATATCAATATAGCAGCAGATAAAATAGGGGCCTCCTAAAACTGTATCTTCTCAGACAGGTAACTGTCTGACAAATAGTAAGCATTGCAATTTATGGCACAGAGCTTCACAGTCACCTTGTAAGCTACAGAGAACTAAGTATTCTGAACTCGGGCTGTAGTGTAGTGGTAGTGTAACTGGACCCACATTTGAAAGGTCCTGGGTTCAATCCCAGCCAACACTGAACACACATCCCCATGATCTAGGCCAGCTGAGACTGGGGGTGGACCATGGTATGGAGACTCTGTTATAGGCAAATGTCAGTCTCTTTTTAAAGATAAACAAACTTACAAAATAAGTATGTTTATATGAAATAAAAACAAGACATTCAATTATGACATTTTGTCACGGTCAGTGAATATCAAGACCCAGGGGCATTTTCTAGGCAAATCAGAGGTGTCAGAGGAAGATGTGAGGATCTGCCCCCGTCACAGGTACCCAAGGCTGTGCCCTGCTGGATGCTACCCTAAATATCCACCCCGTTGTTACCATGCCTTACAAGGGAGGTGTTATTCCTGACCAGTATCTGAGAGTAAGTACTTCAGGACATGAAGGAGTTTGGCTACAGCAGAGCCAGGACTTGGACTCGGCACCGTGTGCCCAACAGTATGCTGTCAACTGTGGCATGACCACGTCTCCTGCCTAAGTCCATTGAGCCAGGCCCAGGTTTTACCTAACATCTGAAGATTCACTATCAACGTCGGACAGCTCCAGCAGGTCCTCTGAACTTCCCTCTTCATCAGAAAAGGACCTCCTGACTTTGGGCTGCAACATGTCTTGAGTGATTTTATTCCTGGCATCCATACTTCGCACATCTTCTTCACTGCGACTCTTGTCTAGAAGTCAAAGGACACAGCGCCATTCACTGGCAGCAGGATATGACCAGGCGGACATAGTCAAGACTGCTGAGCAGTCAGCTCGCAATCCCAGCACCCCAAGAACAGGGCACGGTGGCTGCCCCCACTTGCCTGGGTGCTGGATAAGATATGCTTCCACGAGGTTGTTGAGGATGTGGTTTTTACAGATCCGCTCCACCGGGCAGCGACAGGTGGGACACAGGGAGGAACGCTCCATCCATCCAGAGTAGCACGCTGCGCAGAACGTATGCATGCAAGGCTGCAAGCTGCAAGCACAGGAGGGGGAGTGCATCTCCACACAGAATCTTCCACCAATGCTCAGCAGCACTGGTTTGTGACTGGGACCCTCAGACGAAAGTGCGTAGCAACCCACCCGGGCAGGCCAGATCTGAACCGGGGCTGATTGTGGGCCCACTCATCATTCCACCTAAAGGTACTATCCATCTTGGTCAATTACAAGAACTAGAAGCCACACGGCCTCTGTGTTTTCCAAAGGGTCAGGGAGGGTAGACTGTGATTTCAAGGATAAAAGCCACAGAGACACTGAAAGCTAGACAGGTTCTCACTTGTTTCCACAGGAAGGCAAGGAGACTCCTCCTTAGCCACTCCTGGCACTTCCATACTATGTTAAATACCGCATTTCTCTAGCTAGCAACTGCTTAAAACTCAAGACGGTTCATCTGACCTGCCTACAGGTAGACCAGGTTCACTGGGTTACACGGGGCTCTACAGCCTCAGTCACTGGGCTCTGTAAGTTCCCTTGCTGTCCATGCAAGTAAAGTAAAAATGGTAACCTCAGCAGACTCCATGCCAAACAGGCCCTTAAGGTTTGTTTCATCCCAGCGCCGTTCGCTCCCTGCAAGCCGACCCGGGGTTTGGCGGGCGCACCTCACACAGTCGTGCAGCAGGTCCTGGCAGATGATGCATGTGAGTGTCTCTTCCATCTTGTCTGGCTTCACAGCCGCAGCTCTGACCCCCTCAGGGATGGTCTGGACATTCCTACACTGGTCTGTGGCCAATGGCTGCAGGCTCAAGTCAAGCTCCCCATCTGCACAAGAGAGGGACGCATCGCCATAACCATAGAGGAAATAAATGTAGTCTTTTTCTAAAACAAAAATATTCATCTGTAGACACAGAAAGTCCTTAGGCCTTTGTCATCTGCCAGAAGCAGCACACACAGCCCCCACCATGTATTGTACTTGTAATGGCGCGTCTTACATTCCACTATGCTGAAGTCAAACGTTAGGAGGACAGCTACTGACACCTAAAAAGATACTCGGGATGTCTGGAACAACAGTATCTGGGCATAGAGCCATTTTTGTTAAAAACTGTAACTCAGGTAGGACCAGCAATTAGCGTAATGGATATGTCGCTGGATTCCCATGTAGTCGACCACGGTTTGAGTCCTGGACCTGGTGGCTTAAACTCACACCGGGCATGTGTGTGCGTCTCCCCAGGATCCCAAGAGGTGAATGGAGAAGGGATTGTGGCGTGGCCATTCCCCTCTGGGGGTTGGTTTCTCACTTTCTATCTCTCTGTCTCTGTCTTTCTGGCGAGCGCACGTGCCCTATAGCAAAAACCTCCCCAAAAAAAGAAAAAACAAAAAGCTGTGACTCAGGTAAACACAAGAAAGTGTTGAAAGGCAAAGCCTTTATGATGTCACCATTAGCCTTACATTTTTTTTCTTTTGTGTGATATTTTTCTGGAGTGCTCATATGTTGTGTAGATTATTTTTTGTTTTTAGTTAAACTACTGCTCTTGGGTATGATCTAAAATCAAATGTTTAGAAGAAAAAGAAGGCAGCTATCCTCTGGTCAGCCTCTCCTCACTTCCACATCCCTCTTGAGTTAAGTACTTTCATGGCATTTAGCTGTCGCTCCCAGCACCCTTGCGTGTCTAAACCTCCATGCCACATGTGGTTTATCAGTTTTGGACATCATCTCTTGACTTCGATTAAGCTGAGATGACCCTGAGACCCCCTTCCCAGCATCACTATAGCACAGTGTTTCATTAGTCATTCACACTATTGTGCTTATATAAGTATTCGTTCCTGAACCAAGTGGTACACTATAATTAAGTTTTCTCCCTTATACAATTTTTCATTTTTTAAAGAATTATTTATTTAATTTTATTTATTCATTCAGTTATTTTAATTTGACCAGAGAAAGACCCAAGAGTGAGGGAAAGCAAGAAAGCAAGCCACCAGGTCTGGGACTTGAACCCTGGTGGGCCATGTGGGACTGTCCAGTGCCTTAACCACCATGCCACCTGCTAGCCTCACAAATTTTTCATTTTTGCTGGAGTTAAAAAGTGCCTCAATTTGGGCCAGCCAGTGGTGTGGTGGTTAAGGTCACTGGATTCCACATTGCCGACCATGTGGTTCAAATCCCAGACCCAGTGGCTTGAAAAACATGCACCCAAAAATCCGAAAAGAATGGAGAAGGGACTGCAGCATGGTCACCGCCCCATCCTTCGCCCCGAATGTAGTCTCTCTTTCTCTCTCTGGAGACTGCATGTGGTCTATAACAAACTCAAATAAATAAATACAAAAATAGCTCCATTCTCACTCTCGCTTACTTTTTCCATGTAATGATTTGCTGATTCTTCCCACACTCTCCCTAAGCCAATCAGCTCCACTTGCGACACCACTGCCCGCTGCACAACTATCTTTTTACAATGACATCTCCAAGTATATTCCATAATCTTTCAAACTTCTACTTTCAAGGAGTAGGCTTCAGGCAGGCCGCACGGTGCAGTGGTTAGCACTGTTAATTGGGAGCCAGACCACACATGGGCGGCCATGACTTAGTCCCGGCCCTTGGGGCTCAGACAGCATGCCAGGCGCACATGTGTTCATGCTCAGAACCGAGCCCTGACAGGATGGAGGAGTGGAGGAGGGGAGACCGTGGCATGACTACACACCACTGTGGGGAGCACTCACTCGCTCTCTGGCAAATGCACCCAGCCTCCGGCAACACAAATTTGACAACAGAGTAGATTTTTCCTAAATCATCATGTGATGGTTCAAACTATCACGTAAAGGCAACAAGTTTTCAGAAATTACTCTCCTATCAGGACAGAGGCCCTTTACATCAATCTTGTCATTCAGAATGCTTTGTTTCCAGACTAAGACCATAGCCCGGTGGCAACACAGTTCTATCCAGATTATGCAAAACGAGGGAAAAGGACTGAATTTTCACTCAGAAAATAACGAGGTGCTAGAAATCACCCAGATATAGAATCCACATGGTTCTGCAGAGAAGAAAGACCCAAACTGGCCAGTGTCTACCATCGCACCCAGCACCATCGTCCACAGCAGGATGTGCTCCTGAGCATTCACAGAGGGCAAGGACATGAGACTCGAACCTCCTCTCATTTTCTTTTTAATGGGCTCCAGATCATCCGGATCCTGGTGTTCCAGCAAAGAAAAGGATGGCTCCTCTCTGTCTGGGAGAGTTGAGGAAAAGCTGGTCATTTCATCACTTGCTACGAGTGGACCACATCCTTTCAGGGAGATGCCTGCACCCATGGACCCTGTGAGAAGGGACACAAGGACAGCTTCTGAGTCATCCACCTCCAAATGAGAGAACATGCTGGGTAAAGTGTCACTGATTTAAATCAAGTGCAGTATGTAATCCAAGAAGTCATGGTTCAAGAATGACAGACATACGGCTGGCTAGAAATACTATGCTCCCAACAAGCGTGATCAAGGGAGGGAGGAGATCAGTAACGTGTAGGAGAGTTCTGGTCTACAAATGCAGGAAGCTCTTCATAAATAACTGGCATGACCTTGGTAAACTTTCCAATAACCTCTCTTAATAAAGACCTAGTTTAGGGCCAGCTTGTGGTTAAGGCAGCTGGATCCTACAGAGACAACTGTGCAGTTTGAGTCCTTGACACGGCAGCTTGAAAAATATGCCAGGTGTGTGTGCATGCATGCCCAAAATCCTGAAAGGAAGAAGAGACAGAGGAGAAGGGATTGCAGTATGACCGTGCTTCAAGGGCGGTGCTCTCTTTCTCCGCACTTCCACTGTGAGCTCAGGTGCCTTCTTGCAAAAAACAAAATGGAACAGAAACAAAAACCTCATCCAGTTTATGCTACAGTACATACCTAGTTCATGGTATTCAAATGGCAAATATTATTTGAGAAACAAACAAAGAAATTGGCCTGGGACCAGAAGTTGGCGTAATGGCTATGTCACTGGACTCCCACGTAGTCGACCGCGGTTCGCGTCCCGGACCCAGTGGCTTAAAAATCACGCTGGGCGCGTGTGCGTGCATGCCCAAGATCCTAAGAGGAGAACGGAGAAGGGATTGCGGCATGACCATCCCCCATGGGGGGTGATTTCTCACTTTCTGTCTCTCTGTCTCTCTCTGTCTGTCTGGCGAGCGCACGCACCCTATAGCGAAAACCTTTCCAAAAAAATAAAAAATAAATAATAAATAAATACATAAATAGATAAAACTCACGTTGGGCATGTGCGCGTGTGTGCCCAAGATCCCGAGAGGAGAATGGAGGAGAAGGGATTGCAGTGTGGCCATCCCCCCTGGGGGGTGATTTCTCACATTCTGTGTCTTTCTGGCAAACGCAAGCGTCCTATAGCAAAAACTTCTCCAAAAAAAAAAAAAGAAAAGCACTCGGCCTGCTATCTCATAGACTAGGTGCTCGGTATTGGCTATAGTTTCTTTACTAATATGTACACATTTAGACATACAGACAGAAAAATTGCTCATTTTAAGACATTACACTGTATGACATGAATGCATTGCCCTTTTAGAGGAATTACTCAATTCATTCTGAAACAATAACAAAATCTTACTGCTCATTTTTTTTTTTTTTAGAGGGTTTTTGCTATTGAGCGTGTGCACTCACCAGACAGACAGAGAGAGACAGAGAGACAGAAAGTGAGAAATCACCCCCCAGGGGGAATGGCCATGCTGCAATCCCTTCTCATCCATGCTCCTCCTGGGATCTTGGGCACGCATGCACACATACCCGGTGTGAGTTTAAGCCACTGGGTCTGGGACTCGAACCGCGGTTGACTACATGGGAGTCCAGTGACGTAGCCATTACGCTAATTGCTGGTCCAACCCAGCCTGAGTTTTAAACCACTGGGTCGGGACGTGAATCGAGAGGAGAATGGAAGAGAAGGGATTGTGGCGTGGCCATCCCCCCTGGGGGGTGATTTCTCACTTTCTTCTCTCTTTCTCTGTCTTTCTGGCGAGCATATGTGCCCTATAGTAAAAAAAAAAAAAAAGAAATCTACATAACACTGGTTTCAGACAGCATACTGGTCTAAACTTCGAAAACATTACACCAAGAGGCCAATTACATAGGACCACATACTGTATAGTCATATATACATTTCACTCTGTATGGGAAATGTCCAAAACACGTAAAACCAGAGAGACAGAAAACAGACATGATTACTAAGGCTGGGGAGGGAGATGGGGAGTGGATGCTCAGGGGATGGCCTTCCTACTGAGGTGGCGAAGACATTCTGGGATCACAGTGAAGGCTGCACCATATTGTGAGTACAGTAAAAGCTGCTGCAGCGTGCCCTTTGACTGGCTGTGTTAGGGTTTATTTGTGGCACAGCTCAGTAAAACCATAAGAAATACTACTGTATTATAATCCTTGACCTTCAGCATTTCTTGGGGATGTAACAAAAAGTCAGTATTTACTTATTTTTCTCCTTATTTTAAAAAGCTTTGCCAGAGGGCGCAGACACTCCTCAGGGATAAATAGAAAGGGAGAGGAGAAAGTGCTCTCATGGGCGGTCACGCTACAACCCTTTCCCCCACTTCTCTACCTGGTCGGGACCTGGGCATGCACACACACGAGCCCGATGTGTTTTTCAAGCTGTCAGTTCCTAGACTTGAGCCACAGGTTCATCCATGTGGGGTCTGGTGACCTCAGTCAGGTCACAGAGCCAGTCCTAGTCAATATTTATGTCTACAGAAATCTCGCTGCTGAGGGAACCAGCAGGTGGCGTGGTGGTTAAGGTGCTGGACACTCCCACATGGCCAACTGGGGTTCAAGTCCTGAATCTGGTGGCTTGCTTTCTCACTTCCTCTCTCTCTCACTCTCACCCTCTGTCTCTCTCTGATCAAATTAAAAAATAAATGAATGAATAAATAAAAAATAAAATAATTATTTTAAAAAGAAAAAGAAATCTCACTGCTGAGAGCTTCAGCCACCCTCCAGTGGCTAGCCTATCTCTGTAACAACACGGGTAAGAACTGATGAACAAAAGCTATATGAAGATGTGAACCAGGAAATCTCCGTCTCACCAGAGCTGCAGGAATGGTCTGGCTCCGCAGGAGCAGGCTCCTTGGAAGAGGCAGAGGCAGTGGGGAAGAGGTCTGAAGTTGATGTTGATGGCTGTGGTTCCTCAAAGCATGCCTGAGTGGTGGATGATGATGGCGGGACCTGGGGATCAGCACCTCGCCCTGTACCTGAGGTATCTTTGGTCATGTGGAGTGTATTTTCTTGATTAACAGCTGTAACCACAGAGGAGCAATGACATTCACTAGCACTTAGGCGACAGCACTACTCCAGGTGAGGCATTCCAGTGGGCTGAACAGCTATTTTCTTAAGAGAACCTGAGAGTCCTTAACACGCATCTACTTCTCTGCCATAATTTTACTTACCACAAGATTCTCGTGCCATGCCTTGCTTTTCATTATAATTATTTTAAAAAGAAAAAGAAATCTCCCTGCTGAGAGCTTCAGCCCCCCTCCAGTGGCTAGCCTATCTCTGTAACAACACGGGTAAGAACTGATGAACAAAAGCTATATGAAGATGTGAACCAGGAAATCTCCGTCTCACCAGAGCTGCAGGAATGGTCTGGCTCCGCAGGAGCAGGCTCCTTGGAAGAGGCAGAGGCAGTGGGGAAGAGGTCTGAAGTTGATGTTGATGGCTGTGGTTCCTCAAAGCATGCCTGAGTGGTGGATGATGATGGCGGGACCTGGGGATCAGCACCTCGCCCTGTACCTGAGGTATCTTTGGTCATGTGGAGTGTATTTTCTTGATTAACAGCTGTAACCACAGAGGAGCAATGACATTCACTAGCACTTAGGCGACAGCACTACTCCAGGTGAGGCATTCCAGTGGGCTGAACAGCTATTTTCTTAAGAGAACCTGAGAGTCCTTAACACGCATCTACTTCTCTGCCATAATTTTACTTACCACAAGATTCTCGTGCCATGCCTTGCTTTTCATTCAAAGATTCGTAGAGGTATGCCACATCTAGAAGAAACCAATCAAATCAGAGAAGTGGTGGCCCATGAGAAAGTAAAGGACTCGTTTTTCTCTTCTTTTTCCTCCACTTACCTCACAGCTCATTTGTCACTGTTGATTATCTGACTTACCAGCTAGAAACAATACTCATCAATGCTTTAAGAGATGTCCTTCTGGGACCAGCAGTTAGCGTAATGGCAATGTTGCTGGACTCACATGTAGTCAACCACAGTTCAAGTCCTGGACCCAGTGGCTTAAACTCACACTGGGCGTGAATGCTGTGTGCCCAAGATCCCGAGAGGAGAATGGAGGAGAAGGGACTGCGGTGTGGCCATTCCCCTTGGGGGGTGATTTCTCACTCTGTCTCTCTCTTTCTGGCGAGCACATGTGTCCTATAGCAAAAACCTCTCCAAGAAAAAAAGAGAGAGATTTCCTTCTTTTTTACTTGCCAGAGAGCATGTGCTCGCCAGAGAGAGGGCGGTAGAAAGCATCTGCCAATGGGGCGTGGTCACGCTACAATCCCTTCTCCTCCACTGCTGCACCCACTGGGATCTGAGGCAAGCATGGATACACACCTGGTCTATTTTCCAACACACTGAGGCCAAGGCCTCCAGGGCTCCTTTATTCTCCACAACTCAAATCCTTCTATCCCTCTCCATTTATTTTCCTAAAAGACTCAAGTCATGGTCAGCCATGTAGGACCTGGTTCTCTTAACCACTACGCCATGAGGCCAGCCCAATTTAAGAGATTTCAAAACAAGTGATCCAAAAGATCTTTACCAACTTTAAGACAAATAAGCTTTAGGAAAATGTCTGGCATCAGGAAGTGGACTAAGGTGAAGAGTCTAGGCCTTCATTCTCTGTGTGACAAGGAGGTGACTCTACACAAAGATCACCTGAGGAATATTCCCTTTCATCCCCTTCCTTACCCTTGATGGTCCTTTAAGCAACTCAGAACTCCCATAGCTCACCATCCTTCTTCCACAAACATCATCAGAGACTCCTGGAGCTGGAGAAATCCTATTGAAACCCTGTCTAACCTTTGCTATCTCTTGTAAAGTCTCAGAAAGTGAAACCACCAAAAGCCCCCAGGGCTCCTATCCCGAGGTTTTATTCTCTACAACTCGAGTCTTTCTATCCCTCTCCATTCATTTCTCCTAAAAGATACTCATGGCCACAGGCACTCCTGAAGAGTGGCCAAGGCTCAAACTGTCAAGTCGACAGATGCCATCTACACCAAAAATCGACATCAACAATAAAGACAACTTAGTTAACAACATCCTGCAGAAAACGCCTGCTTTAACAGATTCTTTCTGTTGTCAGCTAGTGGTGTGGTGGCTAAGGCAGCTTGGATCCCACAGGATGACCATGCGGTTCAAGTCCTAGACCCAGCTTGAAAGATATACTAGGTGCATGCATGTGCAGGCCCGAGGTCCTGAGAGGAGAACGGAGAAGCAATTGTGGTGTGGTCACTCCCCCAGGGAGTGATACCTCACCTTCTCGCTCTCTCTCTGCTGAGCACACAACTCTACAGCAAAACTAGAAACACACAGACTCTTTCTGAAGATGCTTCCCAGCCCTAGTAGGCGTCCTCGCAGCACACCACCCACCTCCATGTTGGACCCGGGGGCCTCCCCTCCCTTACTGTGTTCTGGCTCATTCTTCCTGTACACCAAGTAGATGACATCTCCAGTATGTAAAGGACAAGTCTGCTTCCTAACAACCTTCACCTTGTTAATCACGGTTCCATTGGTGCTGTGAAGAAAAAAAGAATGTAATTTATCCTACATAAAATAACTTGGAGTTAAAACATTTTTTTCCTACCACCATTGAAAAGGAAGCTCAATAGTATCATTCTCAAAATACCTACTGTAATAGTGAACATTTAAAAATGAAAATATGCAAGTGCACCTCACAATTTTCTTGAAACTGTCATCTGTTAACTCCCTCACTGATCACCTTATGAGCAACCGAACATCTTACTGAGAGCTCAAACATT
>NW_006159686.1:310806-315124 GCF_000334495.1 Tupaia belangeri chinensis | reverse complement strand
CTTCACCAGGTGGTTCCTGAGGCCAGGTGTCAGTAGCTTTCATTTCCAGCCTCTCTTCAGCACCATTAACGGTGTCCACAGGTCAACGCCCTAAACCTCAGCAGTTAAGACTCTAGGAGTTCATCCTTAAATAATTCAAGTACTGATTCCTCCTAAGACGTGAGGTCTGAACACAAACAGAATAAATGCTGGCTGTCAACTGCAAGGTGACGTGGCCCCTCTATCCAGGGTGTCTTTAATGACCATGTGCCTGTGGTCATTAGGGTGCAAGGCAGATGCAAGGCCCAGGGTGTAGTAAGGACAGATGGAAGGATAGTAAGTGATGGGGCAGGACTCCTGAGCAGACCAGACAGGAAACCAGGCATTAGCTATGCAATGAGGGACAGAAAACACAGCACACTGGATAAATGAGTACCCTACCCAGTTCCAGCCCCCAAAATGACCACAGCCTCTGCCACAGGTCAGAGGCCAGGGGCTGGCGGGCACCTGCTAAAGGCCAAGTCATCAGTAGTTCTATGTGAGCTCTTCGCTGCAGTGTGGAAGCAGCAGACAGTACAAGAGTGAAGACCATGGTGACATCCAGTGAGGCCACGAAAGAGGCGGCCATCGCCATGGTCTGCCCACGTCGTCCCTCACGACACAGCCAGGGTCTCTGCCGCCAGGCTTCCCCCCGTCCATTGTCACATGCTTTCTAAACTGAAAGGCCGATATTCCACCCTCTGCTTAAACTCTCCATGGCCTTTCACTGCTCTCAGGCTAAAGCCCAAGCTCCCCAGTTTGCCTCTTGCCACTGGCTCTGCCCACACGAGATCTGCTTGTGGCTCTGGGTCTCTGTACACGTGGCTCCTCCTTCTGCCCACCTCTTCCAAGAACATGGGAAGTCTCTGGAGGCTGGACAAGGGAGGGAAAGGATACTCTCCTGAAGCCTTGAGAAGGAGTCAGCCTTGGTCAGGCCCTGATGTTAGCTCTGTGAGCCCATGATGGACTTTGGATATCCATAACTACAAGAGAATAAATACACGGTGCTTGAAACCACCAGTCTGCTGAAATGTTACAACCACAGGAAACAAACTCTGTCATGTAGCCAATATGGGGTTGCCTGTCCCTAACAGGCAAGACAGCTCTAGAACCAGCTCTGTACTCTACATCATGCTGAGAAATAAACTGGACCTGCTATCTATGAGAATGGGAGAAGGAGCACCAAGTCTTCCTATAAAACCTACTCTCTCTCTGAAACTGTTAGCTACCAGAAAAACTCACAGTGCCTGGTCTTTACCAAATGTTAAAAGAATGGTGGTGAGGGCTAGCAGATGGCATAGTGGTTACGTCGCTGGACTGCCACATGATCAACTGCAGTTCAAGTCCTGGAAACTCATACCGGGCATGTGTGCATGTGTGCCCAAGATCCTGGAAGGATAACGGTAGAGAAGGGATTGTGGTGTTGCCATCCCATGTATGGGGTGATTTCTCACTTTCCCTCTCACTGTCTCTGTCTCTTTCTTTCTCTGATGAGCACATGTTCCTTAAGGGAAAAACCTTAAAAAAAAAAAGAAAGAAAGGAAGAAAGAAAGAAAGAAAGAAATGCAGTGGGGAAGGCATCCTCTCAGCACACTGAAGGAAGCGCCATTGCCTCTGTGCCAGGTTTGAAACAGACAAGTTCTGATACCGTTCCTATCCAAGAACTACCAAGCAAATAACCAAACACGAATGCAGAGTCCAGAGGAGACTCACTGCAAAGTCTTTATCAAAGAAACAGTAACTCCAATAAATGCCTACCAGAAAGAGATATGATAAATAAATTATCATAAAATAATAATGAAAAAATAAAACAAATCTCGACACCCTAAGATGTAAAGCACTCCATAAAATACTATAAGTGAAAAAAATACTGTAATACAACATATAGAGAAATCTTCTTAGGGCAAAATAAATACATTTATATATGCATTTTTGATTTGTAAGTGGGATTTGGAAAGTTTTCAATTTTCTACATGTGATTTAAGTTGTATAAGAATGTATTAATAAAAGACTATTTTTTTAATTTCAAAGAAAGAAGTCAAATTTAAAAGATCTGTTAGAACCAAAAATTTATCAAAGTCTTTTCATCTTATTTCTGAGGTGTATCTGCTTTAATCTGAATATAATCGATCAGAGTCCTAGACACCAAGGCATCTCTGAATGACCCATCCTGGAAACCAGAACATGGACTTTCTAATACCTTGAGAACCTAATTCACTACTAAGTTATAGAAAAGAAGCTACTGTTAGAGGGATACAGAGGGAAAATGCAGAGAGAACTTTCACAGCTAGAGTAACTTGATAAACAAGTGCTGAAAAATAGCCTCTACCACCTTCACTGAATTATTATACCTTTCAAAGGTTTCTTATTTTCTGTTTCTCTGGTTCTCCAGTAAGGGCACATGCCTTTAAAACAAACAAACAAAAAACTCTAAAAAGACGACTAAAACTGAAAACAAAATATAAAAAACACAGTGCTTTTTCTGTCTCTCAGCCATGGCACAGTGCCCTGGCTTTAAATTAGGCTATTAACTATAACAGGAAACAAAAATGTTCAGGAAGAGCTCACCTGGTATCTTCCAGCATCACCTGACCAGATTTTTCATCCACCACAATTTTACAGTGATCTCCAGAGACAAGTTTATTGCTAGGGAATGAAAGGTCACAACCTAAAACAGAGGGTGGGTGACACCAGATATTGTCATGAGTAATATTAACACTTACTGCCCTTGGCATTACAAATGCATACGATCTGAAATTCGGATCCACACTATACACACTTAAGGAAACATTTAATCAAGCGAGGTATGAAGAAACATTACAAATATTTGAATACTGGGTCAGTCCGAGGTGTGGTGGCTAAGGAGGCAAGAATCCTGCATGGCCTACTGTGCAGTTTGAGTCCTAAACCCAGCAGCTTGAAAAAAACACGCTGGGCACATGTTATGTGTGCCCCAAACCCTGTAACAGAGAAGAGATGTGGAGCAACTATCCCCCAGGAAAGGGGCTTTTCTTTCTCTCCCTCTCCTTCCTGCTCTCCTGTGGGCTCATGTACCCTCCATCAAAATATTTAGGGAAAAAAGGTAAACTTTGCCATATGTAAATTAAAATTCTATATAAATGGCTTATTAAACATCTGAGTTGCACGAATGTTTTGCATTATGTAAGGCGTTTTGTTACATTTGTCCAAGGTGAAGATCACCTGTAGTCATTGAGTATAACTGCCGGGATGATCTCACAGCGTTGCTCTAGATGTTCTGTCACCAGAGTGGTTTGTATTTATCTACTGGGTCGTTAAAAAAAAGTCATGATAGCCAGCAAATGGCATAATGGCTACATCGCTGGAATCCCATGTAGTCAACCGCGGTTCGAGTCCCGGACCCAGTGGCTTAAACTCACACCAGGCACATGTACGTGTGTGCCCAAGATCCTTGGAGGAGAATGGAGGAGAAGGGACTGCGGCATGGCCATCCCCCCAGGGGGGTGATTTCTCACTTTCTGCCTCTGTCTCTGTCTTTCTGGCGAGCACATGCACACTATAGCAAAAACCTCTCCTCCCCACCAAAAAAAAAAAAGAAAAAGAAAACATATGTTGATGATAATGTGTATGATATCTTCAACTGGACTAGTTTTTTAAAAGTTTTCTGCCATAGGACACATGCACTCACTGGAGAGAGAGAGAGGAACAGAGAGAAAGTGGAAGATCATCCCCCAGTGGGATGGCCGTGCCACAATCCCTTTTCCTCCATTCTCTTGGAATTTTGAGCATGCACACACAAGCACCTGGCCTGATTTTCAAGTCACAGGGTCCAAGACCCAAACTGTGGGCGGACATGTGGGAGTCTAGTGCTTTTTAACACCATGCCACCTGCTGGCTCCTAGAGATTTTTTTTTTTTTTTTTAAGTTTTTGCCATTGGGTGCACGTGTGTCTGTGCCCGCTGGGAAAAAAAAATAAAAGAGAGAGAGAAAAACTAAGAAATCTCCCCTCAGGAGGAATGGTCATGCCACAATCCCCCGTCCTCCACTCTCCTCTCAGGACTTTGGGCACATACACACATGCAATCAGTGTGATTTTCAAGCAATAAGGTCCATGACTCAAACCACAGTAGGCTGTGTGAAAGTCCAGTGCCTTAACCACTACACCACAGTGATTTTTTTTAAAAAAAGAAGTATTTTACCCCACTTTATGTCTTTATTTTAATTTCAACCAGAGAGGGACAGAGAGAGAGAAAGCAAGCCACCAGGTTCGGGACTTGAACCACAGTTGGCCATGTGGGAGTCCAGAGCCCTTAACCATCAT
>NW_006159686.1:307393-310552 GCF_000334495.1 Tupaia belangeri chinensis | reverse complement strand
CGAGACGTGAACCGCGGTCGACTACGTGGGAGTCCAGCGACATAGCCATTACGCTAACTGCTGGTTCCCCAGAGTGTTCTTTTTAACAGAGGCTCTCCACACCAAAACATAAGTGTTCTAATTTGGGACTGTGATGCTTTGTGCTAAAGAATGATTCTTCGGGAACCAGCAGTTAGCGTAATGGCTATGTCGCTGGATTCCCATGTAGTTGACCATGGTTCGCGTCCCGGACCCTGTGGCTTAAAACTCACACCGGGCGCATGTGCGTGCATGCCCAAGATCCCGAGAGGAGAATGGAGGAGAAGGGATTGCAGCATGATCATACCCCCTGCGGGATGATTCGCTTTCTGTCTCTAATGTCTCTCTCTGTCTGGCGAGCGCATGCGCCCTATAGCGAAAATCTCTCCAAAAAAAAAAAAAAAAAAAATTTGAATGATTTGAGTTTGCCCTGCTTGCCATCTAGTGAGTTAAATCTCTTACATGCTTGATTTACACTTCTGCCATTCCCTGGCGACAAACAGGGAGCTCTTTGTGAAGATGAGGTTCTTGCATCCCTTCGTATACACATTAACTCAGCGCAAAAATAGAATGGACGGCAGGCATATAATCATTTCTAAGTAAATATAATTAAGTTTAAAAACAGCGATGGACTGAATGTTTGTGTACCTCCCCTCCCAAATGTATATGTTGAAATCCTAACCCCACCACGTGGCTGTATTTGGAGATGAGGCCTAGGAGGAGTTGATAAAGGTTAATGAGGTAATAAGGATGGGGTTCTCAGCTAGTAAAGCTGATGTCCTTCTAAAAAGAGGAGGAGATGTGCGAGGTGGTTA
This sequence comes from Tupaia belangeri chinensis, assembly GCF_000334495.1. Classification (NCBI taxonomy): domain Eukaryota; kingdom Metazoa; phylum Chordata; class Mammalia; order Scandentia; family Tupaiidae; genus Tupaia; species Tupaia belangeri. Next base: position 309,719 of record NW_006159686.1, on the reverse strand, counting down.
GGGCACTGGACGCCAACATGGCTAACTCTAGCTTGAATCCCAGACCTGACAGCTTGCTTTCTCACTTTCCCTCTCTCTCTCTCTGGTCAAATTAAAAAATAATGAAAATAAATTAAAAATAAAGTAATTCTTTGGGGTCTGCAAGTGGCATGGTGGTTAAGGGCACTGGACTCCCGCATGGCTGACCACGGTTCAAGTTCCGGACCTGGCAGCATGCTTTCTCAATTTCTCTCTCGCTCTCTCCCCCCCACTCTGGTCAAATTAAAATAAAGAAATAAAGTTAAATAAATGAATAAAATAATTCATTTTTTATAAAAAAGAGAAGAGACCAAAGCTCTTGAACCCTCCACCACGTGAAGGCAGCCACCTGCAAGCAAGGAAACAGGCCCTCCCCCTAGGAACCTGACCTGGCACCTTCATGTGGACTTCCCAGCCCACAGAACCATAAGAAATAAACTTCTGTGGCTTAAGCCACCCAGAATGTGGTCTGTGTTATGGCAATACACAAATGAATACAACAAGCCCTGTGATTTGCAGGCAATACCTACTATTCCTTTTAAGAAGCAGGCTGAGGGACTGGTAGATGGTTACAATGGCACAATGGTTACACTGCTGGACTCCCACACAGGTGGCCGCAGTTTGAGTCCCAAACTCAGCAGCTTAAAACTCACACTGGATGCATGTGTGTGTGCACGTATGTCCAAAATCCCAAGGGGAGAATGGAGAAGGGACTGCAGTGTGGCCATCGCCCTGGGTGGTGATTTCTTGCTTTCTGTCTCTCTGCCTCTGTTTCTCCAGCAAGCACACACATCTCATAGCAAAAAATCTCTCTTAAAAAAAAAGTTAACTTGGGACCAGCAGTTAGCATAATGGCTATGTCGCTGGACTCCCACGTAGTCGACCGCGGTTCAAGTCCCAGACCCAGTGGCTTAAACTTGTGCCAGGTGCGTGTGCGTGCATGCCCAAGATCCTGAGAGGAGAATGGAGGAGAAGGGACTGCGGCGTGGCCATCGCCCCAGGGGAGTGATTTCTCACTTTCTGAATCTCTGTCTCTGTTTGGTGAGCGCACGTGCCCTATTGCAAAAACCTCTCCAAAAAAAGAAAAAAAAAGTTAACTTGATATTGAGATTTAAGACTGAAAAAAATAGGGGTCAGCAGGCAGCATGGTGGTTAAGGCACTGGACTTCCATATGGTCAAGTGTGGTTCGAGTACCAGACCTAGCTACTTGCTTTCTCACTTTCTCTCTCTCTGGTGAGTGAGTGTACCCTGCAGCAAATTTTAAAAATACAGTAATAATAAATATTTTTTAATGATAAATGATTAAAAAAAAAAAAAAAACAGCTGCAAAAACAAGTTAATTACGAGGAAAACTATGCCACCAGCTAAGCCCAGCATGGTTTTTTTTGGTGTGTGGGGGGGTGGTTCTCCTTTAGTTTTTTGTTACAGGGCACCTGGGCTTGCTGGAGACAGTGAAAGAGAGAATGAGAAACCCCTCCCGGGGTGAAGGCCATGCTGCGGTCCCTTCTTCTCCACTGGCCTCCTGGGGTTTCAGGCAGGCACACAGGCCCCTGATTTTCAAGTTGCCAGTCCCAAACTCCTACTTGGCTGACCCTATTGGGGTCCAGCGCCTTAACACCGCGCCGCTTGCTGGCCCCAGGATGGGTTTTTAAGGCAGGCCACAACAGCTTAATCAGCATCCAGTTAATGCACCTTGCACTTCAGAAAATGGTAATGAGGAGACCAGCAGTTGGCGTAATGGCTATGTCGCTGGACTCCCATGTAGGTGAGTGCGGTTCAAGTCCCAGACCTGGTGGCTTAAACTCACACCAGGCGCATGTGCGTCCGTGCCCAAGATCCTGAGAAGGGATTGCGGTGCGGCCATCCCCCCGAGGGGTGATTTCTCACGGTTTCTCTGTCTGTCTCTGTCTTTCTAGCGAAAACCTCTCCAAAAAAAAAAAAAAAAGAAAGAAAGAAGAAAAGAAAAAAAAAGAAAAGGGTAACGAGGATGAAACGACCTGTAGGAAGCGCTCAGAAGAGTGGACAAGCGAGCAGGAGGCCGCCCGGTCCCGCCCTCCTCTCTGCCCTGGGCGCAGGCCCGGCTCCGGTTCCTCCCTCCGCGTCCTCGACCCCTTCCCCTCCCTCCTCCGCCCCGGCTCCTGTCCCTCGTCGCCGCCCTCCGCGGCCCTACCTCTTCTCCGCCCGATGGTCCACTCCCGCTTCCACAAGACGACGTGGGGCTCGCCGTCGTCGGCACCTAGGCGGAGGAGCCTCCCCCAGGGCTGCTGCGGCGGCTGCTCGCTTCCCTCGGGCGGCTCCATCCGACTC
>NW_006159686.1:306078-307184 GCF_000334495.1 Tupaia belangeri chinensis | reverse complement strand
CGAGAGCAGCGGCTAGAGCGGAGCCGAGCGCGACCACTGAGAAGGGGCGTGCGGGAGCAGGGGCGCGTGCGCAGAGGAGAGGCTGCGAAGCGCGACGCCATCTTTGATGCTGGCCAGAAGACTGCGTCCCTTGGAAATGACGGAAACGGTGGGGGCCGCCATCATACTATATAGGGGCAGGACTGGACTTCTGAAATATAGATGGCTTTTAAATATGAAGGGGATGGTGCACCTTACCTGTAACAAGACAGATGCACGTGTAAGCACTTCCGAATACCATTTTAACACACGGGAGTACGCAGATCGGGCAATGTGATGGCACTTGGAGAGCTCGAACCAGGACAGTCTACTCAGGCCACTCTCAGAGGGCGTTCTGCAATAGCTTTCTATTTTAGACGCCCATTGGTTTTACCTCAGCAAGTTCAGCTTTTGAAATCTAGCGGAATTACTGTGTGTGCTTCAATGGATACTCAAGGATACTGTACTGACTTGGCAAATCTTCCTGTCCGTGGACAAGATATTGGATAAAGCCAATAAAGGTGCAGTTCACGCAGTCGAGCTACCGAAGCACATGTCGGTCAAAAAGCCCAGAAGAAACTTTCTAAAATATGTAGATTAGGACAGCCAGGTGGCATGGTACTTAAGACCGCTGGATCCCACATGGCCAACAGCACCTTTCAAGCTCCCTGACCCTGGAGCCTGAAAAATACAGGGGTGCATGCAACATCCCAAATGCGGTGCAGAAGGGATTGCACGGTGGCCATCTGCCCTAGGAGGGTGAGTTCTCTCTTTCTCTCCATACACCCTATAACAAAAAATAAAATAAAATGGGGACTAGCAGATGGCGTAATGATTACGTCGCTTGACTGTCACATAGGCCACCACGGTTTGAGTCCAGGACCTGGCGGCTTACGCCCACACTGGCCACGTGTGCATGTGTGCCCAAATCCCAAGAAGAGAATGGAGGAGATGGGGTTGGGTGTGGTCATTCCCCCTAGGGGGTGATTTCTCGCTTTCTGTCTCTCTGCCTCTCCAGCGAGTACACGTTCTCTATAGCAAAAAATCTCTCAAAATAATGTGAAGTAGGCATCCATTTGTGCAAACTA
>NW_006159686.1:304815-305950 GCF_000334495.1 Tupaia belangeri chinensis | reverse complement strand
CATCCCCTCTGGGGGGTGATTTCTCGCTTTCTGTCTCTATGTCTCTCTCTGTCTGTCTGGTGAGAGCACGCGCCCTATAGCGAAAACCTCTCCAAAAAATAAAAAAAAAGTTAATGGGAAATGCATATAATGAAAAAACTGCATGGATTTAAAAAAAAGAAGTTGCCCAAAAATAACCCTGTACTATAATGCCATTTTCTATGAGTTTTTTGAAGTTTTCTCATACATACATCTTATATATATATGTATACATATCTTATATATATAGCTTATATATATATATATATATATATACACACACATAGATATATACAAATACACAATACATTTATATGTTTATAAAATTATCTCTATTTCATAAAAAAATCCCAGTGCCTCTGGGACATGAACTAGAACTCAAGGGGTGATGGAAACTTAACTTCTACAATATACTTGTATTACTATGAGTTCCACTAGAGAAAACAGAACCAGCAGGATGACAGAGAACACAGCAAGATCCATGAATTCTGTGAGTGTGGACCCGTGGCACATTTATTGCAGTGAGGTGAGTACAATGATTATAAACAATGTTGTGTGGACCATTATGGTCCATAAGGTATTCTGTAAGCCCATAGCTAATAGTTTTTGTTTGTTTGTTTGTTTGTTTGTTTGTTTTGAGAGGTTTTCGTTATAGGGTGCATGCGCTCACCAGAAAGACAGAGACAGACAGACAGAAAGTGATAAATCACCCCCCAGGGGATGGCCACGCCACAATCTCCTCCATTCTCCTCTCAGGATCTTGGGCACGCACGCACACGTGCCCGGCATGAGTTTAAGCCACCGGGTCCGGAACTCAAACCGCCGTCGACTACATGGGAGTCCAGCGACATAGCCATTATGCCAACTGCTGGTCCCAACAGCTGATAGTTTTGACGGAAGCCTTGCAAGCAGAGAAGACAAACCTATATCCAGAGATCCAGAGTAAATGTCTATTCCAATAATGTCTATCCAGTAATGTCCAGTAAATGTCTCTTCCAAAAGCATTGCCCCTTCCATAAGGCAAGTAGTCCCATGTAATCAACACACCACAATGTGTCTGCTGATTGCCCTATGGGGAATACCGCCATGGTAGCCACACATTATTGATCTTTACCAT
>NW_006159686.1:302058-304537 GCF_000334495.1 Tupaia belangeri chinensis | reverse complement strand
CATCCCCTCTGGGGGGTGATTTCTCGCTTTCTGTCTCTATGTCTCTCTCTGTCTGTCTGGTGAGAGCACGCGCCCTATAGCGAAAACCTCTCCAAAAAATAAAAAAAAAGTTAATGGGAAATGCATATAATGAAAAAACTGCATGGATTTAAAAAAAAGAAGTTGCCCAAAAATAACCCTGTACTATAATGCCATTTTCTATGAGTTTTTTGAAGTTTTCTCATACATACATCTTATATATATATGTATACATATCTTATATATATAGCTTATATATATATATATATATATATACACACACATAGATATATACAAATACCCAATACATTTATATGTTTATAAAATTATCTCTATTTCATAAAAAAATCCCAGTGCCTCTGGGACATGAACTAGAACTCAAGGGGTGATGGAAACTTAACTTCTACAATATACTTGTATTACTATGAGTTCCACTAGAGAAAACAGAACCAGCAGGATGACAGAGAACACAGCAAGATCCATGAATTCTGTGAGTGTGGACCCGTGGCACATTTATTGCAGTGAGGTGAGTACAATGATTATAAACAATGTTGTGTGGACCATTATGGTCCATAAGGTATTCTGTAAGCCCATAGCTAATAGTTTTTGTTTGTTTGTTTGTTTGTTTGTTTGTTTTGAGAGGTTTTCGTTATAGGGTGCATGCGCTCACCAGAAAGACAGAGACAGACAGACAGAAAGTGATAAATCACCCCCCAGGGGATGGCCACGCCACAATCTCCTCCATTCTCCTCTCAGGATCTTGGGCACGCACGCACACGTGCCCGGCATGAGTTTAAGCCACCGGGTCCGGAACTCAAACCGCCGTCGACTACATGGGAGTCCAGCGACATAGCCATTATGCCAACTGCTGGTCCCAACAGCTGATAGTTTTGACGGAAGCCTTGCAAGCAGAGAAGACAAACCTATATCCAGAGATCCAGAGTAAATGTCTATTCCAATAATGTCTATCCAGTAATGTCCAGTAAATGTCTCTTCCAAAAGCATTGCCCCTTCCATAAGGCAAGTAGTCCCATGTAATCAACACACCACAATGTGTCTGCTGATTGCCCTATGGGGAATACCGCCATGGTAGCCACACATTATTGATCTTTACTATTGGCAGCTGTGGCCGTAGGCAGGTCACCCTTGGGGAGCGGAAGTCCGCGTTGCTAAGCTTATGCAAATCCTCTATCTCTGCCACCATGGCCAATTTGCTCATAAACCTATTAGCAATGACAGTAGGTAACTGCTCTCCACAGACGGTTAAGGCCTCCCTAACAACTCTCTGACTTACCCAATAGCTTTTATGAAATATATGTATTACAATTTAAAAGGTAGATGGTGAGGCCAGCAGTTGGTGTAATGGCTATGTCACTGGACTCCCACATAGTCTACTGTGGTTCCAGTCCTGGACCTGGTGGCTTAAACTCATGCCAGGCGCATGTGCGCGCATGCCCAAGATCCCGAGAGAATGGAAGAGAAGGGATTGCAGCGTGGCCATCCCCCCGGGGGGTGATTTCTCGCTTTCTGTCTCTGTCTGTCTTTCTGGTGAGAGCACGCACCCTGTAGCAAAAAATTCTCAAAGAAAGAAAGAAAGGAAAAGATGCCAGGCTTGTGTGTGGCGCATGCCCAGAATCTCAACAGGGTACAGAAATGGGGAGGGGATCGTGCTATGACCATGCTCTCGCTGGAGAGTGATTCTCCCTTTCTGTTATTTTTCTTTCTGTCTCCCTTGTGATAAGTGCATGCACCCTGTGGCTTACAAATGAAAATAAAATTAAGGGACCTGAGCAGAATGGTCAAGTGCCAGACTCCCACATGAGCAACCATGGTTAGAGTCCTGGACCTGGTGGCTTGCTTTCACTTTCCCTCACTCTCTCTGTTGCTATCTAGTCAAATGAAAACAATAATAATGATGAATAAAATTTTTAAAATATATTTTAAGTTCATTTATTTTATTTAGATATACATCTCAGATGTTAGGTGGGGAAGAAAGGCATTCCAAAACAAATGGAAGACCTTACTGGTTATAACCTGACATATGAATGACTCACAAAATTGACTGATTGGTGAATCAATGAAAAAAAACGACATGGATGCCCATGGCATTTCACTGGTTAAGGAGACAGTTTAGGAACTGTAAGAGATTTTTGTATGTGTGCAAGCACTACCCTGTCTTAGACTCTCCAACATGGGGCCAGCAAGTGGTGTAGTGGGTAAGGCACTGAACTCCCACATGGCTGACCGCAGTTTAGTCCTGGACCCAGTGGCTTGAAAATCCCGTCAGTCATGTGTCCCTGTATGTGCAAAACCCTGAGATAAGACTGGAGGGGAAGGGGTTGCTATGTGGCCATCTCCCCAGGGTGTGATTTCTCACTTCCCCTGTCTGTCTCTCTCTGCTGAGTGCACACATCCAACATGGGCAGGATATCCATATAGTAAAAACAGTGGATAGGCTTCT
>NW_006159686.1:283747-300182 GCF_000334495.1 Tupaia belangeri chinensis | reverse complement strand
CCATTCTTAGGGAAGCCAGATACCAGAGGATAAGTCACGCTGCAGACCTCCACAACACCACTCCTGCTAACCACAAGATGGCCGCTGTGCCACATCAACTGATGGTCAACTCTGCTTACCAGAACTGCTTTCCTGAAACTGTATTCCATGGAGACTCACCTACAGTTGCGGAACTGCACGAGACCCACACTTGATCCAACCTTGAATGGAATCTATTTTCCCTATTGTTAAAAACTTTGGACTCGTGACCCCTCTCCCTCTACTCGCAGGTATCGCATTTTCAATGACCCCTCTGGAGGATAGCTGTCTATAGCAGAGATAGAGTAATTGGGAGAGGGGGAAAGGGCTGAGGGTCAAACATAGGATAAAAAACATATTTATATGTATGAAAGTAGAAATGGAACAGTATTGGTGACGACATGCTTGATTAAGACACTATGTAGTTTATCCTAGATGGGAAACTACACTTGGTGTGTTGTGATGATACTCAGGGAATGAGTGTTAGGCAATATAATTTAATATAAAAAAAGTAATAAGCAGGAGGAAAAAAAAATGCACATTTGATGACTGAAGAGAGTTGTATGGACACAACTGGGGTCTACTTTATAATATGTTCATTCTACTCCCTGGGGTTTATGCCTAGGATCAGATTTGGATACATGTGTAAAGATATGTCAGCTGTGCTAGCTAGTGGATATACTTAGACTAATTGAGTTCATTGGTAGAACAATTGAATGGGGGGGGGCGGAAGCCATTGAGGGCAATCATGAATGTCAGGGACAATGGAGGAGGAAGATGGGACATGGCAGAGGGTGGGGATGGGGAACCTAGGATGGCAAAACAAAAGGCAAGGTATGCAGGACACAAAAATTGGGAAATCATTTGCTGAGAACATATATGTTGATGTGCTTGATTGAGCCAATGCACAGTGTATTTTGGATGGAAAATTCATATGTGTGTTGTGATGAGAAAAAAAAATTTATAATAAAAAACAAAGTATAAAAAAAAAAAAAGGAGGGAGAAGAGGATAAAGACAGCAGTGAACAATAGAGAGGCAGGATGTTAATGAGAAATAGATATGGTTTATTACCTGTTGATGATGACATGTATAGTATTCTCAACTGAACCGGTCTGGGAAGTATTTCATGATGGGTGAAGTCTTTTTAATAAGCAAAATGAGAAATAGTGATTGACTGTTTAAAAAATTATAATAATAATTATTGGGAAAAGCATGGAAAAGATATTGAATGATAAAGCGGGGAGATTGATATCTCTGTATTGACTGACATGCATGGCATTCCCTTTTGAAAAAGCAATGGAAGTCAATGTAAAGTTATATGTAATCTAGTGTAATAGAAAGAAGATTATGATGATAATAAAATAAAAAAAAAAAAAACAGTAAGTAAAGTATTAGGGAAAGGAAGGTGATAAAAGAGGTTTTCTTTCTTTCTTTTTTTTTTTTTTTAAACCTTTTCAAATAGTTGGTAAACAGTTGGGGCCAGAAGATGACATAATGGTTACGTCACAGGATTCCCACGTAGTTGACCACAGTTCGAGTTCTGGACCCAGCAGCTTAAAACTTACGCCAGGTCAGAACCAGCAGGTGGCATGGTGGTTAGGGGCGCTGTATTCCCACATGGCCAAGTCCCAGATCTGGTGGCTTGCTTTCTCACTTTCCCTCTTTCTCTCTGTCTTTCTCTGGTCAGATTGAAAATAATAATAATGACAAACAAATGGAATTAAGTAATATTAAAAAAAAAAACTTACACCAGGTGTGTGTGTGTGTGTGTGTGTGCCCAAAATACCAGGAGGAGAATGGAAGAGAAGGGATTGTGGCATGGCCATCCCCCTTGAGGGTGATTTCTCACTGTCTTTCTGTCTCTGTCTCTCCAGAAGCACATGCACCCTATAGCAAAAATCTCTCTAACCAGAAAAAAAAGTTGGTTCATAGTAAAATTGAACATGAAGTATTTAGAGTTCACATATAAACCCTGACCCCATACACTCACCTCACTATAACAACATTCCCCACCAGAATGATGTATTTGTTACAGTTAGTAGCCCTAACACTGACACATCACTTTCACTCAGAATTTATGTTCAGGTTTCTCTTCGTGCACACTGCACAGGTTTGAACAGATGTACGACAACCTGTACCTACCACTGTAGTATCGTACACAATAGTTTCAGGGAAACACCATTTACAGTTACCAGGTTTTTGTTTTGTTTTTAATTTTTGTTTTAGATTTTTGCCATAGGGCACGTGAGCTCACTACAGAGACACCACCTCTTCACTTTCTTTTATTCTTTTTTTTCCTAAGTGGCTAGAGGGTGAAGCACTGGCTGGAGAGAAGGAAGAGAAAGCAGCACCCACAGAACGTAGTCATAGTATAACCCCTTCTCCTCCACTTCTCCCATTTTCCGGGATTTCAGGCATGCACAGCCCCCCAACACACACATTTCATGAGCATGCAGATCCAGGACTGGAATGGCACAGCCAGCTGCATGGGATCCAGCTGTCTTAATCATATTGCCAGCTGACGCCCTTTATTTTTTAACTTGACACTTGAATCTGAGAATTGATATGTATGAATACATGTAGTATTTCCTTCACTTTCATTGCCTTAAAGTGTCCTGTTTTATAGATATACGTAATTTACTGTGTTTTTGTTGTTGGACAGTGCTTCTTGTTGGTTTTAATTCTGCAGAGTCCTTGCCCAAGGAGCCTAAAATGTTGTATGGGCAAGGGCTGGCAGGTGGCATGGTGGGTAAAGGCACTGGATTCCCACGTGGCTGATAGCAGTTTGAGTCCTGGACTGGTGGCTTGCTTTCTCACTTTCAATCTCTTTCTCCCTCTGTCCCTCTCTGGTCAAACTGAAATAAATAAATGAATAAATAATTCTTTTTTAAAAATATCAGGAATAACCTACAATTCGGAGGCTGGCAGGTGGCATGGTGGCTAAGGCACTGGCCTCCCACATGGCTGACCAAGGTTTGAGTCCTGGACCTGGTGGCTTGCTCTTGCTTTCACTTTCGCTCTCTTGCTCTCTCCCCCGCCCCTTCCTTCTCCCCCTTCCCTCCTTCCCTTCCTCCCTCTCCTCTGTTCCTCTCTGGTCAAATTAAAATAATAAAGTCAATAAATAGATAAAATAATTATTTTTAAAAATCCTCTACAATTCAACAAAGTTCAAATGTATTGACTCACTGCAATCAGGGAGGGTAAACACAGACGCCATGGCATCTTACCGAAGACGGTCCTGCCCAGCCACCTGCAGGGCGGTCTCCAGCTCTGTGACTTGCATCTCCAGGAAAGCTGTCCATGGATGGTGCAGTCGATGATGTCTGGTTCACCTCAGAGACCCCATGCCTGATGGCTGGCTTACTGTGGTGCCTGCTTTCAACCTCATCCCAAGGCCCGTCCATGTCAAGCAACAGGCTGTTATGGTCAGTTCTTGCAGGCATAGGGGAGCCTCATCCACTCCCATCTCAAGGACAGGCTTGCACTTCTGGGAACCCACACAGCTAGATGCCAACTGTGGCAAAGGCTTCCCAGTGTCTAGTACCTCCTGCAGCTCCAGAACTGCATCTGCCTGTTGACCTAACCTGCTCCTAACCATGCATGACACCTGGATGTTGAGGTCCACTTGCACCAAGGGACTCAGCAGGTTTTGGGTCACCAAACCACAGGTGCCCAGGCTGTGTCCAGGAGGCTGCTGGAGGTGGACGAGGGGCCAGAGAAGACACCTTGTCAGGGTCGGGTTCACCTTGAGGGACACCATGGAGCTGGGATAGAGGGGTCTGCCAACCAGAGATTCAAGGAGTCAAGATGCCACTTCTAGGCAATATTCCTTCCTCCCTATTACTTTTTTTTTTTTTGTCTTTATTTTTCTTGCAATGTATATGTTTGGTTTGGGTATTATGGTAGGTAATGCTGACCTAAAAAAAGGAGTGGGGAAGTGTTTTTACTCAATCTGTTTCCTGTAAAGGACTTTGTAGAATGGTCTTTCTTTTTTAAATGTTTGGCAGAAATTACCAGTGGCACCATCTGGGCCTGGAGTTATCCATGCTGGAAGATTTTTTTTTTTACTCTAAATTCCATTGATGTAATAAATATAAACCTGTGTAAGTAATCTGCTCTTCCTTGGATGGGGGGAGATGCTGACTTATCTTCTGGCCACGAGATTCCATCCAGTCTCTGTTCAAATCTCTCGTTGACCCCAGCAGTTCTTTTTAAAAAAAATAATTATTTTATTTCACTTTATTTACTTAAAAAAAAATTGACCAGAGAGCAAGTAAGTGAGAGAGAGGGAAAGTGAGAAAGCAAACCGCTGGGTCCAGGACTCAGACCACAGTCAGTCATGTGGGAGACCAGCGTCCTTTACCACCACACCACCTGCTAGCCCCTCAGCAGCTCCTTTTAGGGTATGTGTAAATCAAGTCAATTGTTTCAACTGTGCATAAGCATTTCTGTTTTTCCATGACTATGTAACAGCAAGGCTAATTATTTCATTTTTTAATTAATAAATTTAAATTTTATTTTATTTTATTTATTTATTTTAATTTGACTAGAGAGGTACAGAATGAGAGAGATGGAAAGTGAGAAAGCAAGCTACCAGGTCTAGGATTTGAACCACGGTTGGCCATGTGGGAGTCTAGCACCCTTAGCCACCATGCCGTGTGCCAGCCCCTAAAAAAGGAGTATTTTTCAAATTATAAAAACAGACATGATGATGGAAGATCATGTAGAAAATAAATACCTACAAAAAGAAAATAGGAGCTGGATGCCACATGCAAACTGTGCAATTCAAATCCTGGCATGACAGCTTGAAAAACACGCCAGGCACATCTGTGTGCATACTCCCAACCCTGACAGGATGGAGAAATGGAGAAGGAGTTGCAGCATGACCAGGGCCCACTGGGGAGTGCTCTCTCCCTCTCTCGGTTGAGTGGATCCACTCTCTCACAATTAAAAAAAAGGAAGAAGACCATTGGGCTGTCCTGTAGTGCATCAGTACATGGCAGACTGAGGTTTGAGCACATACCTCAGTGGTTTGGAAAATATGCCTGATGCCTGCCAGTGTGCCCAGAAGTGAGACAGGTTGGGGGCTGGCAGGTAGCGTGGTGGTTAAGGTGTCAGACTCCCACATGGCTGACCACAGTTCGAGTCCCAAACCTGGTGGCTTGCTTTCTCATTCTCTCTCTCTCCATCCTTCTCTAGTAAAATTCAAATAAATAAATAAAAAGTTAAACAAAATTTAAAAAATGAGATAGGTTGGAAAAAAAATGTAGGAAAAGGATTACAGAAAGACCACTCACTCTTAGAGGCTGCTCTTTCTTTTTTCCTCTTTCTGGAGTGCGTGTGCCATCTGACAAAAAGGTTTTTTTTGTGTGTTTGTTTTTTGTTTTTTGAGAGGTTTTTGCTACAGGGAGTGTGTGCTCACCAGAAAGACAGAGACAGAAAGTAAGAAATCACCCCCCAGGGAGGATGGCCACACTGCAATCCCTTCTCCTCCATTCTCCTCTCGGGATCTTGGGCATGCACACACACACACACGGCGTTTTAAGCCACTGGGCCTGGGACTTGAACCATAGTCGGCTACATGGGAGTCCAGCGACAGCCATTATGCCAATTGCTGGCCCCTGGAAAGGTTTTAATTTTTTTTTAAAAGTATTCTTGGGTGAGCCAGTGACATGGTGGTTAGGGTGGCTGTATACTCCACATAGCCAACTATGCAGGTCAAGTCCATTCCAAGCATCTTCAAAACTATCCTGTGTGGGCCAGCAGGTAGCATAGTAGTTAAGGGCACTGAATTCCCACATGGCCAACTGCATTTTGCGTCCCAGACCTGGAGGCTTACTTTCTCACTTTCTCTCACTCTCTCTTTGTCCCTCTTATGTCAAATTTTTAGTTTTATTTATTCATTCACTTATTTTTTTTAATTGACCATTCAGAGGGACAGAAAGAGAGACAGAAGGAAAATGAGAAAGCAAGCCACCAGGTCTGGGACTCAAACTGTGGTTGGCCATGTGGGAGTGTCCAGCGCCCTTAACCACTATGCTACCTGCTGGCACCAATAAAATAATTCTTTGAAAAAAAAAATATATGCTAGGTATGGGGCTGGCAGGTGGCGTGGTGATTAAAGGTGCTGGATTCCCACATGGCCAAACCTGGCAAGTTGCTTTCTCGTTTTTCCTTTCTGTCTCCGTCTGGTCAAGTTTAAAAAAATAACAACAATAACAAATGGAATTAAATAACTTTTAAATACACACACATATACACAAGGTGTGCGTGTGTGCATGTATGCTCAAGACCCACGAATGGAGATGGTGCAGTGGTGCGGCCACTGCCCCGGGGTGTGCTTTCTCACTCTCTCTCTCTCTCTCTGGCGAGCACATATGCCCCTCAGCAAATTTGGAAAAGAACATTTTTTTTCCCAAGGTTTTCGCTATAGGACGGGAGCTCACTGGATGGACAGATACAGTGAGAGGGAAAGTGAGCACTCACCAACACCCCCTCACACACCAGTGTGGATGGCCATTGCAGTCCCTCCTCATTCTCCCCTTGAAATCCTGGGCATGCACCCACACTCAGCATAAGTTTCAAGCTGCCAAGTCTGGGACTTAAACTGCTGTTGGCCATATGGGAGGGAGTTGAGCCTTAACCACCATGCCATGTGCTGGCCCCATTTTAAAGGTTTTACTATAGGACATGTGCATTCACTAGAGAGACACAGAGAGAAGGAAAGTGAGAAATCACCCCCCAGGGTGGATGGACATGCTGTGATTCCTTCTCCATTCTGGTCTCTGGATCTTGGGCAGCATATACTCACACCAGGCTTGATTTTCAAGCCACTGGGTGCGGGCCTTGAACTGCAGTTAGCCATGTGGGAATCCATCACTTTAGCCACTATTATCACCTGCTGGCCACCCCCGCCCAACTTTTTATAAGTTAGTTCACTTTCCTCCACCTCTTACTGTGAGTCTGAAATTAACTTTTTTTCTTTTAGAGGTTTTGACATAGAGTGCATACACTCACCATAGAGAGACAGAGACAGTGAGAAATCACTCCTCTCCGTCCCGGGAGATGGCCACACTGCAATCCCTTCTCCATTCTCTTCCTGGCATCTTGGGTACGTGCACGCGCGCTCACACACACACACACACCCCAGCATGATTTTCTTTTTATTTATTTATTTATTATCATAATCTTGTTTATATTACATTGAATCGCATATAACTTTACAGTGTATTGCATTGCTTTTTCAAAAGGGAATGCCATGCATGTCAATACAGAGACATTACACCCAGCATGATTTTCAAGCCACACAGTCTGGTAAACAAAATTGCGGTCAGCATGTGGGAGTCCAGCAACATAATCACTACATCATCTGCTGGCCTTAAACTTGATTTTTAAAAAAGAACCATCTTAATTTTATTTATTATTTAATTTGGAAAGAGAGAAAGTGAGCGACCAGGTCTAGGATTCAAACTGCAGTCTGGGACCTGGGAGTCCATTGCCTCAACCACTATGCCACCTCCTGGCCCCTTGATTTGGTTGTTACAAGGTCTTTGGCATTTTGTTTTTTTAAAAGATTTTTCTCCCACAGGGTGCATCCACTAGCTGGAGAAAGAGAGAGAGGGAAAGTGAGAAATCACTCCCTAGGGTAGATGGCCATGCTATAACCCCTTCTCCACTCTTCCTTTGGATTTTGAGCACACGTATGTCCAGCATTTTTTTTTTTGAGGGATTATTGCTATAGGGAGTATGTGCTCGCCAGAGAGACAGGAAGTGAGAAATACCCCACACACACATACACACACACCCGGGGCAGATGGCCATGATGCAATTCTTTCTCCTCCAGTCACCTCTCGGGATTTTAGGCAGGGATGCACACACAGCTGGCATGAGTTTTAAGCCACCAGGTCCAGGACTTGAACCACAGTTGATTACATGGAAGTCTAGAACCGCGGTCGACTAAGTGGGAGTCCAGCGACATAGCCATTACGCTAACTGCTGGTTCCCTACAAATATTTTAAATAAAAATATTATAAATAAGAATATCAGCCTGGCTCCATGGACTGATGGTTAAGGTAGTTCTGGAGTCACATTTCTGACCGCATGGTTTGGGTCCTAGACCTCGCCTTCAAAACCAGATCAGGTTTGTGTGCATGCATACCCAAAATCCCAACAGGAGGGAGAGAGGGAGGAGGGACTGTGATGTGACCATTCCTATTTCTCTCTTTCTCTGGTGAGTGTCCATATCCTCTAGCAAAGTAAGAAATGGAAATTTAAAGTTACAAAAGTCAATTCCTTGCATTTCTTTCTTTCAACTTATTGATGAAGCCTTCTGTCGCTAAGTTCTCTTTGTTGGACACTTTTATTGGCTTAGGTATTATTATATAGATTTGATGTTTCCTTATTTAATTGCAACATTCATTCTGAAAGTGATGGTCTCAATGACAAGAGGTTAAGATTATCTGGATACAAGGAGCAATTGTGTTCCAAGATGCAAACTAAATAGATAGCATTACCAAAATTCAGATTTGCCATCAAAATATACTCAACACTTACGCAAGTATGCAAGTTGATACAGTGATGGGGTTAGAGCAGAAGTTGTAGATAGATATTTTAGACCTGATGTAATACATTTCATCCTTTATTTTAAATTTTATTGTTTTTAAAAACAATTATTTAAGGACCAGCAGATAATGTAATGGCTATGTTGCTGGGCTCCCATGTAGTTGACCGTGGTTCAAGTCCCAGACCTGGTGGCTTAAAACACACCGGGCCCCATGCGTGCCTAAGATCACAAGAGGAGAATGGAGAAGAGAATGCGGCATGGCCGTCTCCCTTGGGGGAGATTTCTCACTTTCTGTCTCTTTATCTCTAGTGAGCACATGCACTGTATAGCAACAACCTCTCAAAAAAAAAAAAAAAAATTAGTATTATTTAAATGTAGGACCAGCAGATGGCATAGCAGTTATGTCACCAGACTACCACATGGCCAACTGTGCTTTGAATCCCTGGCCACAGTGGCTTGAAACTCACACCAGGTGTGTGTGCTTATGTACTAAACATCCTAGGAGAATAGAGAAGGGATTGTGGTGTGACCATCCCTCTAGGGGGTGATTTCTCACTTAACCTCTCACTGTCTCTCTCCCACAAGTGCATGAGCCCTAAGGCAAAAACCTCTTTTAAAAAGTTTATCATTATTATTTTTCTTTTTAAAAAAAGAATCATTTAACTTTATTTATTTATTTTAATTTGACCAGAGAGAGACAGAGTGAAAAAGAGAGAAAGTCAGAAAGCAAGCCACCAGGTCTGGGACTTCAACCATGGTTGGCCATGTGGAAGTCCAGTGCCCTTAACCATGACACCACCTGCTGACCCCATTTATCATTATTATTTTTCAATTTGCTACAATGCATGCATGCTCACCAGAGAAGGAAAAACAGAGAGAAAGAGAAGGAAAGTAAGAAAGCATGTCACTGGGTCCGGGACTCCAACCAGTCTGTCATGTAGGAGTCCAGCACCTTAACCTCATGCCACCTGCAGACCGTACATTTTATTATTAATTGGGAGAAGGCATGTACACTCACTAAAGGAGAGAGACAGGGAGAAGCAGAAAGTATCCCCCACTGGGACATGGCCAAGATGCAATCCTTTCTCCTCCATTTCTTCCTGTCAAAATTTTAGGCATGCATGCACACATGCCCTGTGTGTTTTCCAAACTTCCAGGGCTGGAACTGAACCACACTGTCAGCAATGTGGTATACAGCTCCCTTAGGAGACAACCTGATTTTCATTTTGAGATATTCATGGTATACTACCTGCTTCTATTAATAAGTTGCAGATAGACATTATGACATAAACAAAATCTTCTACAAAAATGGGAGAATGATCTCTCCTTTCACTATGTGACAAATAAAGGGGGTCTATGGGGAAATCCTGATGGTGGAAAACATTTTACTTTTATACACAGATCATTACAGAACTATTACAAAGTGACAACTGAGGTCCACTTATAATGCTGCATTCCAATTAAACTATTCCCAAACACTCATTTGCTTGCTAAATCATTGAAGACAGAACCAGAGCGATATGCAAGTTTATTACACGAACTATAGTGTGAATGGTGTTTCCTGGGGTTGTCCAAAATAGAAAAACCTGCACAAAGAACCCCTTCAAAAGCAGAGTGAGAGACTGGCAGATAGTGTAGCTGTTATGCTGCTGGATTCCCACGTAGTCGACCACAGTGTGAGTCCTGGACCCGGAGCTTAAAACTCACACCAGGAGCATGTGTGTGCATCGTGCATGCCCAAAATCCCAAGAGGAAAATGGAGAAGGAATTGTGGTGTAACCATTCCCCCTGGGGGGTTGATTTTTTTCACTTTGTCTCCCTCTGTCTCTCTGGCAAGTGCACACACCATATATCAAAAATCCCTCAAAAAATGGAGTGAAATGCAGTTAGACTGGAAAGAAAAATACGTCATGTATCCTGACAGCAACTATTTTCCTTCAAATGAGGTTTATAAGCCAGTAGGGGAAATTAACTGGCCTACAGTCAATAAAAGGTGAAAATTTTTACAGGATTATTTTAACTTATTATTTTCCAATTTGACCAGAGAGAGAAAGTGAGAAAGGAAGCCACCAGGTCCAGGACTTGAACCAGGGTTAGCCATGTGGGAATCCAGTGCCTTTAACCACCACACCACCTGCCGGCCCCAAGGAAGGTGAACTTCTTAAGGAGTTATCTAACAAATGATAGGGAAATGTACATCTACACTGGTCCTCTTTGGCAGTTTGTTTCAGTTTAACCTATTATGGTCTATGAGATCATAAGTGAAGCAACTCGAGCTTAATCTTAACAGGAGGTGATTTTTCTGGGTAGGGCAAAGTATTTGTGATAGGAAGTGACATATAGAACATAATGTGGAGACTTTGAAGAAGACTCTAGTAATTCTGACTACTGAAGTGGAGAATCATGCCAATAGGTTATAGATTATGCGGATTTTACATAATGACAGAAAATGGAACAAGGTTATTTTAGTTGCGTGCTATTTTTAGAGTTCTGGAAAGTATAGAACATTATTTCCTTCTTTCTTCACTCAGTAACATTTTTTTTAAAGAATTATTTATGTAATTAATTCCACTTATTATTATTATTTTTTAAATTTGACCAGAGACAGACAGATAGAAAGAGAAAGGGAAAGTGAGAAAGCAAGCCGCCAGGTTCAGGACTCAAACTGCAGTCAACCACATAGGAATCCAGCACACTTAACCACCATGTCCCCTGCCAGCCCCACTCAGTAGCTGTTTATCTTCTCCACATATATTTAACCTAGTGACAATGCTTTTTGTTGGCCATTGAGCTAACTCAGAGGTAAAGTAAGATTTCATTTTTGTTTCTATTACTGAAGAGGCTCAGCCCATTTACATAGGTAGCACATGATAACAAGGTTCAGAACCATTTACACATGCAGCAAAACAAAAAAACCACTAAGAACATTATTTATCATTTTCTCATTGATAAAGTATGAAACAAAACCTCTGATATTTAGTGGGGTACCTCGATATATGTCAGTCTATGCCCTAGGAGACACACATACCAGTGACTCATGCCACAATTTTATTAAATGACATAATTTAACAGATGGCACAGAAAACAAATGCTACATTCAAAATTCTAACTCAAAAACCTTTAATAAAGTGACTACATATAGATATATGTTCAGAATTAAAGAAAACAAACCGGTATTACGGAAGCAGTCAGAAGTAGTTATCATCCATAAATCTGAAGAGGGAATGTTAACTGAATACCGGGGAGTTCTACAGACAAGGAAGAAGGGCTGCCCAAACACAAAAGAGAAACTCAAAACCATGATCCAGTAGGAAGAAAGAGGTACTACTCTGACTTGTCTGTCCTTCCACTTGCTGATCTCATATCAGTACCTCCAATTTTTGAAATCTAAGAAGAAACACCAGTGAAGTTGTCTCTAGAAGACACTTCTGAGGGTGCATAGCACAGAGGGGAGGAAAACTGATCTGGAGAAGTGGAGGATAATCAGCACATACACAATTCTTGTTGTGTAGCTGCCACAAATACCATACTCATTCTGAGTGCTAAGGAAAGAGGCTCCCAACTCAGCTGATGCAGTTTATTCAACTGCTTTTAAAGATTTATACTTGAAGAGCCAGCAGGTAATGTGGTGGTTAAGAGCACTGGACTCCCACATGGCTGACCACGGTTCGAGTTCAGGACCTGGTAGTTTGCACTCTCTCTCTCTCTGTCTTTACTCTGTCCCTCTCTAGTCAAATTAAATAAAGTTTAAAAATTATTTTTAAAAGATACATAATTACTATTGCTGTCATATACTTTAATTCTAAATGTTCTATAAACCCAAAACATGTTAACATTAAGCAGTCAATTGTTTCAAAAAGATTTTTTGGAGTTTTTTTTTTTGTTTTTTTCTTTTTGTTTGCTATAGGGCAGGTGCGCCTGCCAGAAAGACAGAGAGACTGAGTGACAGAAAGCAAGAAATCACCCCCTAGGGGGGATGGCCATGCCATAATTCCTTCTCTTCCATTCTCCTCTCAGGATCTTGGGCACACACGCACACGTGCCCAGTGTGAATTTAAGCTACCAGATCCGGGACTCGACCTGCAGTCGCCTACATGGAAATCCAGTGATGTAGCCATTACACCATCTGCTGGTCCCTCAAAAAGATTTTTAATATGAGAAAAACTTTTGCATTTACTAACATCTTCAGTATTTGCAGAATTCTTCATTCCTTTGTATAGTTCTAAATTTTGACTTTGTACTATTTCCTTGCTGCCCTAAAATTTCCCTTAATGTTTCCTGTAGGAAGTTCTATAGATAATAAACTCTCTTTTTGTTTACCTGAAAAAGTACTTTGCATTCATTTTCAAAATTTTTCATTAAAGAATTATTTTCCTTAACTTTTTAAAATTTGACCAGAGAGGGACAGAGTGAGAGGGAGAGACAAGGAAAGTGAGAAAGCAAGACACAAGATCTGGGACTTGAATCATGGTCAGCCATGTGGGAATCCAGTGCCCTTAACCAGCATACCACCTACTGGCCCCTCGAAATATGCTTTTAATGAAAACAGAATTCTATGTAGCAGGGTTAGCTGTTGTTATAGGTTCTCTTGGAAGTTTAAAGATACTATTCCACTGTCTTCAAGCTTCAATGGTTCTGACCAGAAGTAGGCTGCCATACTTTCTATTTATGAGTAGTGTTTGTATTTTTTGTTTTCTTTTTTTCCTTTTCTACATGCTTTAAAGTTTTTTTCTTTATCACTGATTTTCATCAATGTCATTATGTGCATAACTGTGATTCAGTTTCTATTGCTTTGGGTCTTGAGATCTTGAATAGGTGGAGTTATAGAGTTCTCCATATTTAGAAAATTCTCAGCCATTATTTAAATATTTTTCATGCCTCTTCTTTTTTTCTTCTCCTGTGACTCAACTGATGTATATATTTTACTGTTATAACTTCTTTTTTAATCTCTAAGTCCTTTTCTTTGTACATCATTTGGACAGTATTTCTGCTTATTCTTTAAGGTTACTAATTTCTTCTGTGCCTAATATGCTGTTAATTCCACCTATCGTGTAACATTTTTCCCCCTAGATGTCATGGTTTTCATCCCTAAAACTTCTATTCGGGACTTTAAAAATGTATTTTATGGGACCAGCAGATGGTATAATGGTTACATCACTGGACACCCACATAGTCGGCCCAGTTCAAGTTCCAGACCCAGTGGCTTAAAACTCACACCAGGCACATGTGCATGCATGCCAAAAATCCCAACAGGAGAATGGATTGCAGCATGACCATCCTCCCCGTCCCCTGGGGTGATTTTTCACTTCCTGTCTGTCTTTCTGGTGAGCACACACACCCTACAGCAAAAATCTCTCTCAAAAAAGAAAAATATGTATCTTATACTGAGTCAGCCAGTGATGTGGTAGTTAGGGTGGCTGGATCATACATGGCCAACTGTGCAGTTTGAGTCTCAGACCTGGTGGTTTCAATAACATGCCAGACACCTGTGCATGCAGGCCCAAAATCCTGAAAGGAGAATGGAGAAGGGACTGCAGTATAACTATCCCCCATGGGGGGTGCTTTCTTATGTTCTGTCTCTGGCAAAACACCCATGCCTCCTGGGAAAAATTAAGAGAAAGAAAATATGTATCTTATACTTCAGGCTTCATCAAATTTCTGATTTTCTCTACTTTATAATATGTAATTTAACATCACTGTCTTTTCTGGCCCATTTCTGTTGATTGTTTTTCTCCTGGCTATGAGTCATATTTTGCTGCTGTATATGTTAGATACATTTTTTTGGATACTAAAATTGTGGGTCCTGAGTAGTTTTTAACCTAGAGCTAATTAGCCTCAATACTAAAATAATATTCTACCTGATGCTGAGTGTGTTACAGGTTGTGTACACTCTGCTGGTAGGATGACAAACTATTCCCAGCTGTGAATGAACTCCAGGAATTGTTCAGAAAACTGCTTTACAATGCTTCTTTTCCAAGTCTCAGGAAGTTTACTTTCACACATGTGGAAATTAGTACTAATCCAAAGGGCTCAACTGATGCATATATTTTACTGCATCAGTTGAGGACTCCTTCAGATTTCTAGATTCCTATCTCTGCTAGCCTCTCTCTTCTCCAGTACTTTCCCCTGCAAATTCTAGCTACCCTGGCTTCCTCAATGCCAGCCTTGCCTCTTCAATTCAACATGGTCACATTTGTTTCCCTCCTGGAACTGTAATCTGGTAACTGCCATGAGGCAGTCATCAGTCGGCTAGGCAATCAGAGAGCACCTGTTTACATTCTGTTGGGATCAAAGTCTATGTGAGTCAGTTTCCTTTTTTAAAAAATGAATTACTTAATTCCATTTGTTATTACTATTTTTTAAAAATCTAATGAGAGAGACAGAGAGAGAGAAAGGGAAAGTGAGAAAGTTGCACTATAGTTGGCCACGTGGGAATCCAGCACCCCCAACCACCATGCCACCTGCCGGCCCCTTCTTGTCACTTTTCTAAAAACCATCATTTCATATATACTGTACAGTTTCTAGTTACTTAGGACGGGATAGTTTAATTCACCAAAGAGGAAAGCAGAAGTCTTCACACTTAAGTAAATGTACCTACCACCTAAAATTGACCAGTTTCTACAGTAATTTATATACAATGAACACCAACTTCTTCACAGGATTCTCAATAGGGTCACCTTATTAAATTCTTCAAATCAGTAGGACTTCTACAGTATGAAATCTCTAATAGCTAATATTTTGTATTTTCTTCCTGTAAGCATTTTTTTAGTTCACAGTGAGTAGTCCTTTCTCAAAGAACTCTTCCACTCATATGTTAAAACAATGTATTTTTACTCTGTTTGAGTCTCCTTAATATTGATATTTAATAAGCTGCGATTTTTAACTAAAAGCTCCTGCACTATCAAAATAGTATTTTCACCATGATGAGTCATCTAATGTGTAATGAGTTGTCTCAGAACAAAGCCTTTCTACATTGTCCACTTTTAAAAACTTCTCTCCTTTCTGAATTGTTAAGTGACTCCTGATTCCCCAGTTACAGCTGTTCAGTAGTCACTGCTTCAGCAGATCTCCTCTCCTTTGTGTGCCCTCAGAAGCGTTACAAGGTCTGGAGTCAGCCATGGACTTTCCACATTTACCGAACCTATATGGTTTCTATGTTACATGATTTCTTTGATGCATCAAAAGCTGTGACTTCCTATTGAAAGTGGTCCCACATTCATTGCATCCATAATATTTATCTTCTGTATGGATTCTTTGATGCCTCACTAGGTGCGATTTTCTAGTGAAAGACTTCCCACATTCACTACATTTATAGGGTCGCTCTCCTGTATGAATTCTCTGATGTACAATGAGCTGTGCCTTCTCAAAGAAAGCTTTGGCACAGTCACTGCATCTATAGGTTTTCTCTCCTGTATGATTTCTCTGATGTTTAGTGAGTTGCACTTTCTGAACAAATGCTTTTCCGCATTCACTACATTCATAGGGTTTCTCCCCTGTATGAATTCTCTGATGCCTAAGGAGCTGTGGCTTCCAGGCAAAAGCTTTTCTGCATTCAGTACATTCAAAGGGTTTCTCTCCAGTATGTGTTCTCTCATGATGAATAAGACTTGACTTTTCACTGAAAGTTTTCCTGCATTCACCGCATTCATAGGGTTTCTCGCCTGTATGTGTTCTCTGATGTGATATCAAGCTTGACTTCTGGGTGAAGGCTTTCCCACATTCACCGCAGTCATAAGGTTTCTCCCCAGTGTGTGTTCTCTGGTGTGTTAGGAGCTGTGACTTTCCAAAGAATGTTTTTCCACATTCAATACATCTGTAGGGTTTCTCTCCTAGATGAATTTTTTGATGTCTTA
>NW_006159686.1:265017-283569 GCF_000334495.1 Tupaia belangeri chinensis | reverse complement strand
AAGGCTTTTTTACACTCAGTACATACATAAGGCTTCTTCCCTGTATGAGTCCTATGATGAGTAATAAGTTGCGACTTCCAAAAGAAAGCTTTTCCACAGTCACTACATTTATAGGGTTTCTCTCCTGTATGTGTTCTCTGATGTGTAATGAGCTTTAACTTCTGGGAGAAAGCTTTCCCACAGTCACTGCAACCATAGGGTTTCTCTATTGTATGAGTTATCTGATGTCTTTTAAGCTGTGACTTCCTGCTGCAAGCTGTTCCACATTCAGCTTTTCCACATTCGCTACATCCATAAGGCTTCTCTCCAGTATGAGTTCTCTGATGTAAAAGGAGCAGTGACTTTCTGCTGAAAGCTTTTTGACACTCACTACACCCATATGGTTTTTCT
Organism: Tupaia belangeri chinensis; assembly: GCF_000334495.1. Taxonomy (NCBI): domain Eukaryota; kingdom Metazoa; phylum Chordata; class Mammalia; order Scandentia; family Tupaiidae; genus Tupaia; species Tupaia belangeri. The sequence continues at coordinate 283,179 of NW_006159686.1, read as the reverse complement.
CCTGAATGAGTCCTTTGATGAATAGTGAGCAGTGACTTTTGTGAGAAGGATTTCCCACATTCACTGCATTGATAGGGTTTTTCTCCTGTATGAGTTCTCTTATGTACAATAAGTTGTGACTTCTTATTAAAACTTTTGCCACACTCCATGCATAAATAGACTCCTGTATGTGTTACATGATTTGCAATTAGCCATGACTCATTATTGTTGCCCTTTCTACATTTATTGCAACCACAGTATTTTATCCCACCATAGGTTCTGTTCAATTTGATGAATAACAACTTCTTATTAAGCTCATCAAGTTTTTTTCCCCCACAGTTAGTTTTTGGAATAAGAAAATCAAAAAGATGTTTCAAACATTTTTCACCTGTGCCACACTTACGGGGTCTCATTTCTAAATTAACAAGGTTTATGCTTGAATTAAATATTTCCCCCAAAACATAATCATGGCCTCTCTCCATACTTTTAAGCTTCTCTTGATTATCTTGCTGCCACATTTTGCAATTATCATTTAGCCAGACTTTTTCTAAAAAAGAAAAAAAATGAGCCATTCTATGTAATTCCCTTAATGATTATAGTTATTGAATAAACCTTCTGAAACAGAACCTAAGAGTTCAGTTCAAACAACAAAAATCCCTTAAATGAATTCTACATGACACCAGCAGTTGGCATAATGGCTATGTCGCTGGACTCCCATGTAGTCAACCATGGTTCGAGTCCCAGACCCGGTAGCTTAAACTCACACTGGGCATGTGTGCATGTGTGCCGAAGATCTCAAGAGGAGAATAGAGAAGGGACTGTGGCATGGCCAAGCCCCCTGGGGGGGGGTGATTTTTCGCTTTCTGTCTCTCTGTCTCTATCTCTCTGGCAAATGCACATGCCCTATAGTAAAACCTCTCCAAAAAAAAAAAAAAAATGAGGTGTACTTATTAGGCACTAAAGATGAATTTTTTTCATGTTTTTGCTTTAGGGTGTGTGCACTCACTGAAGACAGACAGGGACAGAGACAATGAGAGAGAAAGTGAGAAATTACCCACCAGTGTGGATGGCCACACTGCAATCCCTTTTCCATTCTTGTCCTGGGATCTTGGGCATGCATGCAAACATATTTGGTGTGACTGTCAAGTCACCAGGTCCAGGATTTGAACTATGGTTGGCCACATAGGAGTCCAGCAACATAACCACTATGCCACCTGCTGCCCTCATGCATTAAAAAGCTATAAAAAAGCACATTTATTTATTTATTTATCATGATTTTCAAGTTGCCTGGTCCAGGCAGCCATCTGGGAATCCAGTGCCTTAACCACGACACCACCTACTGACTCCAGGTATTTAGATTTTAACAGAAATGAAGATAAATTCTAAAATGAGGAATACCTGGGACCAGCAGATAGCATAATGGTTATGTTGCTGGACTCCCAAGTGGTCTACCTTGGTTTGAGTCCTGGACCCAGTGACTTAAACTCATCCCAGGCACATGTGAATGTGTGCCCAAGATCTTGAGAAGAGACTGGTGAATGGATTGAAGCATGGCTATCCCCACAAGGAGGTGATTTCTCACTTTCTTTCTCTCTATCTTTGTCTTTCCGGCAAGAACACGTGACCTACAGCAAAAATCTCTCTCTCTAAAAAAAAAAAAAAACAGAGAGAGAGAGAGAAATGCTTTAAAATATACTTTTTTTAAAAAAAGACTTTTTTTTCATTTAACTTTATTTTAATTTGACCACAGAGAGACAGAGTGAGGGGGGAGGGGAAGGAACGTGAGAAAGCAAGCTGCCAGGTCTGAGACTTGAACCATGGTTGGCCATGTGGGAGTTCAGCACCTTAACCACCACGCTACCTATCGATCACTAAAATATAAACTTCTAAACAATGAAATGTAAAATATAACTAAGGAACATCTTTTATCTCATCATGAGATAAAAGAGTCTGGCACAATTCCTAATAAGAAACTGGGTGATTAATTTACTTATACAACAAGAATCTATGATTATTTCCCATTGTGCAGAAATTTGTTAGTAGCAAAAGATTAGGGAAGACAGGCAAGTACCTACCAGCAAAGAGCTTTATGAATAGTAAAGAATTAGAATAATGAGTACATTAAGGAGCAAAAGTAAGAATAGTATACATAATTGAATAGTATAAGAGAAATGGTGAGAGGCCAGCAGGTTGCGTGTGGTTAAGGGCACTGGACTCCAACTGTGATTTGAGTCCTGGACCTGGTAGCTTGCTTTCGCACTTTTTCTTTCTCCCTCACTCAGCCCCTCTCTGGTCAAAATAAAATAAATACATAAAGTTAAATAAAATAATTTTTTTGAGAAGTTTTTGCTATAGGGCGCATGCGCTCGCCAGAAAGACAGAGAGAGACAAATAGACAGAAAGCAAGAAATCACCCCTTGGGGGAATGGCCATGCCACAATCCCTTCTCGTCCATTCTCCTCTTGGGATCTTGGGCATGCATGCAACACGTGCCCGGCATGAGTTTAAGTCACTGGGCCCAGGACTTGAACCACAGTCGACTACATGGGAGTCCAGCAACATAGCCATTACACCAACTGCTGGTCCCAATAATTCTTTTTGAAAAAATAAAGAAATGCTAAATATGATACAGAGTGAATGCAGGATACCAACTTTATGCCTAAAAATGAAAAACATAAATTTATGAACTACTGTCATAATTTATTTATTTATTTGGAAGAGATTTTTGCTATAGGGTGCATGCACTCACCAGAGAGATGGAGATGGAAAGACAGAGAAACAAGAAATTGTCCCCAGGGGGGTATAGCCATGTCACAATCCCTTCTCTTCCATTCTTCTCTCAGGATTCTGGGCACACATGCACATGCGCCAGACTTAAGTTTCAAGCCGCCAGGTCCGGAACTCAAACTGCAGTTGACTACGTGGGAGTCTAGCACCTTAACCACCATGCCACCTGCTGGCTTCTGTATGGAGGATTTAAATCCCCCATTATCTGCTATGTAATATAATCTATTTGTACTGAAGAATCTTGTGGTATGGTAACACCTTTCCAGATTTTTTCTGTACCCCCAAATTATGGTTATCTCCATTTGAACTTGTCTCATCCTTAGTGTCTTTTATACACCTTTATATTTCTTCTCTTCCATTTGAGCTTTTTAATCTTTTTTTTTTTCCTGAGAGAATTTTGCTATAGGGCGCATGCGCTCGCCAGAGAGATAGAAAGCAAGAAATCAACCCCCGGGGGGATGGCCATGCCGCAATCCCTTCTCCTCCATTCTCCTCTCGGGATTTTGGGCACACACGTACATGTGCCCAGTGTGAGTTTTAAGTCACTGGGTTCGGGACTCGAACTGCAGTCAACTACATGGGAGTCCAGCGACATAGCCATTACGCTAACTGCTGGTCCCCCATTTGAGCTTCTTAAGTACCTGTTTTTTGATTTTCGGCCTTTTCTATAAGCTCTGACTACTTAGTATCTATATTATAGCAACTCAGGCCTGTTCAGATATTATATGGAATTTTTAAAATATGACAATTGGGGGACCAGCACATGGCGTAGTGGTTATGTCACTGGACTTGCCAACTGCAGTTTGAGTCCTGGACCTGGAGGCTTGAAACTCATGCCAGGCATGTGTGCATGTGTGCCCAAAATCCGGAGGAGAATGAATGAATAGGGACTGTAGCCTGGCCATCCTCCTTGGGAGGTGATTTCTCACTTTCCGTCCCTCTATCTCTCAAGTGAATGCATGCACCCTATAGCAAAAATCTCTCTGGAAAAAAAAAAAAATTACAGTAAGGGCCATCCCCTGGGGTGAGGTATGATTTCTTGCTGTCTCTCTGTCTCTGCAGTGAACACACATGCCCTACAGCAAAAATCTCTTAAAGAAAAAAAAAAAAAGCTCAATATCAAATGCAGGGGCCACCCAGTGGTGAGGTAGTTAAGGTGGATGGATCCCACATGGCCAACTACATGGTCTGTCCCAGACCTAGCACTCTGAAAACCACACTGTGTGTGTGTGTATGTGTGTGTGTGTGTGCGTGTGCGTGCATGCCTAAGATCCGAAGAGAAAAAAAGATTGTGATGTGGCCAACCCTCCTGGGGATGATTTCTCACTTCATCTCCCTGTCTCTGGTGAGTGCATGTGCCCTATAACAAAACTAAAAACAAAAGAAAACAGAAAACATCAAATCAAACACATAAGAAAGATATACTGGAAACTGACTTCAACATTCTTAGTCTGCACAGAGAGAGGGAGAAGCAGAATCTCCTTGCTACGTTTAGGGTATTAGATTTTTACTCTGTATCTACAAATTCACCTACTCTCTGTGGTTTGAAAACAGAAATTGGTCAATTTAGAGGAAGAAAAGTAATAAACTAAAATGGTTTAAATTAAAATAAACCCAAAAGTAATCAGTGTGTATCATCTAAAGTTAGAAAAATATTATAAATTCTTGGGTCCAGCAAGTGGCGTGGTGGTTAAAGGTGCTGGATTCCCACATAGCCAACTGTGGTTTGAGTCCTGGACCTGGCGGCTTGCTTTCTCACATTCTTTCTCTCACTCTGTCTCTCTCTGATAAAAACTGAAACAAACAAATGCATAAATAAATAAAGTTAAATAAAGTAATTCTTTAAAAAAAAAAAAAGAAAAATACTATAAATTCTTAAAGAGAAGGTTGGATGGGGGCTGGAAAGAATGAAAAGGAAACTAACGAAGCTGCAAGTACTCCCTATCCAAGAATGCAGCATCCTCAGTTACTAACAATCTATGTCCTATGGAAGTAATAAGGGGCATGTGTCCTCATAGACACCATGCAAAGTAGACACACCTTGAGGTGGAAATCAAAGCGAAGAACATATTAGCTAAAAATCACGAGGGACCAGCAGGTGGCATGGTTGTTAAGGCAGTGGACATTCCCACATGGCTGACCATGGTTCGAGTCCCAGACCTGGCAGCTTGTTTTCTCACTTTCTCTCTCTCACTCTCTCTCTCTGTGTCTCTCTGGTCAAAATAAAATAAATAAATAAATTTTTAAAATTAAAAAAAAAAAAGTTATCTCTTTAGGAAAAAAAAAATCATGAAAAACAGAGGTCATCAACCTGCTGTTAACACCAAAGATTTAGAACTTTTTTTGTGCTATAAGGCATGTAAGCTTGTGGGAGAGAAAGTGGGATGACCATGGCACAATCCTTTTCCTCCACTCTCCTCTTAGGATTTTGGGTATACATGCACATGTGCCTGGCATGTTTTACATGCCTGTCTGTGTCTCAGACCATACAGCCAGCCATGTGGGATCCAGGTGCCTTAACTACCACAGCATCTGCTGCCCCAAGAGTTAAGAAGTTCGAACAGTTTAATAAACATGCCAAAAGTGCCTACCTGTCAGAAATGTGAATTTAACTCCCACAGTATCTCACATACCCAATCATTCCTCACCTGAAATGTTCTGTCCCAGGAAACCTTCATCTATTATCCATGACTCCTCTTGTTCCAGCTTCAAACTCTCATCAAGTTTGATAATTTGATAACCTGTTCATTGGAAACAGAGGACTTGGACCCAACTGCTTGGGCTAAAATGCTCTTAAACATGAAGAGTGTTTTATTACAAAGGCTATGAAGTAAACGAATAAAAAGCTTATTATTTGGTACAAACGTCAATGAATCTTTGACATCTAAAACATACCCCAAATCAGTAAACTACAGAGGCCTCACAGTTACTAGGGTACACTACATTATGCAAGAGAAATGTTCTTACCCAAGAAAATTAGGTTGCTATAGTTCTCCAACATCACATCTCTGTATAGGTTCTTTTGAATAGGATTAAGTAGCTGCCACTCCTCCAATGAGAAATCCACAACCACATCCTCAAATGATACCTGGAAAAGTATAATACCTGGAAAAATCTGCAGTGGTTCTCATTAGGTCATAATGAATAACGGCTTTCTTCTCTGTTTGTAGGACACGGCCTCTTAGATGGACCCCCTGATCTCTGACTCTTGGCATTCGTGCTTTGGTGTAATCCTCAGGGCCAAGTAATGGGCTGTCAGTTCTTTTTTTTTCTTTTTTTAGAGGTTTTTGCTATAAGGTGCGTGCACTGGCCAGACAGACAGAGACAGACAGAGAGACAGAAAGCGAGAAATCACCCCCCAGGGGGGATGGTCACGCCGCAATCCCTTCTCCTCCATTCTCCTCTCGGGATCTTGGGCACCGCACGCACATGCGCCCAGTGTGGCTTTTAAGCCACCGGGTCTGGGATGCGAACCGGGGTCAACTACGTGGGAGTCCAGCCACGTAGCCATTATGCTAACTGCTGGTCCCCATGGGCTGTCACTTCTAAGACATGGTTATAAAAGACACTATTTCTACTTTGGAAGCTCTCTTTTGCTCTCTGGGAAGGAATCTGGCTGCCATGCCACAAGGCAAGCATGCAGAGAGGGCTAAATGACAAGGACCTGAGGTTTGCCAGCACCCATGTGGTGATCTTCCCCTCATCACGCCTTGAAATGACCACGGCCCTTAGCATCTTCATCACTGCATTGTGGGGAACCCTGAACCCAAATAAACTGGGTGAGCACCTGGTGGATTCCTAAATGGCAGGTGATATAAACACTTGTCATTCAGCCACTGAGGTATGGGGTAATTTCTCATGTGACAATTAATATCCTAATCTTCTATTATGTTTTGAGGGAGAAACAAAAACGATACTAAAATATTTATTTGGTAGGGGCCAGCAGATGGTATAGTGGTTAAGTCAGTGGACTCCCACAGGGTCGACTGCAGTTCAGGTCCCAGACCTGGTGGTTTAAAACACGGTGGGCATGTGCGTGTGTGCCCAAGATCCCAGGAAGATAATGGAAGAGAAGGGATTCTGGTGAGGTCATCCCCCTGGGGGGTGTGTACTCTCATTTTCCCTTTCACTGGGTCTGTGTTTATCTCTCCCTGGCGAGTACATACAACCCAGGGCAAAAGCCACTTTTTACTTTTTTAAAGAATTATTTTTATTTAACTTTATTTATTTATTTACATTTCATTTGACCAGAGAAGGACAAAGTGGGGGGGGGTTAAGAAAGTGAGAAAGCAAAATGTCAGGTCTGGAACTCAAACCCTGGTCTGCCATGTGGGAGTACAGTGCCCTTAACAACCATGCCCAACCTGCTCCCCTGGGCAAAAACCCCTTAAAACAAAATAATTATAACTTTAAATAAATCTCGGGAACCAGCAGTTAGCATAATGGCTATGTCATTGGACTCCCACGTAGTCGACCGCGGTTCGCGTTCTGGACCCGGTGGCTTAAAATTCACGCCGGGTGCATGCGCGTGACTGCCCAAGATCCTGAGAGGAGAATGGAGAAGGGATTGCGGCATGACCATCCCCCCTGGGGGGTGATTTCTCGCTTTCTGTCTCTATGTCTGTCTGTCTGGAGAGTGCACACGCCCTATAGCGAAAAATCTCTCCAAAAAAAAAAAAAAAAAAAGAAACATAAGTCTTTAAAAAATTGTTCTATGTTTGGGACCAGCAGTTAGCATAATGGCTATGTCGCTGGATTCCCTTGTAGTTGACTGCAGTTCGAGTTCCAGACCTGGTGGCTTAAACTCACGCTGTGTGCGTGCGTGCCCAAGATCCCGAGAAGAATTGAGAAGGGATTGCGGTGTGGCTATTCCCCATGGGGGGTGATTTCTCACTTTCTGTCTGTCTGTCTTTCTGGTGAGTGCACACGCCCTATAGCTAAAAACCTCTCCAAAAAAAGGAAAAAAAACAACTGTTCTGTTTAAGGTCTTTGCAAAACACAGCTGCACTGTGGATTCAGTCTACATAGCCACACAAATCTAATCTGTCCTAATAGGATTTTGGGGACAGTTTTTTAACACCTTGTGTAACTCCAAAGTGATAATAAATTAATTTTCTTTGTTTTTGTTTTGTGGGAGTCTAGGGATGTAACTGCTATGCCATCTGCTGGCCCACAATTATTATCATGATTATTTTTATATGCTACAGGGCACATGTGCTCACTACAAATGGACAGAGAAAGAGAGAAAGGGGAAGTGAGCAAGCCTCCAGGTCTGGGACTTGAGCTGCAATTGGCCATGTGAGAGTCAAACACCTAAACTGCCACACTACCAGCTGATCCCAAGCATAGATTTTTTTTTTTTTTTTGGAGAGATTTTTGCTATAGGGTGTGTGCACTTGCCGAGACAGAGAGAGAGACAGACAGACAGACAGAGAGAAAAAACTCACACCAGGCATTGTGGTGTGGCCATCCCCCTGGGGGTGATTTCTCACTTTCTGTCTCTGTCTCTCCTGGGAGCACACCCCCAGTGGGGATGGCCATGCCAAAATCCCTCCTCCAGTCTCCTCTCAGGATTTTGGAAAAGCATGCACATGTGCCCAGAGTGAGTTTTAAGCTGCTGAGTGTAAGCGTAACTGAAACCGCAGTCGACTACACAGGAGTCCAGCAATGTACCCATTACACCACCTGCTGGTCTCAAGCACAGAAAAAAGTTTTCTAAGAATTATTTTATTTATAGGACCAGCAGTTGGTGTAATGGCTACGTCGCTGGACTTCTATATAGTTGAACGTAGTTTGAGTCCCAGACCCAGTGGCTTAAACTCACGCCGGGTGCGTGTGTGTGTGTGTGTGTGTGTGTGTGTGCGCCCAAGATCCCAAGAGAAGAATGGAGAAGGGATTGTGGTGTGGGTACCCCCTGGGGGGGGGGTTTCTCACTTTCTGTGTTTCTGTCTCTCTCTGTGTCTCTGGCGAGCACATGCACCCTACAGCAAAAACCTCGAAAGAAAGAAAGAAAAAACAAGAGAAAGAAAGAATAACAGAAATTAGGAGGATGGATAGGGCCAGTCCTACAGCATGTTAAGGGAGTCGATCCCACATTGCCAACCAGTCTGAGTCAAGCTCCAGTGTCTTGAAAAATACACCAGGTGTATGTGTACGCCTGTTTCAAATCCCAACAGGATGGGAAAATGGCAGGCAAAGAATTGTGGTGTGACCACACTCCACTGGGGAGTGCTTTGTCTCTGGTGAGTATACATACACTCTGGCAATTAAAAAAAGGGGGGGGGGGAGACCAACAGATAGGATAGTGGTTAACTTACTGGACTCCCACGTAGATGACTGCAGTTCAAGCCCCAGATCCAGCACCTTGAAACTCACACTGGGCACGTGTGTGTGTGTGCCCAAAATCTCAAGTAGAGAATGGAGAGAGAAGGGACTGTGGCCTGGCCATCCTCCCTGGGAGGTGATTTCTCGCTTTCTGTCTGAGTGCAAAACACCCTGTAACAAAAATCTCTCTCTCTCAAAAAAAAAAAAAAAGAAAGAAAGAAAGAAAGAAATCACCTGGGACTAAGAAACATGTTCATTTATTATAGGGTTACCATGTAGGGCTTTGTTCACTACACTGCCTGTGTCAGTACCTACCAAATTGTGTCTTTTTGTTTTTTGGGTTTTTTTTTTTTTTTTTTTTTTTGAGGTTTTTGCTATAGGGCGCATATGCTCGCCAGAAAGACAAAGACAGACAGAGAGACAAAAAGAGAGAAATTACCCACCCCCTAGGGGGGATGGTCTCTTTGCAATTCCTTCTCCTCCACTCTCCTCTCGGGATCTTGGGCATGCACATACACACGCCTGGCATGGGTTTAAGGCACCGGGTCCAGAACTCGAAATGCGACTGACTATATGGGAGTCCAGCGACACACAGCCATTATGCTAACTGCTGGTCCCCCTACCAAATGTTTTTGTATTTTTTAAATTTTCTATCCATGGGGGCACATGCCATCATGACAAGGAGACAGAGAGATAGACAGTGTCCCCCATGGGGTGTGGTCATGCTGCAGTCCTTTTCCCTCCACTTCTCCATCCCATCAGTATTCTGGGCATCAAACACGTTTTTCACACAGCACGTAACTGCTATGCTGTTGATCCAGCTCGCAAAGTGTTTTCTTTAGGTGTAATTATCAGGAAACGTTTGCTTCTCCTGAGTAATTGGTCTGCTTTCTCCTTCTGACAGAGGGAAACAACTATTCCTGTTTCCCTTTTTGTTACGGCTTCTGGAAATATCTGAGAAAGCTTGCTGATCAACACTAAAAATCAATCATCCTATTTGTTATTAATCTTGAAAACTTTCCTGGTTCTACAACCTACCTTGTGCTTCTTTTGACATCTTCTTCCAAGTTTATGTCTTCTGTCATAACTTAAATTCATTTATCTTTTGAAATGTATTTAACTTTATTTATTATTATTATTTAATTAGCGACTGGGCACACATGTTCACCAGAGAAAGAGTGAGAGAAAAAGTGAGAAAGCAAACCCAGAGATCCAGGACTTGAACCATGGTTGGCCATGTGGGGTCCAGAGCCTTAACAACCATGTACCTGCCAGCCACCACTTTTTTTTTTTTATTATACAGATTCTTGTAAAGCCTCATCACATTCACAGAAAAAACTGCTCGAGGCTAAGTAAATAACCCACCTGTGACCTGATCATTTTCAGCTACTCTTGAGAATCAACTCTGTTTTGTAACTTCTTGTCCGGACACACTGGAGGGCATCCTCTGGTCACAGGTCCATAAACCAAGAATGCATCCTTAGTCCTAAGGCCTCTTCTTTCTTTGATTTTCTCTTTTTTAAAAATTTTTTGTTGTTTTGCTATAGGGCACACTTGCTTGCCAGAGACAGAGAGAGAGAGAGAAAAGGTGAGAAATCTCTCCATTCCAAGGGGAATGGCCACACCAAAATCCCTTCTCCTCCAACCTCCTCTTAGGACTTTGGGCACGCACATACATGCACCTGGCATGAATTTCAAGCTGCAGAGTCTGGGACTGAAACCATGTAGCTGACCATGTAGGATTCAGTGCCTTAACCTTCATGCCACCTATAGGCCCAAGGCTACTTCTTTCTTTTCTCACATGAATTGCCTTGTTTCTCACAGCTATAGCTTGAGATAATGTAATTAATTTGGGAAATTAAATCTTGGTTTTCTCCTGCTGGGAACTTAAATCATTTAAAGCTTCAGATTAGATGTTTGACAGACTCGAATCAGGGCTAGTGGGTAAGAACCAAGATGGAATGTGAGCTACTGGCATGTCAGTTAAGACTGACTTACCTGAGCCAATTCTGCAGCATGTTTTAATAGCCCTGGCTCCTGCCCAGAGTGCCAGGCAAGTCCCTCACTACCTTGGCTCAGGGCCAGCCTATACCACACTGCTCAGAGAGACAGAGGTTCTGTAATTGCAACGCTGACTCACTCGTTCCACAGCATTTCCTGGGGCACACGACAAAAGGGTCTGTGTCAGTGCTATGGAGGAAAACACAACTACAGTCTAAGCAGGGTGGTAAATAAAACACCGGACGGGCTTAGAATACTTGGCTCCCTACCACCAAGTCAGCTGGGAATAAAAGGAAAGCACTTATCCAAGGAATGAATAGAAAGAAAAAGACAAACTCCTAGAGGAGAGAGTGGGCCACGGTACAGTGCTGTGCAGTTTCTGGGCCGAGCAGAACCTGGCTGTAGCCGGCACAGGTGGTTGTCAGGGAGGCAGCAAGAGAGCAATGCTGAAGGTAATCATTGGTGTTGCCTCCTTCTCCATTCATGTTAGGACGGATGCTGCCAGTGCTTCTCCCCAGATGTCAGGAATAGCACAGGCTCAGGTTACTAAGGGCAACTGAGGCAGATCAAAATCCCAGCTATGGGACCAGTCGGTGGCATGCTGGTTATGGCACCTGGATCCCTCGTAGCTACCTATGTGTTTCAAGTCCTGAACCCCGTGCCTTGAAAAACACACTGGGCACACATGCGTGCCCAAACTTTCTAAAGGAGAAATGGAGATGGAATTGTGGCATTACCATCTGCAATGCTTTTGTACTTTCCCTCTCTCCTTACTCTGTCTGTCCTTCCAGTGATCACACAGCCTTTAGCAAATTAAAAAAAAAAAAAATCCCTGCTGTGTTAAGGAGTCAGGGCAGTGGGGAGGGATGCCCAGCCACCTCCAAGTGTTCACACACCTCCCACTTCTGTACCCAAGTGGGGCAGATGGCAGTGCAAAGACACCACTCCCTGATGGAGGGGCTGCCTAGAGGGTGGTAAGGTACTTCTTAGGTGGGCCTGGTGCTTCTTAAGGTCTATACTATTAGCAACCCCCTCCACCTTCCTCTGCTTCAACTCACTGGAAATTTCAGTCTGTATTGCCAGAGCATGCAGGAGAGCACGTAACCCTGGAGAACACAGGCTCACAGATCTGAAAGGGCAAATACAAATTAAGAATAAGAAAATACTGGGGCCAGCAGGCGGCGCAGTGGCTGACATTCTGGACTCCCACATAAGACCACAGTTCAACTGTGGCAGCTCGCTTTCTCACTCTCCCTTTCTCTATCTCTGGTCAAATTAAAAATAATAATAACGATAGTAACAAATAAAATAAAAATAAATAATTCTTCTTCTTCTTGTTTTTAATGAAGAGGCTTTTGCTATAGGGTGTGTGCTCTTGCCAGAAAGACAGAGACAGACAGACAGAAAGTGAGAAATCACCCCCAGGGGGGATAGCCACACTGCAATCCCTTCTCCTCCATTCTCCTCTAGGGATCTTGGGCACGCATGCACACGCGCCCAGCATGAGTTTAAGCCACCGGGTCTGGGACTCAAACCACAGTTGACTACATGGGAGTCCAGCAATATAGCCATTACGCCATCTGCTGGCCCCAAAATAAATAATTCTTTAAAAAAAATAAGAAAATACCTAATACGCCCTTGGCCAAAAAGGGAGAGACTCATCCCTCTGCTTTCCAAAAACATTTACTTTAGAGAACTTTTTTTTTTTTGAGAGGTTTTTACTATAGGGCGCATATGTTCACCAGAGAGACAGATAGAGAGAAAGCAAGAAATCACCCCCGGGGGATGGCCATGCCTCAATCCCTTCTCTTCTATTCTTCTCTTGGGATCTTGGGAATGCATGCACAGACAGCTTGGGTGAGTTTAAGCCACCAGGTCCAGGACCTGAACCGTGGTCGACTACATGGGAGTCCAGTGACATAGCCATTATGCCAACTGCTGGTCCCTAGAAAAGTCTTTACTGTAATTTCTTCCTATACCTCTTTAAGATGTATATAAATCTATAGAAAAGAAAATCTTGTTGAATGAAGGGTCTTGAAGGATGCTCCTCTTTAGGGGACACAAGTACTCCTCATGCAAGATAAAGAGAGGGAGAAGAAGAAAGCAGCTCCAGATGAGGTGTGATCACTCACCAGCCCAGCCTGTCTCCAGCAGGGTCTGGGGTGTACCTGCACGTGTGCCAGTCAGGGTTCCCTACCTGTAAGGTCCAGGAATCCGAGCTGTATGGTCGGTAACGTGGGATCTAGTTTTCATAACCACTAGGTGATGGGGCCAACCCTGTATGTAAATCTTTCTTAAAGTCAAAAGGGCCTTTTGCCAGTTTAGTGATCCAGGATAGATTTTCTCAAGGACCTAAGAGGCAACTCCGAGAGCATGAAGGAAGACGGTGATCCATCTCCACATTTCTGCGGCAGGTAGGAACCTAATTTCAGGATCAATTCACTCCAAATTGTAAAACTACCTTTTGTCACAAAGCCATGGAGAAGGGACCAGCAAATGGCACAGCAGTGATGTGGCTGGATTCCCACATGGCCGACTACAGTTCAAGTCCTGGAACCAGTGACTTAAAACACACACTGGGCGCGTATGCACGCAGCCAAAGATCACCGGAGGAGAAGGGACTGCAGTATGGCCATCCCCCAGGGGTGACTTTTCACTTTCTCTCTCACTGTCCTCCCCTGCCCACAAGCACACAACTGAAGGCAAAAACCTGTTGGGAAAAAAAAGTCATGGAGAAGTTTATTTTTATACTGGACAAAGTCAATAAGCAAGCACAGGTGATTTTAGGATGAACAGAATTTAGTGATAAACAGAGCAGTGACTCTTTCTGATAACAAGTTGCTATTTCACTTGAGGACATACATGTCGTAGGCATAACTACCGGCTACAGGAAAAGGTGAGAACACTGTCTTTGCAATATCTTTAGTAAATTCTCTATGAAATGTATGACACTGGTTTAATTTTCAGTCAACAATAAAACTAAAACTGAAATTGTTTCTTTTCTACTGCTGTGAAGAAGTTCTCTAGGTTAGCAGATTTAGGTCTTAATTATTTTCCTAACAGGTCAAATAAAACGGAGTACAGGGGCCAAGAAGTGGCATAGTGGTTGAGATGCTGGACTCCCACATGGCCAATCATGGTTAGAGTCCTGGACCTGGCTGCTTGAAATTCACACCAGGCGTGTGTGTACACATGCCCAAAATCCAGAGAGGAGAATTGGAGGCAAAGGGATGGCGACATGGCTGTCTCCCTGGTGGGGGTGATTTCTTGCTTTCTGTCTGTCTGGTGAGCGCACACGCCCTAGAAAATACCTAATACGCCCTTGGCCAAAAAGGGAGAGACTCATCCCTCTGCTTTCCAAAAACATTTACTTTAGAGAACTTTTTTTTTTTTGAGAGGTTTTTACTATAGGGCGCATATGTTCACCAGAGAGACAGATAGAGAGAAAGCAAGAAATCACCCCCGGGGGATGGCCATGCCTCAATCCCTTCTCTTCTATTCTTCTCTTGGGATCTTGGGAATGCATGCACAGACACCTTGGGTGAGTTTAAGCCACCAGGTCCAGGACCTGAACCGTGGTCGACTACATGGGAGTCCAGTGACATAGCCATTATGCCAACTGCTGGTCCCTAGAAAAGTCTTTACTGTAATTTCTTCCTATACCTCTTTAAGATGTATATAAATCTATAGAAAAGAAAATCTTGTTGAATGAAGGGTCTTGAAGGATGCTCCTCTTTAGGGGACACAAGTACTCCTCATGCAAGATAAAGAGAGGGAGAAGAAGAAAGCAGCTCCAGATGAGGTGTGATCACTCACCAGCCCAGCCTGTCTCCAGCAGGGTCTGGGGTGTACCTGCACGTGTGCCAGTCAGGGTTCCCTACCTGTAAGGTCCAGGAATCCGAGCTGTATGGTCGGTAACGTGGGATCTAGTTTTCATAACCACTAGGTGATGGGGCCAACCCTGTATGTAAATCTTTCTTAAAGTCAAAAGGGCCTTTTGCCAGTTTAGTGATCCAGGATAGATTTTCTCAAGGACCTAAGAGGCAACTCCGAGAGCATGAAGGAAGACGGTGATCCATCTCCACATTTCTGCGGCAGGTAGGAACCTAATTTCAGGATCAATTCACTCCAAATTGTAAAACTACCTTTTGTCACAAAGCCATGGAGAAGGGACCAGCAAATGGCACAGCAGTGATGTGGCTGGATTCCCACATGGCCGACTACAGTTCAAGTCCTGGAACCAGTGACTTAAAACACACACTGGGCGCGTATGCACGCAGCCAAAGATCACCGGAGGAGAAGGGACTGCAGTATGGCCATCCCCCAGGGGTGACTTTTCACTTTCTCTCTCACTGTCCTCCCCTGCCCACAAGCACACAACTGAAGGCAAAAACCTGTTGGGAAAAAAAAGTCATGGAGAAGTTTATTTTTATACTGGACAAAGTCAATAAGCAAGCACAGGTGATTTTAGGATGAACAGAATTTAGTGATAAACAGAGCAGTGACTCTTTCTGATAACAAGTTGCTATTTCACTTGAGGACATACATGTCGTAGGCATAACTACCGGCTACAGGAAAAGGTGAGAACACTGTCTTTGCAATATCTTTAGTAAATTCTCTATGAAATGTATGACACTGGTTTAATTTTCAGTCAACAATAAAACTAAAACTGAAATTGTTTCTTTTCTACTGCTGTGAAGAAGTTCTCTAGGTTAGCAGATTTAGGTCTTAATTATTTTCCTAACAGGTCAAATAAAACGGAGTACAGGGGCCAAGAAGTGGCATAGTGGTTGAGATGCTGGACTCCCACATGGCCAATCATGGTTAGAGTCCTGGACCTGGCTGCTTGAAATTCACACCAGGCGTGTGTGTACACATGCCCAAAATCCAGAGAGGAGAATTGGAGGCAAAGGGATGGCGACATGGCTGTCTCCCTGGTGGGGGGGGGGGGAATCATTTCTTGCTTTCTTGCTTTCTGTCTCTTTCTCTCTCTCCAGCAAGTACACGTGACTTATAGCAAAAAAACTCTCGGGGAAAACAAACAAAAACTGAGTACCAAAACATTTTTTTTTTTTTTAATCTTGAAAGATTAGGAAGAGGCCAGCAGGTGGCATAGTGGCTAAGGCGCTGGACACTCACATGGCTACAACTCGAGTCCTGGACCCAGTGGCTTGAAAATCATACCAGGCTTGTATGCACGCATGCCCCCAAATCCTCAGAGAATGAAGGAAAAAGGACTGCAGCACAGCCATCCCTTCTGTAGGCTGATTTCTCGCTTTCCCGCTCTCTCTATTTTACTCTATGTCTGGAGAGTTCATGCACCTTATGGCAAGCTTAAAAAAAAAACTTAAAAGACCACAAACTACACAAATGATTGCATCTTGAGCAGAATTAGAAAACACAAGCTAAGATTTAAAATAAGCATAAGTACAGAAAGTGCTATATTTATGCACACAGATACTTACACTTTCAAAGTATTATATTTTATGCACACAAATACTTACACTTTCAATTCATCTGCTGTCCTTGGGCCGGGTCACTTTCATTCAACCAGAGACAGAATCAGAGCCGGAGATTTCCAGGGCACAAGACTGCACAGAGATGTTATTTCCTGCATAAGATCGAGCCTGAACAAAAGCATTCAAAAACTTTCCTTATTAACTTGGACAAGAAGGACAAACATTCTACCTTCCATAACAATCCAGCCAACTACAACTTACCTAGCATGTGTAGTCTCCCCTGCAGTGTGCAGTTACATGGGCTCGGCAGGGATCCTGAGCAGCTCCTAAGCACCCAGAGCCGCAGCAGGTCACGCCCCCAGCACACAGCTTAGGCTCCACAGTGAGGGGGATGGTCCAGTTGGGAAAGCAGGCTGGCTGACACCATCCCAGCCAGCAAGTGTAACTGGGCACAGTCTGGAGCCTGAGCTCATGGTCTCGGCTTTGTCCCCATCTTCAACGTCCCTAATTCAGAGGAAAGTGTGATTAGTCTCCACTTACCTGCCTTAAATGAGGGAAGAAAGTGGGACCAGCAAATGGCATAATGGTTATGATGCTGCACTCCCATGTCGTCGACGGTGGTTCAAGTCCCAGATCCAGCGGCTTAAAACTCACACCAGGCATTGTGGTGTGGCCATCCCCCTGGGGGTGATTTCTCACTTTCTGTCTCTGTCTCTCCTGGGAGCACACGTGCCCTATAGCAAAAATCTCTCAAAAAAGAAAAAGAAAAGAAAGAAAGAAAGTTACGCCAGGTTCTGCTCCAGAGCACCTAAAGAGGGAAGAGGCAGATACTAGTCCTCTGAGCAGCTGCCCCTCTCTGAGTCAGCCAAGGCTGCAAAGTAGCCACCACCACTACTGCCCACACCAAGGAGCCTGCGTGCTCAAGCCAGCAAAGTCCAGCCTCTGCAGAGCAGGAGGCAGAGCACACACCCGCGCTCAGCCTCCCCTAACAGCAACAGCGCAGGTCAGCTCCTGCGACAAGGACCACTTTCCTCTTCAGGACAGTTCCCAATGTCAACAAAGTCATGAGGATCTTGTGAAACAGTTAAGAACTACAGTTCATCCAGAAGCACAGGCTGGACTTTTAGATTTTGACCCCAAACAGTGGGACACGCAGTGCAAGAACTTCCAGAGCAGGAAGAATTCCTACAAACGGTGGGAAGGAAAAGGCTTGGGTTCTGCCCGTTGTGGGAAGATGACATAAACAGCAGATTGCCCACCTGAAAGAGGACTCTTCCCAGTCCACATGCTATAGGTGTGTGCCTGAAGCAGCTGTCTCAAGAAAGAACATTCTGGAATAGCCCAGAGAGCAACATTCAGAGGACAAGCCGCTCGCTGGAGACGCCCAGGATCTCCTGCAAGCCCACGGCAGAAGTCAGGACTTCTCGACAAGACGCGTGACGACCCCAAGTGAAAAAGGGCCCCCAGCGCTGCTGCCGTCCACACCCGGGGCACCCGCTCCGCACTGTCCAGCTGGGGCCGTTCTGCGCGGAAGCAGGAAGAGCCTCCCCAGGAAAGGACGGGCGCCCCGGACTAACCCCAAAGGCTCGGCGGGCCCCCCTCCAGGGCCCGA
>NW_006159686.1:264664-264998 GCF_000334495.1 Tupaia belangeri chinensis | reverse complement strand
CCCGCCGCTCCCTCTGCGTCACGTTCGCAGCAGCAGGCGGGTCTCGGTCTTTCTCCCTCACACTCACACCCACACACGCACACACACGCCTCCCCGGCCCCCACGCTGGCAGCTCCCGCCCCGGGTCCTCCCGCGGCCCTCCCCACGGCCCCACCGAGCCCAGAGCAGGCGCATGCGCCGCAGGACGCGCTCCGAACCTTCCCCGCACTGTCTGCGGCCGTTGGTGCGAGCGCCGGGGTCTCCGCGAGACCTGGACTGACACGAGGACAGCCCCGGCGACGGCCTCGCACTTGCCGGGCCGCGCACTTACCCTGGGACCTGGCATTGCAAAACA
>NW_006159686.1:240148-253278 GCF_000334495.1 Tupaia belangeri chinensis | reverse complement strand
CCGTGAGCGCGAGCGCCGTGGTCTCCGCGAGACCTGGACTGACACGAGGACAGCCCCGGCGACGGCCTCGCACTTGCCGGGCCGCGCACTTACCCTGGGACCTGGCATTGCAAAAGCGACGCGGCCTAACCGCGGGAATCTTCCGCGGAACTCCATTTCCCACAGGCCTGCTGGGCGGGGGAACTACGATTCCCAGAGTGCCCCGCGGCGCGCCTCCTGGGATCTGCGTGCCCGAAGTTCGGTCGTAAAAGCGCCTTTGCGGCTGCCTGACACCCGGCAGGAATCTGCGACCCAGGGCCGTCTGTTAGAGAAGTAAAGATGTCGCGGGGAAACTGCCGCATCCCTTCTTTAAAAAAAAAAAACTTAATAACTATTTTATCTTAACTTTGTTTATTTTAAAATTTATTTTCATTTGACCAGAGAGGGACAGAGCGAGAGAGAGAAAGTGAGAAAGCCAGCCTCCAGGTTCGGGACTGGAACCACCGCTGGTTACGTGGGAGTCCGTTAACCACCACGCCACCAGCCGGCCCCACCCCGGGGCGGGGGTGATCGCTTGATCCTCGATGTAAATGTGGGTCTAAGGCCAGCCAGTGGCGGTGGTTCAGGGGCCTGGATCCCACGTGGCCGCCTTTGCTGTCCGCCTACCCCGGCACCTTGAGAAACAGGCTGGTGCGCGTGCGTGGGTCACCAGATCCAGAAAGGAGAGGAGGGATGGCAGCGTGACGCCCCTCCCCCTGCTTTCCCACTTTCCTTCTTGCTCTCTGACCTGTGCATGCTCTCGGCCAAAAATAAAAATAAGTAAGTAGGGGCCAGCAGGTGGCGCACGGGTTAAGTGTGCTGGATCCCACCTGGCCCACCCTGTTGGCGTCCTGAACCCTGGCTTCAAGGGCACCAGGAGAGCGTGCAGTGTGCCTCAGGTCCTTAGAGGAAAAGGGACTGCAACGCGACCATGTCCCAGGGGGGGTGATATCCTCTATCTCCCTCTCTCTGCTTCTCTCCTGTGAGCACATATGCTCTATAGCAAAAAAGTAAAAAAAAAGAAAAAGAAATAATATAGATAAATGTTGGTGCATCCAATGTGGCAGTACCGAACAAAAAAATTACAAATGAGTGAAATGAAAGGGAACTAAGGTTGAGTTATGAAACAAGAAATAACAAAAATAAAAGTAGAAAGAAATCATACTAAAGCATATTAATTTCTTTTTTTTCCCATAAAATGGGAGAAACAGGCCAGCATGTGGCATGATGTTTAAGGTGCTACATTCCTACTTGGCTAACAATGGTTGAAACCCCAGGCCCAGAGACTTGAAACTCAAACTGGGAGGCCAGCACATGGCGTCATGGCTAAGGTGGTGGACACTTCCACATGCCCGACCAGGGTTGAGTCTGGGACCTGGTGGCTTGCTTTCTCACTTTCCTTCTCTTTCTGTATCTTTCTCTGGTCCAATTAAAATAAACTAGTGAATACATAAATAAATAATTCTTAAAAAAAAAAAAAAAGGGAACCAGCAGTTAGCATAATGGCTATGTCGCTGGACTCCCACGTAGCGGACCGCGGTTCGCGTCCCGGACCTGGTCGCTTAAAACTCACGCTGGGCGCGTGTGCATGCATGCCCAAGATCCCGAGAGGAGAATGGAGGAAATGGGATTGTGGCAGGGCCATCCCTGGGGTGGGAGTGCTGAGTTTCTCATTTTCTCTTTCTCTGTCTAGCTCCTGCAGGCACATGCACTCTATGGCAAAAAAAAAAAAAAAACCCTCAAACTGAGCATGTGTACATGTGTGCCCTAATTCCTGAGAGGAGAATGGAGGAAATGGGATTGTGGCAGGGCCATCCCTGGGGTGGGAGTGCTGAGTTTCTCATTTTCTCTTTCTCTGTCTAGCTCCTGCAGGCACATGCACTCTATGGCAAAAAAAAAAAAAAAAAAATCTTAAAAAAAAAAAAAAAGGGGGATTAGAAATAGTGAGAAATATGCATAACTGGTAATGAAAGAAAATAAAAACAACTGTGAAGTACAAATTTAAATACTTATGAAATATTTTGTTTATTTTCTATGTTAATAAATTTGGATATTAACGAAGTAGATTATTTAAAGAAATAGACAATTTATGTAACAGAATAATATCCTTTTAGACCTAAAGCCCTTGATAAATGTAAAAACATTTTCAGCTTCAGGCACATTTTTTAATAATTATTTTATTTTTAATCATTTATTTTAATTTGACCAGAGAGAGACACACAGAGAGAGAGAAAGAGGGAAAGCAAGAAAGCAAGCCACCAGGTGACTTGAACCAATGTCAGCCACATGGGAGTGTCTAGCACCTTAACCACCATGCTACCTTCTGGTCCCCCAGGCACTTTTTGAAAAGAATTATTTATTTTTATTTAATTCCATTTGTTATTATTTTTTAAGTGATTAGGATCTGCATTCCTTTTTTTAAAGAATTATTTTATTTAATTTTATTATTTTAATTTGACCAGAGCAGGACAGAGAGAGAGAGAGAGGGAGAGAGAGAGAAAGCAAGCCACCAGTTCCATGACTCAAACTGTGATCGATCAGCCATGTGGGAGTCCAGCGCCCCCAACCACCATGCCATGCCGGCCCGTATTTGTTATTATGTTTTTATTTGACCAAAGACAAAGGGAAAGTGAGAAAGCAAGCTATCAGGTCTGGGACTTTAATCACAGTTGGCCATGTGGGAATCCAGCACCTTTAACTACCACACCACCAGCCGGCCCCCAGGCACATGTTTTAGTTGGTGGATCCTTTACACTTCCAAAGACCATAATGCTTTCCAGAAACTCGACAGAAATCTAGACAAGTGAGACCTTTCTTCTTAGTATAGCTATCAAAATACTTAAACCATAAGGTAGGATTTAAAACAATGACAACCAAAACTATAAACCTTTCTGTTTTATTTCTGTGAAAATCCTGGAAAATAGCAAATGGAATCAAGCCATTTATTTAAAAATACATCTAACCAAGTAGAAACCTTGCAGGACTCTATAAACTTGTGATATCATGCACTGTATTTTTTTTTGTGTGTCATTGAGATTTATTGGTTGTGTCAAGGATCAGTACAGACATTTCAGTTTGTACCCAATTCGTAACATATGTACCAAAAATTTAAAAAGCCAAGTATAGAGATTCTTTTTAAGTTATTGCAGTGACATTCCAGCTTCAAATTTGTAGGCAATTTTCTTTAAGAGGATATCAAGAACCACTATCTTCGGATGTTGAAAGCTGTTATGTAAGTCCCACCAAATCACAATTTAGTATCATACAGACTACATACTTCAAATTTCCAATCTTTCACAGCACATTAACAGAATTATTAGGAAAACTGGACTACCACAACCAAAGATGTTACAGAGTGCACACAATTCTGACAGGAAGAGCAACAACCAAAGAGTGGTTTTCTTTAGGAAACAATAGTACTAAAAAACATAATACGAGTCATTTAAAATATTCAAGACACATTAAATGTATGACTGTGACTCCAAACTGCCATTTAGTATGCTTTGTATTTAGGATATAAAAACTACCCACCTGCCCCCACCTATGGAATGTTAAGCTGACACGCAAGAGAGTCAAAGCCTCCTATAAGTCAGTATCCCACTATTTCCTGGTTGTACTAAAAAATAAACAACCAGTACATGATTTCACCTCTTTAAAAAAAGCATTTACACTTAAAAATGAGATGAGGTGGGATTCTCTCCTTAAAAATGTTTCTAGAGCTACTAAAAAACTTGCATTTATAAAATAGTTGATAAAAGTATTCCTCTGGATTGTACAAGAAGGGAGACAGGGACCATTGATAAGACATGGTATATGATATTACTCAGACTTGACTTCTTTCTCGCCTGCTTCCTCAGAGGGTGGACTCTCCTCATTTTTACTTTCTCCATTTTCTGCAGGTAAATCTTCTTTAGTGTCACGGTTGGCCACTTCAGCCTGTTTCCCCTTTACTCCCCTTTTCCGTTTTGTTTGAACTCTTTTGTCTGAAGATTTATCCTTCCCTGACGCCTTTTTTGTTTTTTTTGCTTCATCTCCACTTTTGCAGGAGGTTTAGCCAACAACCTCGCCGATCTCCTCTTGGACTCTTCCTTGGCCGCCCCCTCGGCTGAGCTGACCTTCATCTTGGGCACCTTGGCTGCGGACAGGGTGCGTGCTGGGTGCCTGATGAGGCTGCGACACGCCTAGAACCTTTGCGGAGTTGAGCGGATAAACCCTATCGCTCCTCCTGCCGCTGGAGCTGCTGGAACTCCTCGTGCACTGTATTAATAGATGAAAAGAGGAACAGGAATCAAGACTTGGATCAAAAGAATGAATAAAAGGGGCTAGTAAGTCGCATGGTGGTTAAAGGCACTGAACTCCTACATGGCCGACCATGGTTCAAGTCCCAGACCTGGTGTCCTGTTTTCTCACTTTCCCTCTCTCTCTTGCTCTCACTCTGTCCCTCTCTGGTCCAACTAAACTAACTAAATAAATTAATGAAGTTAAATTTAAAAATTATTTGAAAATAAAAAGACGGAAAAGAAGAAAGAATAAAAACACACATCCCGGGACCAGTAGATGGTAAAATGATTACATCACTGAACACCCACATAGTCTACCACAGTTCGAGTCTCAGACCTAGTGACTTTAAACTCATGCCAGGCATGTATGTGTATGTGCCCAAAATCCTAAGAGGAAGATAGAGGAGAAGGGATTGTGGAGCAGTCATTCCCCACCCAGGGGATGATTTCTCGCTTTGTCTCTCAGGGGAGCACATGTGCCCTATAGCAAAAATCTCTTAAAAAAAAGAAAGCCCTTCTCTCTCCCTTG
This sequence comes from Tupaia belangeri chinensis, assembly GCF_000334495.1. Classification (NCBI taxonomy): domain Eukaryota; kingdom Metazoa; phylum Chordata; class Mammalia; order Scandentia; family Tupaiidae; genus Tupaia; species Tupaia belangeri. The sequence continues at coordinate 248,451 of NW_006159686.1, read as the reverse complement.
GCCCTTCCTGGGAAGTGGCGGCCATCTCCTACCTGGCGTCATGGCTGCCCTCAGCCCCATTATGAAGCCCAAGATCCTCAAAAAGAGGACCAAGAAGTTCATCAGGCACAGTCAGACTGATATGTCAAAATGAAGTGTAACTGGTGGAAACCCAGAGGTGCAGATGACAGGGTGCAGAGGAGATTCAAGGGCCAGATCTTCATGCCCAATGCTGGTTATGAGAGCAACAAGGAAACAAAGCACACGCTGCCCACAGGCTTCCAGAAGTCCCTGGTCCACAGCATCAAGGAGCTGGAAGTGCTGCTGATATGCTGAGCTTGCTCATGTTTCCTCCAAGAACCACAAGGCCACTGTGGAAAGACCAGCCCAGCTGGCCGTCAGAGTCACCAGTCCTGATGCCAGGCTGTGCAGCAAAGATGAGTAGACAGCTTGTGTGCACGTTTTATTTGTTTCTAAGTAAAACCACAAATCATCCCCCACAAAAAGAAAAAAAACACACATGCCGCTGAGGGGGTTGGTCTTGATCCAACATTGCTGACTACAGTTCAAATTCTAGCCTCAGGGATATGAAAAACACACAAAAAAGAGAGGCTTGTTTGCATACCCCAAATCCCAATGGGATGAGAAATGGAGGTGAAGGTATGACCATGTCCCACTAAGGGGTGCATTCTCCCTCTATGTCTCTGGCTAATGCACATGCCCTGTCAATTTTTTTAAATGATAAAAATAAAAATACACAGAGCCAGGTGCGACAGGTAACGTGGTTAAGGTGCTTGATTGACATGTGGACAGCAACAGTTCGAATCTTGGACCTGGTGGCTGGCTTTCTCACTTTTCCTCTCTCTCTGTCCATCTATCTGTCTATCTCTGTTGAGCACATGTCCCTTATAGCAAAATAAAAAACAAAATAATAATAAATAAACAACAGGAGAGCTAACATAGTGGTTAAGGCACTGGACTGCCACATGGGCCACCATAGTTGAAGTCCTGGACCCTGGAGCTTGAAATTCATGCCAGGAGTGTGTGTACATGCATGCCCAACATCCAAAAAGGAGAATGGAGAAGATGGGATTGCATCATGGTCATCCTCCCAGGGGTGATTTCTCACTTTTCCCCTCTCTGCCTCTCTCTCTTTGCCATAGGGTACCCTGGACTCATATGACACTGGACTCTCAATGGCCGACTGTGGTTCAGTTCATGTCTTGAACCTGGCAGCTTGAAAACCACACCAGGTTCGTGTGCATGCATGCCTAATCATTCCAGGGAGAGAAAGGATTGTGGTGTGGCCATCCCCACTGGGGGGTAGTGGTGTTTTCTCATTTCCCCCTACTGTCTCTCTCTGGCAAGTAACACATGTCCTATGGCAAAAACCTCAAAAGTAAATATTAAAATACCCAAGCCAAGTACATGTTGTCTATAAGTGGATCAAACACAGAAATAGAAAATGAAAGGAATTTAAGACAGTACATACGGGGGCTGGCAGGTGGTGTGGTGGTGGTTAAAGTGTTGGACTCTCACATGGCCAACAGCGGATAGAGTCCCAAACCTAGTGGCTTGCTTTCCCACTTTCCCTTTCTTGCTCTCTCTCTCTGGTCAAATTAAAAAATAAATAATAACAAATACAAATAAATAATTATTTTTTAAAAATAAAATTTTAAAAAGATATGCAAATATCTAAAAGAAAGCAGGAGTGGCTATACTAAATTACACAAAATAGACTTTAAAAAAATGATGGGGACCAGCAGACGGTATATTTAGTACATTGCTGAACTCCCACATAGTTGACCACAATTCAAGTCCCAGACTCAGTGGCTTAAAACTCATGCCAGGTATATATACATGCATGCTCAAGATTCTGAGAGGAGAATAGAGGAGAAGGGATTGTGGCATGGCCATTCCCCTTGGGGAGTGATTTCTCACTTTCTGTCTCTCTGGCAAGCACACACGCCTTATAGCAAAAATCTCTCAAAAGAAAATGGTGGCCAGCAGGTGGCATGGTGAATAAGGGCCCTGGACTTCCACATAGCCTACTATGGTTTGAGTCCCAGACTTGGCGGCTTGATTTATCACTTTCTTTCTCTCTCTCGGTCCCTCTCTGGTCAAATTTAAATGATAGATAAAATTAAATTAAAAATTATTTTAAAAAACAAAACAGTGTGCTGGCCTAAGCTCTATGCATAGGGACCCAGCTTCCATATGGTTGATCCAGGTTCAAGTCCCAATCCCAGTGACTTGAAAAATATGCGGGACACATGTGTATGTGTGTCAATAACAATCATGAGATGAGGAAATAGAGAAGGCGTTGTGATGTGACCATGCCCCATCGGGGTTGCTCTCTCTTTTTCTGTATCTGTGGAGCACATGTGCCTTCCAGCAATAAAAACACAAAACCAACAACAAAGCAAACTATAATATAATAGTCAAGGGGACCAGCAGATGGCAGAATGGTTCCATTGCTGATTTCCCACATAGCAGACCACAGTTCGAGTCCTGGACCTGGTGGCTTAAAACTTACACCAGGCATGGGTGCATGAGTGCCCAAGATCCTGAGAAGAGAATGGAGGAGAAGATATTGTAGCATGGCCATTTCCCCTGGGGGGTGATTTCTCACTTTGTCTCTCTATCTCTCTGGCAAGCACACATGACCTATAGCAAAAATCTCTCCAAAAAAATTAAAAGATAAATAATAAAAACGGAACAGTACTGGCATAAAGACAGAAATATAAATCAATGGATTAGATGAGAGAGCTAAGAAATAAGCTGTCATGGGCTGGCAGGTGGCGTGGTGGTTAAATGTGTTGGACTTCCACATGCTCAACCATGGTTCAAGTCCTGGACTGGGCGGCTTGCCTTTTTGTTTTTTCAATTTAGATTTATTTATTTACATTCATTCACTATACATCATTACAGCAAACAAAATGAGATTTCCCATCCAGAATACACTGTATATTGGCTCAATCAAGCACATCAGCCCATGTGTTATCATCAACAAATAATTTTCCATTTCTTGTTGCCTGTATATTTTGTTATTTTTGCCATCCTTGATTCCCTATCTCTCACCTTCTGCCATGTCTCACCCTCCTCCCACACTGTCTCTGGTATCCATGGTTGCTTTCTATGTCTTTTCCCCCATTTTATTTATTCGCTAATGAATTTAATCTAAATAATTCCAATAGCAAGTGCAGCTGATATATACATATCCATGAACACCAGTCTGACTTTAGGCATTAACCTCAGTAAGTAGAATAAGCATACTATAAAGTAGCACCTAGATGGGACTATATAGCTTACTGCAGCCATCAGATATACATTTTCTTTTAACTTCAAGAAAAGTATTTTTTGTGATTTTTTTCCTGAAACTTTTTAAAATTAATTACTTTACATTCATCCCTTAATCATCATCACAGCCAGAATATACTGCATAGTGGCTTATTCATGTATGCTATCATCAATAATTTTCCATTTCTAGTTTCACATATATAATTATATATATATAATTTACCCCTATGTGTGACTCTCTGCCCTTTCCCACCCTCTTCTCACACTATCTCTGGTGTCTACAGTTGTCTTCCATTCCTTTTCCCTCCACAGTTTATTGATCACACAATTTCTTAAATAGTCTAACTACTTTCAATAGCAAGTTCAGTTGGTTTTTTCAAGAAAAGCAGTTTTGAATTGGTAAGGAAATTTACTTAAAACTTAAAGCCAAGAAACAGGTTAGTATTTTGTTCAAATAGTAGGTACATGAACCTACTGACAGCTCAAGACAGGACAAAAACTCTTAAAACCGGACAACAAAGCCTAGAAGAAAAGCAGCAATATTTTAGTCAAAAGTCACAGAATGCTATTTCACCACTTTAATCTCATGTACTTAATCTATCTTCTGTTGTGACTTGATCTTCCCAATTGAATTCTGGGGTATAATATTCAACTCCAGATTAAGTTGGCCATTTTCTTAGTGTTTGAACTCTTATTTCTGTGTGACTACATTTAATTTTCCTGACATAGCACTCCCTTGAGAACTTCTTGGAGATCTGGTCTGGTGCTGGTAAATTGTTTCAGGTTTTGTTTATCTGAGAATGTTCTTGTCTTTTCTTTCCATATGAAGGACAATCTTGCCAGGTACAGTATTCTCGGTTGAAATTGCTTTTCCCTTAACATTTTGAATATATTTTCCCATTCTTTCCTTGCTCGCATTGTTTCCCATGAGAGGTCTGTTGTCAGTCTGATGGGATATTCTTTGTAGGTAACTTGCTGTTTCTCTCTTGCCAATCTTAGTATCTTGTCTTTGTCTGTGGTTTTGGTCAGTCTGGCTATAATGTGTCTTGGAGAAGATCTTCTTGGGTTGATTCTATTTGGGGTCCTTTGTATTTCTTGGGATTGGATTTCTTGCCTCTGTAGGTTTGAAAAGTTTTCTTGCAGTTTTTCAAGGAATAGATTATCAATGCCCTTATGATTCTCTTCACCTTCTGGGATGCCAATTATCCGGGTGTTTGGCCGTTTGATGGTGTCTATATTGTATATTACTCCCAAATTTTTGGGCAATTTTCTCAGTCTTCATGGTGGATTTTTCTTGGCCAGCCATTTTTTCTTTGAGGTCTGAGATTCTATTTTCCTTATGATCTAGTCTGCTTTTAATACTTTCAAAAGAGATTTTGACTTACCGTATTGTAGTATTTATCTCTAACAATTCTATTTGATTCTTTTGTAAAGTTTGTAATTCCTCTTTCAGATCTTGCAAGAATTTTCTCACCTTCTGGAACTCATCAGCTCCTTTCTCCTGCCTCTTCTGCAGTTCATTGTCTCTCTTCTCTTCCATCTCTGTAAGCATTATTAATGTTCTAAATTCTTTATTAGACATTTCCACGATTTCCATTGAACTGTCTGTGGATGAAGAGGAGTTATTCTTTTCCCTTGGAGGAGAGGTATTTTCTTGCTTTCCCATATTTCTTGTTGTCCTGTGGTGATTTCTAGTCATCTGATGGAAAGTGTGTTTCTTCCCAAACTTGAAGTACAATCTGAGTGTCCAGGAATGTGCAGAAAAGGAAATTGAGAGAGAGAAACAACAGCAACAAAAACAATCAAGAAACAGAGAAAAAGAGAAGAAAAAAATTTAAAATAATTTTTTTTATAAAGTGAAAATTAAAAAAAACACGTGGTATGCTAGTTCTCAGGAGCCATGAAGATGTCTTCTGAGGCCTGATCCCTTGCCTCTCCTGGGTTGGGAGGAGGAGTGGGGATTATTAACAAGGTAAAGGGAGAGGAGGGCCTGAAAGATGAGAAAATGCTTTACCTTAAAAATTTTTAAAAAGAAAAAATTACAAAAAAAGAAGACGGAGACAGAGGTAGAGACAGAGACAGAGACGGGGGCTTGAAAGTCTTCCTACCACTTGAGTTTGCGGGCTGGAGGCTGAATTATCAGTGGAAAATCTTCATTTTGCTTATTCCCCTGAAATCACTAGTTCTCAGGAGCTATGAAGATGTCTTCTTCGGCGGTTTGCTTTCTCACTCTCTCTGTCTCTTTCTGGTCAAATTAAAAAATAATGATAATAATTCTTAAAAACAAAAAAGAAAGAAAGAAGCCCTCATGTGCAGGCAGATGATTTCGGACAAGGTTGTCAAGATTATTCAATGAAAAAAAGACTGTTCTCAACAAATGGTGTGAGACAACTAGAGAGCCATATGCAAAAGAAAGATAACTAAAACCATATACCAAAATGAACTAAGAATGGTCCATTGGCCTAAATATAAGACATAGAAGTATGTATTCTTAGAGGAAAACATAGGGGAAGAAAAAAAGAAAGAGCCATGTGGAAAGTCCAGTGTCACCTGCTGGCTCATAAGTGGATAATACTATTTTTTTTTTTTTTTTAAAGAGAGAGATTTTTTTCTACAGGGCACGTGTGCTTGCCAGACAGAGAAATAGACAGAAACTGAGAAATCACCCACTGGAGGGGATGGCCACACCACAATCCTTCCCCTCCATTTTCCTACTGGGATTTTGGGCTTGCACACACATGCGCCCAGCGTGAGTTTTAAGCCACTGGGTCTGAGACTCAAACCGTGATTGTCTACATAGGAGTCCAGTGACGTAACCATTATACCATCTGCTGGTCTGATAAATGGTAATTCCTTAAAAAAATTTTTTTTTGGCAATCCTGAGGTCAACAAGTGGCATAATTGCTAAGGCACTGGATTCCCACATGGCTAATCATGATTCAAGTCCCAGACCCAGCAGCTTGGAAATCACATTGAGTACATGTGTATGCATGCCCAAAATCAAGAGAGGAAAATGAAGGAGAAGGGATTGTGGTGTGGCCATCCCCCATGGACTGATTTCTCACTTTCTCTTCCTCTGTCTCTCTCTGGTGCTTCCATGTACCCCATGGGAAAAATTGCAACCCAGGCAATTTTTTCATAAAATGCATTTTTCAAGAACTTTTTCTTTCTTTTTTTAACTTTTTTTTGACATAGGGCACATGCACTCACTGGAGAGACAGAGATAGGCAAGAGAGAGGGAAAGTGAGAAATGATCACCTGGGAGATGGCCATGCCACAATCCCTTCTCCATTTTCCTCTCGGGATTTGGGGCACACCCTCACACATGCCTGGTGTGATTTTTTAAGCTACTAGGTCTGGGACTCAAACGGTGATTGGCTATGTGGGAGTCCAGACCCTTAACCAGTATACCAGCTGCTGGCCCCTTTCCATGAACTTTAGAAGACTCCTCATACTTACTGGCCTACATTAATTATTTTCTTACAATAGCCATGTAATAAAGCTGTACTGGTATTTCATTGTGTACGTGTGTGTGTGTGTGTGTGTGTGTGTGTGGTGTGTGTTCTAATTTCGAGAGGCATGTGTGCTCATCAGAGACTGAAAGAGAGAGAGAGAACCCCTGATGGGATGTCATGCTGTGATCCCTTCTGCATTTCTCCATTCTGTTGGGATTCAGGGCATGTGCATACCTGCATTGGTGTTTTTTTCAAACTGTGGTTAGCCAAGTGATATCCAGCTACCTTAACTATTAGGCAACAAGGCCAGCCCCTCATTGTATTTAATTTTGCTATTCCCTAATGAATAATGATAATGAACCTCTTTTCATGTGCTTATTAATCATCCCTTTATCTTTGGTAAAATGTACATTTAAGGGGCCAGCAGGTGGTGTGGTGGTTAAGGACGCTGGACTCCCACATGGCCCACCGCTGTTTGAGTCTTGGACTTGGTGGCTTGCTTTCTCATTTTCCTTCTCTCTCCCTCTGTCCCTTTCTGGTCAAATTAAAATAAACAAATAATTAAAGTTAAATAAAGATAATTCTGTAAAAAAATGTACATTTAAATCTTTTGCTTTTGGGAACTAGCAGTTAGCGTAATGGCTATGTTGCTGGATTCCCACGTAGTCAACCACGGTTCGCGTCCCGGACCCGGTGGCTTAGAACTCCTGCCCTGCAGGGGGGATGATTTCTCGCTTTCTGTCTGTCTCTGTCTGTCTGGCAAGCGCACGCGCCCTATAGCAAAAAAAACTTTCAAAAAAATTTTTTTTTCTTTTTTAAAAAATTGGCTTGTGGGTATAGTGGTTAAGGCAGCTGGAATTTCACATGACTGACTGTTTGGTTCCAGGTGGCTAGAAAAACATATTGGGCATGTATGTGTGTGTGCTCAAAATTCCTAAAGGAAGAAGAGATGTAGGAGAAGAGACTGCAGTGTGGCCATCACAATGGGAGGGGCTTCCTCACTTTTTTTCTCTCTCTGTCTCTGTCTTTATCCAGCAATCACAAACACCCGCTAGTAAATTAAAGAAAAAAAAATTGATTGCTTTTCGAGCTGCAAGAGTTCTGAATACAAGTCCTTTATCACATAAATGACTAAATAAGCAAACATTTTCTTCCAGACTGTGGCCAGTCTTTTTGAGAGGTTTTTGCTTATAGGGCTCATGTGCTCGCCGGACAGACAGAGACAGAGAAACAGAAAGTGAGAAATTACCCCTCAGGGGGAATGGACATGCTGCAATCCCTTCTGCTCCATTCTCCTTTCGGGATCTTGGGCATGCATGCACACGCGCCCAGCGTGAATTTACACCACCAGGTCCAGGACTCAAACCGCAGTCGACTACATGGGAGTCCAGCGACATAGCCACTACTGCATTTGCTGGTCCCAGAAACCAAGTTTTTGGCAAGGTGGAGGTTGTGTTAAAGTTGGCCAGGGTGTGCTGGAGGGCTGTGGGTCACGTGGTGGACCTGGGCATAGCTTGGGTGCAAGATCTGGTTAAGGTCAGTGAGACGTCCCGCCCCGCCCCTCGTCCC
>NW_006159686.1:225261-226437 GCF_000334495.1 Tupaia belangeri chinensis | reverse complement strand
GCTCCGGGTGTCCAGCCGGAGGCCGCCGGTCCGTGCTGGCAGGAGGCGAGGAGGCCGCGTCGCTCGCGGCTGGGCGCTCGGCGGGCCCCGGTGCTGCTCCCCCGGCAGCGCGCACGCAGCGGCGCGGGCATGGCCACCAGGCTGCGGGTAAGTGCGGCTTCTCACCTCGCGAGGCCGACTCCACGCTGAGAGGGGACGCGCATCTCTTCGTATCATCCACCCCGGTTCTCGGACTCCCCGAGGCCCGGCCTCCTCCCCGCCGCGGGCCCTGAACGCCTACATCTCAAGGAGGCGGCTCTCCGTCGATTCATGTTTTGCACACACTGTTGTCTTTTCGTGCAGACCCTCAGGCCTTCCCTCGGGGAGCTGCCCCCTCTTCGTGCGCTTGTCCAGATGCGCACTGGCCGAGGGTCTGAGTGTGCTGACCCCTGGGCTGGTGCTGGTCGCCTGGAGTCGTGCGTGGTTCTTGTTTTGGAAGAGCCGTGGTCTGACGGGAGGGCAGTGGTGAACCGTGAGCATATTCCCTGCAGGTGTCGCGGAAGGAGAGGACGTGGGGACAGGAGCTTGTGGGTGCGAAGGATCTGGGGGCAAGGAGCGACTTGTGGGTAGAAGCGGCTAGTGGATGACCTGGACGGATTCCTGAATGATCCATGGGAGTGAGTGCGAGCGGAGACTGCACAGAGATTTCGTTGCCCAGCTGCGCTGGGTGAGTTGGGGGGGTTGTGGAAGACTTAGGGGAGGGATGCTGGGAAAGGTGTTCTCAGGCAATCCAGTGTTTGAGTGGGAGCTCCTGTGCGAGGTCTGAACTGCAAATTAACAGTAAAGGGATCCGTGCTCCAGAAAGCTCAGGGTGTGATGGCCTAGAGCCCGGAAGAGAACCAGGGAGGAGACCAGGGACAAGGAAGGAGCCTGTAGTGAGGAGGGACTGAAGTGCAGGACAAGTGAGGGAACATTAGGAGCGGCAGGCTTTCCCTCCCTCTAAGTTTGAGAAAAGAGAACTGTATAAAAGACATGAGGTGAAATGCATCCGATAAATATTTCATGAGACAAGTGGACGTGTGTTGGTCCTGGGAATTAATAGGTCTGTTTATTAAAAAATTAAAGAATTATTTAAAATTTTTATTGTTATCTTTTTAAATTTTATTATCATTTTTAAAATTTGACCAGAGAGAGACA
>NW_006159686.1:223890-225206 GCF_000334495.1 Tupaia belangeri chinensis | reverse complement strand
AGTTAGCCATGTGGGAATCCAGCACCTTTAAACACCATGCCACCTGTTGCCCCTCTTATTTGTTTTTAATTTGATCAAAGGAAGAGAGGAGAAAAGCAATAGAGCAAGCCACCAGGTTTGGTACTCAAACCGCAGTTAGCCATGTGGGAGTCCAGCACCTGAACCACCATGCCACCTGCCAGTTCCCTTTTTTTTTTTGGAGAGGTTTTCGCTATAGGGCACATGCGCTTGCCAGACAGAGAAAGAGAGACATAGAGACGGAAAGCGAGAAATCACTCCCCCCCCCCTAGGGAGGATGGTCACGTTGCAATCCCTTCTTCTCCATTCTCCTCTCGGGATCTTGCCCAAGATCTTAGAACTCACGCACACCGGGTCCGGGACGCGAACCGTAGTCAACTACGTGGGAGTCCAGCGACACAGCCATTACACCAACTGCTGGTTCCCCACCCCCCCCTCCTTTTTATTTTCTATAGGGTGCATGCGCTTGATAGATCTAGAGACAGTCAGGGAGAAATCACCTCCTAGGTGGATGGCCTTGCCACAATCTCTTCTCCATTTTCCTCTCGTGGTTTTGGACGGACACACACACACACACACACACACACCCAGGATGAGTTTTATTTATTGATTGATTTATTTTGGAGAGGTTTTCACTATACGGTGTGCGCACTTGCCAGACAGAGAGAGACAGAGAGACAGAAAGCGAGACATCACCCCCCAGGGGGAATGGTCACGCTGCAATCCCTTCTCCTCCATTCTCCTCTCGGGATCTTGGGCACACACACATGCACCCGGCGTGAGTTTTAAGCCACCGGGTCTGGGACGCGAACCGCGGTTGACTACGTGTGAGTCCAGTGACATAGTCATTATGCTAACTGCTGGTTCCCCACCCACGATGAGTTTTAAGCCACTGGGTCTAGGACTCAAACTGCAGTTCACTGTGGGAGTCCTGCAACATAACGGTTATGCCATCTGCTGGTCCCACTTTTAAGCATTTTATATCCATGTAGTCATTCAAGTCTTAGGACTCTGAGGCAAGTACTATGTCCCCAGTTTAACGCTTGAGAAAGCAGAAAGTCTATCCGTGGTCTCAAAATCGTTAGGGTTACCTGGAGGGTAGGGTGGCAGAACTCGGATTCAAACCCAGGCAGTTCATCCCCAGACTTTGTGATCTTTTTGCCCATTAAGACCTAAACGACATTTGGGACCAGCAGTTGGCGTAATGGCTATGTCGCTGGACTCCCATGTAGTCGACCGCAGTTCGTGTCCCGGACCCGGTGGCTTAAAACTCACGCCGGGCACGTGTGCGTGCGGGC
>NW_006159686.1:222602-222853 GCF_000334495.1 Tupaia belangeri chinensis | reverse complement strand
GAAGGGATTGCGGCGTGACCATTCCCCCTGGAGGGTGATGTCTCGCTTTCTGTCTCTCTGTCTCTCTCTGTCTGTCTGGCAAGTGCATGCGCCCTATAACGAAAACCATCTCCAAAAAAAAAAAAAAAGACCTAAACATCATTTTAACAAGTGTGAACATTATTTCTTTGTTTTAGGTGAACATATTAATTTAACAAACTTTTTTTACTGTCATGCCAAGTAACTTTCTAGGGCCTGCAGTGTGGACAGGG
>NW_006159686.1:212205-222575 GCF_000334495.1 Tupaia belangeri chinensis | reverse complement strand
AAATAGTCAGATATCAGAGGAGCATCGTAAACAAAGATGTTGTGAATGTTAGGTATGTGAGAATGGTTTGGTGGTGCCTTCACATCGCAGTGTCAGGAAGCCCTCTCTCTTCTCTCTCTTCTCTCTCTTCCCCTTTCGTCCTTTGGAGAGGTTTTGCAGAGAGAGACAGAGGGAAAGAAAGCAAGAAATCGCCTCCTAGGTGGGATGGCCATGCCAAAATTCCTTCTCCTCCATTTTCCTCTTGGGATCTTGGGCATGCACGTACATGCGCCTGGCGTGAGTTTAAGCCACCGGATCCCAGACTCCAACCGTGGTCGACTACATGGGAGTCCTGCTACGTAGCCATTATGGCATCTGCTGGTCCTTTTTTATGTTTTTTTTTTTTTTTTTTAATCTTAGATGTATGTACTTGTTGGAGAGAGACAAAGAGAACAGAGAGGGAGAATGAAAAATCAACCCCTAGGGGGAGATGGCCAGCCACAATCCCTTCTCCATTTTCTTCCTGGGATTTTGGGCATAGAAGCACAGGTATCTGGTGTGAATTTCAAACTGTCAGGTGCAGTACTCAAACTGCAGTTGGTCACGTGGGAGTCCAGTGGCTTAACCAGCATACCACCTACTGGCCTGGTAAACCCTGTCTTGAGGCAGCATTTCAGCAGAGTCTAAATGACAACGTGATGATCGTGGGAAGAAGCTGGTGAGTGGGAGGGGAAGCATGTGGGGTTTTAGAAGAAGTAAGGCAGTTCCTTAGGCTGGCCCCTCATGGTTCCTTAGGCAAGTAGCCGGCCTGTGGCCGGGGAAGGGAGGGAGAGTGTAGGTAGGTATGACCAGATAGTGTAGACCTGTTTGAGTGCAGTGAGGAGTTATGTTTGGAGTCATGTCTGGGCCTTGAACTGTGGTCAGCTGTGTGGGAGTGTCCAGGTCCTTAACCACCATGCCACCTGCTGGTCCCTAAGTTAATCAATTTTACTTCTTTTATGAGAGAGACATTTTATTTATTATTTTTACTATTATTTTTTAAATAATTATTTTATTTAACGTTGTTTATTAATTTATTTTTTAATTTGACCAGAGAGGGACAGAGTGAGAGAGAGGGAAAGTGAGAAAGCAAGCTGCCAGATCTGGGATTCAAATCTCTGTCGGCCATGTGGGAGTCCAGCGCCTTTAATTACCACGCCACCTGCCAGCCCCTTATTACTACTGTTTTTAAGTTTGTTGTAGGGCACATGGGCTCATGAGCGAGAGAGAGAACACAAGCCTCCTGGTCCCAGTTCGGACCATGGTCAGCCACGTGGGAGTCCAGCGCCTTAACCACCTGTTTGCCCCAGTCACTCTCTCTGTGTATACACATATGCATGTGCACATGGGAGGATTTCAAAAAGTTCATGGAGAAATGGAATTAAAGTATGAGTTTATTTCGGTGCAAACAATTTAGAAATCCATGTTTCTTCATAAAATGCACTTTCCTTGAACTTCCTGAAGACCCTTGTCCACGTACGTGCATATGAACACCCTTCATTTACCATCCACCCTCACTGTTCCCGTTCCTAATGGCCCTGACTTGATGAAACCCTCTCATGCCTGTGTGCTTCACTTCCCCCAGGTTTTCTCCCTTCCTTCCTTTTCCTTCTTTATCTCTTCTTTTCCCCATTCCTTTTTTCTTAATGTGACTGACACAAGTAATACTGGGACGTATTTGCCGTGTGTCTCCCCTCTCCTGTTTTACCTCCTCTCCCTTCACCTCGCCCAGTCTACTTCTCAGAAAAACTACCATTCCCTTGTTGTGGTGAAGCTTCCTGTTCCCCTTCTGCTCTGTTTTGCCTGCATGATCAAGTGCACAGGGATCTGTTTTGTGTTTTAATGGAAATAACAATATTGCTTTTCCTCTTTTATATAAAATAATTTTTTGTTGTTGTTGGAGTGGTTTTTGCTATAGGGCATGTGTGCTCACCAGAAAGACAGAGACAGAAAGTGAGAAATCACCCCCCAGGGGGATGGTCACGCCGCAATCCCTTCTTCTCCATTCTCCTCTCGGGATCTTGGGCACGCACACACACGTGCCCGGCGTGAGTTTAAGCCACCGGGTCCAGGACTTGAACCGTGGTCGACTACATGGGAGTTCAGCGACATAGCCATTACGCCAGCTGCTGGTCCCTATATAAAATAATCTTAAATTATCCTTCTTTTAGAAAATGTGATTGTAAGTAGCAAAGCCCGAGCCCATTTGCCATTGTGTCCCTCCTCTTCTCTCCAGAGATAACCAAGTAGTCATTAATTTGGAGATTTCCATCCAGACCTTTTCCACAGAAAACAGAACCTATTGTGTTTCCCCCCCTTATCTATAAACAGTGTGCTTCGTAATTTGCCTTTATTTTAGATTTCATTATGGTGGTACAAATAGCTTGGGCATATTTCTTCTTGATTTTTGATTTTTGAGATTTTCTTACCAGGGGGCATGTGTTCATGGGAGAGAGAGAGGAAAAATGAGAAATCACCTCGCATGCTGCAACTCAGCCTTTTCCATCATTCTTCTCTTGGAATTTTGGGCACGCATGCACACACACCTGGTGTTTTTTCCAGGCTGCCTGATGTGGGACTTGAATGGTGGAGTAGGCCCTCTAGTATCCAGTGCCTTAACCACCATGCTACCTACTGTCCCCCATGAAATACTCCTTTTTACTAACGCCACATTTATCCTATAGTACAAGTGGGCCATGTTTCATTGAGCCCATTCTGTACTGAAGGAGAGTTAAATCTTTATGGCCGATCTCTATTGCTGTGGGAAGCCCACCATCTGGTAACACCAGACCTCTCTACTTTTCCTACTCCCAGATATGACTTCCAGCCTTTTATCTGCTAAAATTCATCTATTTTTATTTTTGTAAATAAGTATTTTATTTAACTTTATTTGTTTATTTTAATTTGACCAGAGAGGGACAGAGCGAGAGAGAGAGAGAGAGTGTGAGAGGGAAAGTGAGAAAGCAAGCCACCAGGTTCAAGACTTGAACCGCAGTCAAACTATTACAAACCTTGGGACCAGCAGTTAGCGTAATGGCTGTGTTGCTGGACTTCCATGTAGTCAACTGCAGCTCGCGTCCTGGACCCGGTGGCTTAAAACTCACGCCGGGCGCGTGTGCGTGCGTGCCCAAGATCCTGAGAGGAGAATGGAGAAGGGATTGCGGCATGGCCATCCCCCCTGGGGGGTGATTTCTCGCTTTCTATCTCTCTGTCTCTGTCTGTCTGTCTGGCAAGCACACGCGCCCTATAGCAAAAACCTCTTAAAAAAATAAATAAAAGGAAAAAAAAACTATTACAAACCTTAAAACGGTGAACTTCTCTATAATAAATATGAATACTTTCTGTTTTATTAATATAAATGTATTTTTTTTTGCCACAGGGCACATGCAACATGCACTGGCCAGAGAGACAGTGAAAGAGAAAGTGAGAAATCACCCTCCAGAGGGTTGACCACACTGTAGTCCCTTCTCTGTTCTCCTTTGGTTTGGGGCATGCACACACACATGCCTAGAGTGATCTTTAGGCCACTAGATCTGGGACTCGAATAATCAGCCATGTGGGAGTTCAGCATTGTAACCACTACGCCAACTGCAAGGCTCCACTTCATTATTTTTTTTTTTTTGGAGTGGGTTTTTTTTTTTTTTTTTTTTTTTGCTATAGGGCACGTGCGCTTGCCAGAAAGACAGAGAGAGACAGAGAGACAGAAAGTGACAGAGAGACAGAAATCTCCCCCTGGGGGGATGGCTGCAATCCCTTCTCCATTCTCCTCTAGGGATCTTGGGCACGCACGCACACACACCCGGCATGAGTTTAAGCCACTGCGTCCAGGACTCGAACTGCGGTCAACTACATGGGAGTTCAGCAACATAGCCATTATGTTAACTGTTGGTCCCCACTTCATTAATTTTATAGACTTTTTATTTTATTTATTTATTTTGAGAGGTTTTTGCTACAGGGGGTGTGCACTCACCAGAAAGACAGAGAGACAGAAAGTGAGAAATCACCCCCCACCCAGGGGAATGGTCACGCAGCAATCCCTTCTCCTCCATTCTCCTCTCGGGATCTTGGGCACGTGCGCACACGCGCCTGGCGTGAGTTTTAAGCCACCGGGTCTGGGACGCGAACCGCTGTTGAGTTGAGTACGTGGGAGTCCAGCGACATAGCCATTACACCACCTGCTGGTTCCCAGAGGGGATACTTTTAATGTTTCATATAAAATATATATATTTTTTATGTTTAGGGAGAAAAATCCTTTCTTTTTCCTTTATTTTATTTTATGTTTTTCAGAGAAGTTTTTGCTTAGGGTGCATGTGCTTGCCAGAAAGACAGAGAGAGACAAAGTGAGAAATCACCCCCCGGGGGGATGGCCATGCCGCAATCCCTTCTCCTCCATTCTCCTCTCGGGATCCTGGGCACGCACACACACGCGCCTGGCGTGAGTTTAAGCCACTGGGCCCGGGACTCTAACTGCGACTGACTACATGGGAGTCCAGCGACATTGCCATTGCGATATCTGCTTGTCCCAATCCTTTCTTTTTTTATAAGAATTATTTCATTTATTTAAATTTGACCAGAGAAGGACAGAGTGAAAGGGTGAGGGTGGGAAAGCAAGCCTCCAGGTCCAGGACTCAGACTGTGTTAAGCCATGTGAGAGTCCAACGCTCTTAACCACCACGCCACCTGCTGGCCCCCAAAAATCCTTTCATCTTTTTTTTTTTATAAGAATTATTTGATTTAATTTAATCTGCTTATTTTAATTTTACCAGAGAGGGACAGAGTGAGAAAGAATGAGAGAGACAGAAAGTGAGAAAGCAAGCCACCAGGTCTAGGACTCAAACCATGGTAATCCACGTGGGAGTCCAGCACCCTTAACCACCGTGCCACCTGCAGGCCCCAAATCCTTTCTTATCTCAAGGAAATTTCTTTTACTTTTGGTTTGATCTGAAAATTTTTTATTTATGCTTGGTGGAATTACTTAATTTTTGTTCTGTTGCTGTTGGCTCCTGCCACATGACTAGCTCCTTCATCTTCCTTTGGTAAGGCAATAAACCTGCAACATTGGGCTGAAAAGGGACAAGGAGGTTAGGGCGGGAGACTTTGTATACCTACACAAGTAGCCACTCATGTATATATTTCTCCTTCCCAATTTATAAATGAGGCACAGAAAAATAAGGGCTGTACATATGATTATCTAAAAGAAGCAGAAGCTTTATAACAACCAATATCAAAACATTTAATGCTAGTGATTCTAGATTCTTTAAAAACAAGGCCAAAAAATGCTTATTTTAAAAATATGGAATGCTTCATGAATTTGCGTGTCATCCTTATGCTGCGGCCATGCTAATCTTCTCAGTATTGTTCCAGTTTTAGTATACGTGCTGCCGAAGCTAGCACAGTTTGCTATGAATTCTGATTTACACTTTATTTTTGCTGTAGGGCACATGTGCTTACCAGAGGGAGAGAGAAAGTGAGAAATCACCCTATAGGGGATGGCCTCACCGTTGTCCCTTCTATTCCATTCTCCTCTTGGAATTTTGGGGAGGTGTGCGCCACACAAACAAGCTTGGTGTGATTTCCACGCTGCTGAGTCCAGTATTCAAACTGCACAGTTGGCCATGTGGGATCCAGTGCCTTAACCTCTATGCCACCTGCTGATCCATGAATTCTGATTTTTCAAAGTGTTGACTCTTTTTTTTTGTTGTTTTCAAATTTTATTTTAGAGTTTTGCTTTAGGGCGTGTGCGCTTACCAGAGAGACAAAGCGAGAAATCATCCCCCAGCCAGACAATCCCATCTCTCCATTCTCTTGGGATTTGGGGCACACACGCACCTGGTGTGAGTTTTAAAGTGATGAGTCTGGGACTCGAATTGTGGCTGACCATCTGGGAGTCCAGCATCGTAACCATTATGCCATCTGGTGCTTCCCAAAGTGCTTACTCTTATCCCATTCGTTTTATTACAGCTGTTGAGATGTTTGACTATTCTCCATTTGCTAATGTGACTTCTTGCATCGATTAGGTTATGGTATTTTATTTAACTTCTTTTTGTTTATTTTTGAGAAATTTTTGCTGTAAGGCACGTGGGCTCACTAGAGACACAGAGAAGGCCAAAAGTGAGAAATCATCCCCTAAGGAGGATGGCCACACTGCGGTCTGTCCTCCTCCATTCTCTTCTCGGGATTTTTGGCATGTATGCACACATACCTGGTGTGATTTTCAAGCTGCCGGGTCCAGAACTCAAACCATAGTCAGTCATGTAATAGTCCAGAGCATCTTAACCCCTACACCCCTTGCTGGTCCCTTGCTGAAATGTCTTTTGTGTATCTTCTAATTTTATAAATACATTTTTTTCTTTTTCTTTCTTTTTTTTGGGGGGGAGAAGTTTTTTACTGTGAGTTTAAAGAGGCTGGGTCCAGGACTCAAACCATGGTTGATTATATGGAAGTCCAGCCATATAACCATTATGTCACCTGCTGATCCCTGCACTTTTTTTTTTTTTTTTTTAAAGTTTTTTGCCATCAGGCATGTGTGAGGGAAAGTCAGAAACCACCCTTCAGAGGGAATGGCCATGCCATAGTCCCACCTTCTCCATTCTCTAGGATTTGGGGCGTGCATGCACATGTGCCTGTTGAGATTTTCATGCCCCTAGTCAGGAACTTGAGCTGCAGTTGGTCTTTTGGTAGTCCAGTGCCTTAACCACTGTGTCACCTGCTGGCCCCCTTCTTTAATTCTTTTAATGAACTCTTATCATAGTTTGCAGTGTATATAGGTACATAGTTATGTTGTGTATATAGGTACAGAATTAATTTTATTTTACTAATATTTTTGTCTTAACTATTTCAAACCGTTTTAATAATAGACAAGATAAGACCACATGTGTGCTGTGTTGTCTGGTTCTGTCTGTACTGTCATGCAGCCTTGATAATGAGGCATACAGGTGTCCTGAGCCTCAGCCCTACTTCAGGCGAGCTAGAATAGAAGGCTTGTCTTCTGTGGATGGTGATAGAAGTTCTGTTTTAATCTAGCATGAGACAGGACTAGCAGATGGCGTAATGGTTATGCTGTTGGACTCCCACATAGTCTACAGCAGTTCAAGTCCTGGACCTGGCAAAATTAAAACTCAGGCTAGGCACATGTGCGTGTGTGCCCAAAGTCCTAAAGTGGAGAATGGAAAAGAAGAGATTGTAGCGTGGCCATTCCCCCTCTATCCCCGGGGATGATTCTTGCTTTATCACCGTCTCTCTCTCTGCCTCTCTGGCAAGTGTACATGAACTTAAATAAAAGCCCCAAAACAAGGGGACCAGCGGATGGCATGGTGTTTAAAGCACTGGATACTCCCACATGGCTGACCACAGTTCGAGTTCCAGACCTGATGGCTTTCCTCCTCACCTTTCCTCTCTGTCTCTCGCTGGTCAAATTAAAAATAAGTGAATGAATAAATTTAAATAAATAATTCTTTAAAACAAAACAAAACAAAAACTGTACCATAAGAGTAGGTTTCATAGTGCAGCAGTTATGTGCTACACAGAGGAGCTGGGTCCTGAGTAGGGTTTGAGTCAGGGCCCTGGTGGCCTGAAGAAACATGCTGGTAAGATAGAGAATTGGAGGGAAAAGGATTGCTAGCATGACCAGGTCCTGTTGAGAGGAGTGCTCTCTCTCCCTCTCTCCCTCTCTCCCTCTCTTTCTCTCCATGTTTGTCAGTCTGTCTCTCAGGCAGGTGCACACATCCTTTGACATTAAAATAGTATGGAACTGTTACCTTTTGGGGGGAGGGTACTACAGTTTATTTATTTATTGAGTACTTCGTCAGTTTATTTATAACTATTGACTAATCTGGTTTTCCTAGTTCATTCTGGACCAATTTTGCTTATTTTTATTTTCTTAGAAAATTTTCTATTTTTAGTTTTCAAATTAACTTGAACAAATTTGTAAATACAGTCAGTTCTGTGGTATTTGCATTGAAAACATGAATTTATTTCAGCATGGTTTCTATATTAGGGAACAATGAGCTTTTTGTCTGATTTCAGAGAACCCTCTTTCCATCACTTTAGAGTAACTTACAAGCTGCAGCCTTCTGACACCTAGACTTCGGGTCATTTTCAAGGTAAAGTGCTTATTTATTGAAGTGTTTCTGTATTTCTTAACCGTTTAGCATGTTTAAAACTGCTACTGTTTTTTATTAAGTTTCAGATTTTTGGTCCTTTTTTAAAAATATTTGCTGGAGGGCACTGCACTCACTGGAGAGACTGAAAGGGGGGGGAAATTGAGAAAGCACTCCCCCTCCCAGAGGGAATGGTTATAATCCCTTCTCTGTTCTCTTCTTGAGATTTTTCATATGCATGCACACATGCCTGGTATGTTTTTCAGGCTGCCAGGTCTGGGACTTGAACCACACATTTGGCCATGTGGAATCCAGCTGCCTTAACCACACACCACTGGCTGGTCCCAGATTTTCTTTTCTTTTGGAGAGGTTTTTTTTTGTTGTTGTTATTTTTTTTGCTATAGGACGCGTGCGCTTGCCAGACAGAGAGAGACAGAGAGACAGACAGCGAGAAATCACCCCCCAGGGGGGATGGTCACGCTGCAATCCCTTCTCTCCTATTCTCCTCTCGGGATCTTGGGCACGCATGCACACACGCCTGGCGTGAGTTTTAAGCCACTGGTTCTGGGACGCGAACCGCGGTCGCCTACACGGAAGTCCAGCGACATAGCCATTACGCTAACTGCTGGTCCCCAGATTTTCTTTTCTATGTGTGTTACTGACAAAGGTATTACACTCCCAACCCCATTTCCCCCATAAATTCAGTGAGTTTCTTGTGTGTGACTTTGTATAGTGTGATTTTTTTTTTTTGGTAATGTACAAGGGTGTCTTTACAAAGTTTGTGGAAAATGCTTATAATGAAAACTATGCATGGATTTCAATTTTTTTTTTTTAATTTTGTGTATTTTTTTAATACTAGAGATGTGGACCTGCCAGAGAGAGAAATTAGAGTGGAGAGAGAGAAAGTGCCCCTAACAGGACCTGGTCATGCTATAATCCCCTTTCTTTCTTTCTTTCTTTCTTTTTTTCCTAGAGAGTTTTGTTTTGTTTTCGCCATGGGGCATGTGCACTTGCCAGAGAGAGACAGAGAGAGAGAGACAGTAAGAGGAAAAGTGAGACAGAAAGTGAGAAATCACCCCCTAGGGGGATGGACATGCCACAATCCCTTCTCCTCCATTGTCCTCTTGGGGTCTTGGGCACACATTCATATATGCTCAGTGTGAGTTTAAGCAACCAGGTCCTCAAACCATAGTCGACTACATGGGAGTCCAGCGACGTAGCCGTTATGCCATGTGCTGGTCCTTGCAATCCCCTTTCCTCCTTTCCTTCTTCCCTTGAGGATGTTGGGCAAACATTCACATATACCCGGTCTGCCTTTCAGGCCATTGGGCTGGGATTCAAACTGGTGGGTCTCTCCACACAGCGTTTAACTGGTGGGTTAAGGGGCTAGCCCTCAAAATTTTTGCATTGAAATAAATTTGTACTAACTTGTTATACATGTCTGAACAGGATCTAGTTTGAGCTACTTACTAAGAAGAAATAGTCTGAAAAGAGCCCTTATCAGAACAGCATGGATTCTGCTAAAATTGAAGCAAGAACACACATCAAATTTATGGTGAAACTTGGGTGGAAAGATGGTGATATGATTGATGCTTTATGAAAAGTTTATGGCAACGATACCCCCAAAGAAACCAGTTTACAAATGGATAATTTGTCTTAAGAAGGGAAAAAGTGATATTGAAGATGATGCCTATGGTGGCAGAATATCCACACCAAATTGCAAAGAAAAAAAACTAATCCTGTTTGTGGCCTAATTGAAGAGGACCAATGATTAGCAGCAGAAATAATAGCCAACACCGTAGACATCTTAATTGATTCAGCTTACACAGTTCTCACAGAAGAATTAAAGTTGAGCAACTTTTCTGCTTTGTGGGTGCCAAGACTGCTGTACCCTAATCTGCTGCTGACAGAACATAGCTTTCAGTGGAAATTATAAACAAATGAGATTATAT
This sequence comes from Tupaia belangeri chinensis, assembly GCF_000334495.1. Lineage (NCBI taxonomy): Eukaryota > Metazoa > Chordata > Mammalia > Scandentia > Tupaiidae > Tupaia > Tupaia belangeri. The sequence continues at coordinate 212,506 of NW_006159686.1, read as the reverse complement.
TTCTGATGTATTTCTTTGAAGAAACATAATAGAAGCTCACACATGGCCTTACCTGCATGAGCCTGAAGACAAAGCACAATCAAAGCAATGTCTGCCTCGATATGGAAATGGTTCAGTTGGAGCCGAAGGGGACCCATCAAGAGCAAAGGTCATGGCAATAGTAGTTTGCAATGCTTGAGGCAGTTTGCTTGTTGACTTTCTGTAGGGCCAAGGACAGCATCTGCTTATTAGGAAAGTGTTCTGAGAAAGGTAGCCGAAGCATTAGTGGAGACACTCTCAGGAAGGCTTCACTGGGGGGTTC
>NW_006159686.1:198927-212190 GCF_000334495.1 Tupaia belangeri chinensis | reverse complement strand
ATTCCTGCTCTTTTAACTCATCGAATAGGGCCAGTTTTGTGGGTGTTCAAAGGTAAATCATTAGGCACTGAGCTTACCATCCTGATTTGGCTCCTTCTGACTTATTTTTGTTTCCTAATCTTAAAAAAACCTTTAAAGGAAACTCATTTTTCTTCAGGTAAAAATACAGAAAAGACTGCACTGACATGGTTAAATTCCTAGGTTCTTCAGTTTTTAGGGATGTCTTAAGTGGGTGGTATTATTACTTATAAAAGTATCTTGAATTTGATGGAGCTTATGTTGAGAATTATAGTTTTTAAAAAAATTTATCTTTTAATTCTATTTATCCACAAAGTTTTTGGGGCCACCTCATATATATCACATTGCAGTGGAACTAACTGTATCTCTTAGTAATTTTAAGTTCTCTTGGAGTTATGAGTTGTAGACTCCTTCTTGGTTATAAAAGCTTTTTTTTTTTAATCCTCTCTTGATTATACTTGGCCAATTTAGAGATTTTGAATAGTTTTTGAAGCCAGCAGTTAGTGTGGTGGCTAAGGGCACTGGACTCCCACATGGTCGACTGTATTTTGAGTCCTGGACTTGGCAACTCGCCTTCTCACTTTCTCTTTCTCTTTCTCTTTCTCTTTCTCTTTCTCTTTCTCTCTCTCGCTCTCGCTCTCGCTCTCTCTTTGTGTCCCTCTCTGGCCAAATTAAAATAATTAAATGAATAAGTGAATAAATAAGTAAATAAGTGAAGACATCCAATGTTCATGTAACATTTTTTAAATAGCTTTTACTTTATTTATTGCCAGAGGGCATGATCGTGTGTGTGTGTGTGTGTGTGTGTGTGTGTGTGTGTGTGTGAGAGAGAGAGAGAGAGAGAGAGAGAGATCTATCCCCTTTCCCCCCATTGGGGCATGGTCACCCTTCTCCTTTTTGCCATCTCGTCAGGATTTTGGGCACACACAGGCCTGGCATGTTTTTCAAGCCTCTAGAGCTGACTGGTCAGCCATGTGGGATTCAGCTCCCTATGTACAGTGTTCAGTGCTGTGCTACAAAGCTGGCTCAGTTTGTATTTCCTTTTTTTTTTTTTTTTTTTTGGGGGGTTTTTTCCTACAGGGGTGGAACACGGCCAACCAGAGAGGGACAGAGAGACAGAAAGTGAGAAATCATCCCCCAGGGGAGATGGCCACGCCACAATCCCTTCTCCTCCATTCTCCTCTCGGGATCTTGGGCACGCATGCACACGCGCCTGGCGGGGGATGCGAACCGCGTTCGATTATGTGGGAGTCCAGTGACATAGCCATTACGCTAATTGCTGGTCTCTCTCTCTTTTTTTTAAATTGTTTTTTTCAATTTCATTTATTCATTCGTTTATTTTAATTTGACCAGAGAGACATAGAGAGAGGAAAGTGAGAAAGCAAGCCACCAGGTCCAGGACTTGAACCATGGTTGACCGTGCGGGAGTGTCTAGCACCTTAACCACCACGCCACTTGCTGGTCCCTAGTTTGTATTTCATTTTTACTCTTATGCTTAAAGAAATAGTAAAAACCTCAAATGGAATAGAGAACAAGCCTTCTGGTTTACTCACCTCTCCTGGGTACCTTTCCTCTTTCATTCTGTGCCCAGAAGCAGGCACTTTGTGATTACTCTTCTGGTATCTAAAGGTTTTGATATGTTCACATTGGTAAGCCTTGTTTCATGTACCTTCTTCCTCATTTTAAAGTTGCCAGCTTGATGAATGATCTAAACTTGATAATGATAGTGAGTTTATCTTTCTTCATCCCAACTTGAGACTCGCCCTGTCAGCTAACTCTCCTTTCCCTGGTGGTCATGTTGAGGAGAGCCCATGATGTTCTGTTCACAATTTCTTTTTTTGGGGAGAGGTTTTTGCTATAGGGCACATGTGCTCGCCAGACAGACAGAGAGAGAGAGACAGAGAGACAGAAAATGAGAAATCACTCCCCAGCGGGATGGCCACACTGCAATCCCTTCTCCTCCGTTCTCCTCTCGGGATCTTGGGCAGGCACGCACACGCGGCTGGTGTGAGTTTTAAGCCACCGGGTCTGTGACGCGAACCGCGGTCGACTACATGGGAGTCTAGCAACATAGCCATTACGCTAAACGCTGGTCCCATGTTCACAATTTCTTAATAACTCTGAGCGACTTTCAAGTTTTGGAAAGTCTAGTCCACATTCTTAATTCTGACCCACTCTTCTCCCCTAGATCCTGGCCTGCAGAGGAAGATGGGGAAGGCTTGTCTCTCTAGTCCCACTTGATTTGCCTGTCTTTTTGTGGGGCTCCTTTCGGGTTGGGATAGGAAGATCAATGATAGAGACAAAGGTTCCTATTGCCTGCTGGCCTCCCCAACATCATAGCAGGTGTCTAGGAATGGGGGGATTTAGAACCTTCGACAGGGTTCTACCCTGTGTCTCCATGATGCTGTCTTTCTCTCACCTCTTGCAGGCTCTCCCGTAGTTCCACTTGTCTCTTCCTTTGGGATCTCCCTTGTCCTGCAGGCTGTGCTGTTGGGGAGAAGCCTGTCAAGAGGCTCAGGCTCAGGGGTCTGATCTCCTGCTTTAGGGAAACAATGCCCTGCTGAAAGGGAACTGCTGGCTTTCATTTCTCACCTGCCTTTTCAGAGTACTCCAGCAGCTTCCTTCCAAATTTCTCAGAGGCAGATAACATGTTCTTTGTTGACTTAAATCCCTAAGCACGTGCAGTTTGGCATGAAAATTGCCCACATTTAGTCTCAGCCTATGCACTCAGTAGACATCCTGATTACATATGAGATACTTGCTTTCTCTTTATTTATTTTTTAAATAAATATTTATTTACTTTTAAAAAAGAATTATTTATTTAATTTTATTTATTCATTCATTTATTTCAATTTGACCAAAGAGAGAGACATACACACACACAAAAACACACACAGGGAAAGTGGGAAGGCAAGCCATCAGGTCCAGGACTTGACCTGTGGTCAACTACATGGGAGTCCAGTGACATAGCCATTACGCCAACTACTCATCCCTATTTATTTACTTTTAAAAAAGAATTATTTATTTAATTTTATTTATTCATTCATTTATTTTAATTTGACCAAAGAGAGAGACATACACACACACAAAAACACACACAGGGAAATTGGGAAAGCAAGCCATCAGGTCCAGGACTTGTCAGCTGGCCACATGGGAGCATCCAGCACCCCAACCATCATGCCACCCGCTGATCTTGTTTTGTTTTTTTTTTGGAGAGTTTTTTTTGGCTATAGGGTACATGCGTTCACCAGAAAGACAGAGAGAAACAGAGAGACAGAAAGTGAGAAATCACCCCCCAGGGGGGATGGCCACACTGCAATCCTTTCTCCTCCATTCTTTTTGTTTGTTTGTTTTTGGAGAGGTTTTTCGCTATAGGGCGCGTGCGCTCGCCAGACCGACAGGGAGATAGAGAGACAGAAAGCGACAGAAAGCGAGAAATCACCCCCCAGAGGGAATGATCATGCCACAATCCCTTCTCCTCCATTCTCCTCTCGGGATCTTGGGCTCGCATGCACACGGGTCCGCGTTGAGTTTTAAGCCACCGGGTCCGGGACGTGAACCATGGTCGACTACGTGGGCGTCTAGCGACATAGCCATTACACTAACTGCTGGTTCCCTCTCCTCCATTCTTTGAGGATCTTGGGCACGCACGTACATGCATCCGGCGTGATTTTAAGCCACCTGGTCTGGGACTCAAACCGTGATTGACTACATGGGAGTCCAGCAACATAGCCATCATGCCATCTGCTGATCCCTCTATTTATTTAATTTTAATTTGACCACAGAGAGACAGACAGGAAAAGCGAGAAAGCAAACTACCAGATCTGGGACTTGAACCATGGTTGACCATCTGGAGTCCAGCACCTACACCACTATGCCACCTGCTGGCCCACTTGCTTCTTCTTTAAAGCAGTTTTTGTTTTTTCTTTTTCTTTTTTTGGGGGGGAGGTTTTTGCTATAGGGCGTGTGCGCTCGCCAGACAGAGAGACAGAAAGTGAGAAATCATCCCCCAGGGGAGATGGCCATGCTGCAATCCCTTCTCCTCTTGGGATCTTGGGCACGCACGCACACACACCTGGCGTGAGTTTAAGCCACCGGGTCCAGGACTCGAACCGCAGTTGACTACGTGGGAGTCTAACGACATAGCCATTATGCTAACTGTTGGTCCCTATATTTTAAATTTTTTTGGTAATCATAACTAGAGTTCGTCAATGGGTACAGATAGAGAGAAGCACCCTTCACAGAATTTGGCCATGCTGTGACTCTCTTCTTTCAGTTGTCTGGATCCTGGACACACTTGTGCTCTCGCTTGGCATGTTTCAGGCTGACCTGGCCCGGGATTTGAACAGCAGTTACCACATGAGATTCAGCTTCCCTTGACCCACACTTCTCTTACCACTGCATCGCAGAGCCAGTTTAACCTTTTATAGGCTCCTTTTCTTGGAGTCTCTCCTATTTTGGTGGGATTGAGTATGTCCTCTCTTCCTTAATGAGTGCACTTCTCCCTCAGTGACACCCTTCTGGAATGAAGTCTTCATTATCTTATGCCTCTCCTAGACTAGTTATTCACTCTTGTTTTTTCCATTTTCCATCCTTAGACTTCCTCACCTTTGTGGTTGTTAAGGTGGCTGGATCCCCCATGACTGACTGCATGGTTCAAATCCTGGACCCAATGGCTTGAGAAACATGCTGGGCATGCATGCGTGTGTGCCCAAAGACCCGAAAGGAGAAATAGAGGTGAGCGGATTGCAGTGTGACCATTCCCCTGGGAGGTACTTTCTCATTTTCTCTGTCTCTCTGGCAAACCAATGCGGTCTTCCCAATGTCTCCCAGCTTGTCTCCCTAATGTCTCTGCTGATCAATCCCTCCCTTCTTCACAGCAATCAGTGGATCTCCTAAAATGGGGTCCAGTGTTTGTTTAAAGCCTCTTGGTGGCTTATCTTCTACCGGGAATAGGATTTCAAGTCCTTACCAGACCTTTTATACCCTTGGGCCTGTTTGTTTTGCACCTCCAGGAATGCTCTTCCTGCAGGTAACCCAGAGCTCTTGCTCATTCTCACATGATTTACTTTGCACAAGGGTGTGTCTTCGGGGAGCTGTACTTGCACCCTGACTGAAACAGCATCCTCTTCTGACTTTTTTTTGGAGAGGTTTTTGCTATAGGGCGCGTGCGCTAGCCAGACAGACAGAGAGAGACAGAGAGACAGAAAGCAAGAAATCACCCCCCAGGGGGGATGGCCATGCCGCAATCCCTTCTCAATTCTCCTCTTGGGATCTTGGGCACGCACGACCACGTGCCCGGCATGAGTTTCAGCCACTGGGTCCAGGACTGAAACCACAGTCGACTACATGGGAGTCCAGCAACATAGCCATTACGCTAAATGCTGGTCCCCCTCTTCTGACTCTTTAAAAATGTATCTGTTTGAGGGCCAGCAGATGGCAGGGTGGTTAAGGTGGCTGGACTCCCACATGGCTGACTGCGGTTTGAGTCCCCGACCTGGCAGCTTGCTTTCTCACTTTCCTTTTCCCTCTCTGTCTGTCTGTGGTCAACTTCAAAACTATAAAATAAAATAATGACAATGAACAAAATTAAATAAATTTTAAAAAATTACCTGCTTGAGACCAGTAAAGAGCACTTGGTACCATGGGCGTTTTGTAGTTATGTGTTTGTTGAGTGATACCCACTCCAGAGACCCTGGTGGGTGGGACCTGAGAGCCCAATTTGTACAACTTTCCTTCTTGTCATCTCACACCTCATTCCTCCCATTCAGATACTTGGTCTGGAAATGTTTGGGGATGTCTATGGGGCAGATGGTTTGCTGTTCACCAGTATTCACCACTCCCTACCCTCTACTTGTTTCTGAGCTAGTTTCCGCTCTGAAATTACCACTTTTTCTTTTGGGGAGGAGGAGTTTTTTACTATGGGGCATGTGTGCTCTCCAGAAAGAGAGAAAAAGAGAGACAGAAAGTGAGAAATCACCCCGCAGGGGGGATGGTCACGCCACAATCCCTTCTCCTCCATTCTCCTCTCAGGATCTTGGGCACGCACGCACATGCGCTCAGTGTGAGTTTAAGCCACCGGGTCCGGGATGTGAATTGCGGTGGACTACATGGGAGTTACCACTTTTTTTGCCTTCTGTTTTCCAAAAATTTGTTGAAATATCGTAGCAGCTTCTGTCTGTTCTTTTTTACCTTTTCTCATGAAGGTGTGTTTGTATGTATGTACCACATTCCTGTAGTGCAATTTTTTTTTTTTTTTTGGAGAGATTTTCACTGTAGGGCGCATGCGCTCGCCAGACAGACAGAGAGAGACATAGAGACAGAAAGCGAGAAATCACCCCCTAGGGGGGATGGTCACGCCGCAATCCCTTCTCCTCCATTCTCCTCTCGGGATCTTGGGCACGCACGCACTCGCGCCCGGCGTGAGTTTTAAGCCACCGGGTCCGGGACACGAACCGCGGTCGACTACATGGGAGTCCAGCGACATAGCCATTACGCTAACTGCTGGTTCCCCCTGTAGTGCAATGTAAGTGGGTCCCATAGAAGAGGATATGAATAACCTCCTGTGTTTACCCTCTCCCCATTCTTACTATCCCTACTTTCAAATTACATTTAGTCTTATACCTATTTTAACTGTGCTTTCATGTTTTTTGCCTTCTGTTCTTTGCTGCATTCTGTGTGATTTCTTCAAATCTATCTGCACTTTGTTATTTTTCTCCTTGTCTTTGACTTAATCTTTAGGAAACCTCTTTGGGACTTTTTCACATTTACCTGTTGTTTTTGATAAAGTTTGTTTTGTTACTTTTATTTTTTATGTATTTATTTTTTAAGGTTCTTGCTATATGGCACAGGCTCTTGCCAGAGACAGAGAGGGAAAGTGAGAAATCACCCCTCGGGGGGCTGGCCACACTGCAATCCCTTCTTTTCCATTCTCTTATTAGAATTTTGGGCAGGTACACACACATAGCCAGCGTGGTTTTTAAGCTGCTGGCTCTAGGACTTGAACCTCAGTTGGCCATGTGGGAATCAGTGCTTTAACTATCATGCCACCTGCTGGTCCCTGTTTTGATGTATTTTTAAAAGTTCTGGAATCAGCGGTTGGTGTAATGGCTATGTCACTGGACTCCCATGTGGTCGACTATGGTTCGAGTCCCGGACCTGGTGGCTTAACCTCACGCTGGGGGCGTGTGCGTGTGTACCCAATATCCCAAGAGGAGAATGGAGGAGAAGGGATTGCAGCATGGCCATCCCCCCAGGGGAGGGGATTTCTCGCTTTCTGTCTGTCTCTCTCTCTCTTTCTGGCAAACACATGCGCCCTATAGTAAAAACCTCTCAAAAAAGAAAAAAAAAGTTCTCCTGTTTTCAGTCATTTTACAGCTACTTTAGCTTTCTTTCTCTGTTGGGTAAGTCTATCTAAAGTGCCTGTAAGTCTAAACCTCTTTGTGCTAAAAGAGCTGTTGCTGTTTGCCTTGGGTTGCTTCTTTCACTCAATTTATGGTTATTGACTAATGCTCAGCAGGACGTCTTGGGGAAGCCATGCGGTCTAGAAGGACACTGTGTTTGTCCCAAGTCCTCAGAGTCTAGTCGTGAGCTCAGCCTGAGTAGTAAATGTGAGGATGTGCCTGACCTTGCTAAGGCCTCACTCATAACCTTGTCTGAGACAGTCACAACCTCCTAGCTTCACTGCTCATACTGAGCTCTTTTGGGTTGCTCACCATTTGTCTGAGGCCGTGTGCCTTTGTCCTATCTGTTTAATGAGACCTCATCTAGAGGTGACCAGCTGGTGGGGACTTAGGGAGCCCCAGAAGCTTAAGCTTTGGGACACATTGGATTTTAATCCATATCTGGCACCTTAGTAGTGTCGCCAATACTTCTGAATCCATTTTCAGAAGAAAAAGAGTCTATAGGGGTTTAAGATAACCTATGTGACATATGTTTTTTTATCAAAGACTTGAAACACATTATTTCATTTGCATGTATAAAAATTTGTTTTCCTCTACAATATTAAAAATGTCTTGAAGATAGACCTGGATGGTATTCATCCCCAAATCTTCAGGACCCAAAAGAATATGGGGTACATAGAGAAGCTCAATGATTGATTGACTGCTTTTTTTCCTATTTGCTGCAGGGCACATGTGCTCACCAGAGAGGAAAAGAAAGTAAGAAAGCATCCCCAGCAGGGGGAGAACATGCTGCAATCCCCTTTTCATTCTCCTCTCAAGATTCTGGGCACACATGACCGTCTGCTTCTCAAGCCACTGAGTCCAGACTGGAACCCTGTCACCATGTAGGATCTAGCCATCTTAATCACAGTGCCACCTGCTGCCCCCTGATTAACCGATTTTTAATTATTTCACAAAGTAAATGCTGAACTAGGCCCAGGAAACAGTCTGTGGAGGAACATTTTTACTTTCCAGTTCATCTGCATCTTCTCCATTTCATGTAATGTAATTGCATCTGATTGAATGGGGTGTGTATTATTACAGGGGTTATTGTCATTCAAGGATATATCTATGGAGTTCACCTGGGAAGAATGGCAGCTACTGAATTCTGCACAGAAACACCTATACACAGATGTGATGTTGGAAAACTATAACAGCTGGGTGTCAGTGGGTAAGTGTCCTCCTAACTCAGATGTGGGCTATAACTTGCCATCTCTTCTTTTGGTGATCTACTGTGGGTCCTCTCAAGTGTTTAGTGACTATTAATTTGAACTTCAGAGGTCAAGTGTTTTGTGTCCCTTTTTGTCTCTCACCTTCTAACTATAATTTTTTTAAGAGGTTTTTGCTAGGGACCAACAGTTGGCATAATGGCTATGTCGCTGGATTCCCATGTAGTCGACTGCGGTTCGAGTCCCAGACCCGGTGACTTAAACTCACGCCGGGCACGTGTGTGTGTCTGCCCAGGATCCCAGGAGGAGAATGGAGAAGGGATTGAGACGTGGCCATCCCCCCGGGGGGTGATTCCTCACTTTCTGTCTCTCTGTCTCTCTGGCGAGTGCATGTGCCCTATAGCAAAAACCTATAGGGCACCTGCGCTCGCCAGAGAGACAGAGCTGTAAAAAAGGGGAGACCCCCCCCCCCCCCCAGAGAGGATGGCCATACCGCAATCCCTTCTCCATTCTTTCGGGATCTTGGGCATGCATGCACACGCACCTGGTATGAGTTTAAGCCACTGGGTCCGGGACTCGAACTGCGTTCGACCACATAGGAGTCCAGGGACATAGCTATTACACCAACTGCTGGTCCCCTAATTATAATCTTTCCCCACATATAATAAGCAATTTTGTTTTGTGTCTCTTGATTCCTCAGCCCTGTCCCTAGCCATCTGGCCTATATCCTTTGCAATTTTCCATTCACAGGGTATCATGGTAGCAAACCTGATTTAATCTTCAAGTTGGAGCAAGGAGAAGAACCATGGATACTAAATGTCCCAATTTGCAGTCAGAGCTGTCCAGGTGGGTAAGAGAACTAGGAGGGTGGGAAGTGTAGCAGTAAACTAGTTGTTCCTCCATGACTTAGCATGGATACGGTGTTGTGTGGAGACACCTTGAGGAGTTCTTGAACCACTGGAACTGCCACAGGATGAAAGCATGAGCTCCTCAGATGAGGATATCACTGTCCTCCTTTACTTCCATGGGCTTCCTTTCTTCCCAGGGCTTGCAGAGAGTCTGTTCAAAGTTTGCTTTCTGTATTAGTTCCCATCCCATGGTCATGGCCCCAGTTAGGAATCCAGGTCTATTGTAACTATTGAAAGACTGTTCCATTCTGAAGATTTAAACTCCCTCCCCCACCAGTGCTCTAACGTTGTCAGCATTTTGACAACAGTGTTGACAAAAGTGACATCCTTTTCTTTTTTCTTACTTGAGTCCTGGGTTTTATATGCTTACAGGAGAGCTCCCCTCTTCTTTCCCAGACTTTAATCTCTGTATCAGAAATGGGAAGGAATTTCCTTCTAAAATGACCATTTTTCCTTCATGTCCTCATTTTTGTTACTGCTATCGTTTGATTTATAGTCCCACAATCTGGCCTTGTGGGCTTACTTTGGATACACTATCCCATTATGGTAATCTAACTACTGCTGCTGTTCTATTAGTGTCTTACATTTGAAAAGTATCTTTTGGCTCTTGTGTCCTCAATGATTACCGAGACGAGATTGGCATTATCTCATACTTGGATAGCTTGAATTCTTAGCTGTATTAGAGAACAGATTTTTCTCTGTAGCGGTTGCTGCTGGATTTGTTTTTCTAAGCATCTTATCACTAGTCTGAGATGTTAAGTATCTTACCTTCCCATTTCAACCAGAGTTAAACAAATTTATAGTCTCAAATGTCAAACCATCTGCTGTAGGACAGTGGCGTAACGACTTCGTTCAGAAACTTGGAAATGTCAGGAATCAAGCTCCCATCTGCTGGTCCTTTGTCATCATGGGGTGTTACACCTTTCCTCCATAAGCCCTCTTCATTATATCCTGGTATGTTACTCGGTGCCAGCCATCATATGCAGGTATGGCAGGAACCATTGGAAAAAGTGTTACTTCTTTCTGGGAAAATCCCTTTCTGGGCTGGCATGTGCAGGTTAAGGCAGCTGGACCCTACATGGGTGGCTGCACAGTTTCAGTCCTGGGCCTGGTGGTTTCAAAACACACCGGGCGCATATGCATGCTTGCCCGAAATCCTGAGAGCAGAATGGAGGAGGAGCAATTGTGGCATGGCCATTTCTCCAGGGGGTGATTTCTTATGTCCTCTCATTCTCTGTCTCTCTATCTCTCTGGCTAGGTCATTTGCCCTATTACAAGACAAAAACAAAGATTCCTTCCATTGGTGCCCAAAAACTAAAAAATTCACACACTAGTGTCTGAACCTGTCATAGAGTGAAGATAGGGCAGGCTCTGAGAATTGTGCCTTGTCCCTGCTGACCAGACCACATGGACGAAAGAAGGGTGGGTGTCTTCATCCTGTTGGGACTATCACATGGAAGGGGGGACATGGCTTTTGGTTAGGTAGAGGACAGTGCTAGGTTTAGCCCCACCTCTGAATGTTCCATGTAATAGGCCTTCTGTCCACTGCACACTTTCAAAAATGGTGCTGTTAACATGAAATGTGGTCATCTCTTCCCTAAAGGAAGGTAGTGCATGGTCTCATCCTAGACTGAGATCCAGGTTCAAATACAGGATCTTGTGTGATGTGTGCAGCAACGACAGACAGGTAAGGGTGAGGCCCTCACAGTCTGGTGGACATCTGGTCACAAGATAAGTTGTCTATTCTGAACATACATGGTGGAGAAGGGGCCGTTTAAGTAGAGTGACAATAAGATATTAAAGATGAGAATAAATGAGTCATAAGGAAATTAACTATCCCAATATGGGGAATACCAAGTATACAAAGATTCTGAGAAGGAACCTGCTGGGCAGTGTAATAGAGAAAGGCCAGAAAGATAAACCTTACTGAATGGAGACTAAAAGCAGGAACCAAATTATGCAAAGCCACAGTGAAAAGTTTTCATTTTATCCAAAGGTTTTTAATGAGAAGAGCTGATAATTAGTCTTCTGCTTTTTAAAAAATATATTTATTTATTTATTTATTTTTGTTATTATTTTTTAATTTGATAAGAGTAGTGGGGGCGGGGAGCAGAGAGAAAACCACCAGGTCTGAGACTCAGACCATAGTTGGCCATATGGGAGTCTAGCACCTTAATCACCATGCCATCTGCCAGCTCTTTATTTATTATTTTTTTTTAGAGGGAGAGATTTTTGCTATAGGGCATGTGTGCTTGCTGGAGAGACAGAGGCAGAAACTGAGAAATCATCCTCCAGGGGGATACTACACCACAGTCCCTTCTCCTGCATTCACCTCTCAGGATTTGGGGCACGCACACAGATGTGAGTTTTAACCTGCCTGTCTGGGACTCAAACAATGGTCAACTACATGAAAGCAATGTGATCATTACGCCATCTGCTGATCCCAGTCTTCTGCTTTTAAAAGATCAGTTTGAATATAAATAATGAATAAAAAAGAGCACAAAGACACATGAGAAGGTCACTGTCACTGTCCAACATAACATAATAATGGTTTGGACCATAGTTCTGGAGTTGAGGAAAGCTGGAACGTATTTGGAGAAAACTAAGAAAATCTAATTGGGTTAGCAGGTGGTGTAGCAGTTACATTGCTGGACTCCCATATGGCTGACTGTGGTTTGAATCCCTTACGCGGTGGCTTGAAAATCACATGAGGGCGCCGGCAGGTGGAGTGCTGGACTCCCACGTGACTGACCATGGTTCGAGTTGCGGATCTTATGGCTTGCTTTCTCACTTTCCCCTTCTCTCACTCTGTCTCTAGGTCAAATTAAAACAATGATAATAATAATAATAACAACAAATAAAGTTAAATAAATAAATTTAAAAAAAGAAACATTGTTTAGAAAATCACACAAGATGTATATGCATGCATGCCCAAAATCCCAGGAAGAGAATGGAGAAGAAGGTATTGTGGCATGGCCATCCCCCGGGTGGGGGTTGAGCCTTACTTTCCCTCACATTGTCTCTATCTCTCTCCAGCAGGCACACATGCCCTAAGTCAAAAACCTTTTTTTTTCTTTCCTTTTTTTGAGAGGTTTTTGCTATAGGGCACGTGCACTTGCCAGAAAGACAGAGAGGGACAGAGACACAGAAAAACGAGAGATCACCCCACAGGGGTTTGGCCACGCTGCAATCCCTTCTCCTCCATTCTCCTCTGGGGTTCTTGGGCATGCATGCACACACACCTGACATGAATTTAAGCGACTGGGTCTGGGACTCAAACTGTCGTCGACTACATGGGAGTCCAGTGACATAGCCACATGCAAACTGCTGGTCCTCATTTTTTTATTTTTTATTATCATCATAATCTTCTTTATATTACATTGGATTACATATAACTTTACATTGACTTCCATTGCTTTTTCAAAAGGGAATGCCATGCATGTCAGTCAATACAGAGACATCAATCTCCCTGCTTTATCATTCAATGTCTTTTCCATGCATTTCCCAATAATTATTATTATTATTATAATTTTTTAAAACAGTCAATCACTATTTCTCATTTTGCTTGTTAAAAGACTTCACCCATCATGAAATACTTCCCAGACCAGTCCAGTTGAGAATACAATACACGTCATCATCAACAGATAATAAACCATATCTGTTTCTCACTAACATCCCCTCTATTGTTCACTTGCTATCTTTCTCTATCCTCTTCTCTTTTTTTTT
>NW_006159686.1:194942-198049 GCF_000334495.1 Tupaia belangeri chinensis | reverse complement strand
TTATCAGCTCATAAAGTTTTTGACAATAGGGAGCATAGATTCTATTCAGGATTGGATTAAGGGAGGGTCTCCTGCAGATCCACAAGTGTAGGTGAGTCCCCAGGGAATGCAGTTTCAGGAAAGCAGTTCTGGTAAGCAGGGATGATTATCAGCTGATGCTGCACAGCTGTCATCTTGTAGTTACCAGGAATGGTGTTGTGGGGGTCTGCAGTGTGAGTTGTCCTTGGGTATCTGGCTTCCTTAATAATGGCAGAGTAGTTCTTGTTTTCCCCTGAGGTAATGCAGGGCTGGTATCTATCATCTTCTCAAGTTGCAAGTCCGCCAACCAGCACACCACCTGCCAGCCCTGGCAAAAACCTTTTAAAAAGGAAGAACAGGGAGGACCAGCAGATGGCATAATAGTCATGTCACTGGACTCCTGGCATAGTCAACTGTGGTTCGAGTCCTGAATCCAGTAGCTTAAAACTCATGCAGGGAATGTGTTCATGCATGCCCAAAATCCTGAGAGGAGGAGAAGGGATTGCGGCTTGGCCATCTCCCCTGGGGGTGGGGTTATTCCTTGCTTTCTCCCTGTCTCTCTTTATCTCTTTGACGAGTGCACTTATACTAGAGCAAAAATCTCTATCATAATAAAAATAAAGAAAATTTACTAAGGGACTGGATACAGGAGCCTACAAATATGGAGGGATTAACAGTTTGAATAGCAAGCTGTTGTTATTCTTTAAAGATGGAAAAGATGGGGAAAGAAACATGTTTGGAAGAAAAGAGGAGGACTTATTGTCTCCCTTCTTAAATGTCAATGTCATACTTTAGGTTTTCTGTATCTTGCAAATTTCTTTTTTTTTTTTTTTTTTTTCTTTTTTAAGAGAGAGAGTTTTGCTATAGGGTACTTGCATTTGCTGGAGACAAGGGAGAGACAGAGAGAGAGAAAGTGAGAAAGCACTCCTAAGGGAGAATGGCCATGCCTCAGTCCCTTCTCCACTGTCTTTCTGGATTCCTGGGCATGTATGCACATGCACCTGGTGTGAGTTAGTTCTTTCCTTTCTTCCTTCCTTCCTTCTTTGGAGAGGTTTTTGCTATAGGGCGCGTGCGCTTGCCAGAGAGACAGGGAGACAGAAAGCAAGGAATCACTACCCAGGGGGAATGGCCACACTTCAATCCCTTTCTCCTCCATTTTCCTCTCAAGGTCTTGGGCCTCATGCACACACGCTTGGTTTGATTTTAAGCCACTGGGTCCAGTACTTGAACTGTGGTCAACTACATGGGAGTCCAGCAACATAGCCATTATGCTAACTGCTGATATCTCTCTCTCTCTTTCACTGTATTTATTTATTTATTTTTAATTTCACCAAAGAGGAACAAAGAGAGAGAAAGTGAGAAAGCAAGCTGCCAGGTCTGGGACTCGAACTTCAGTTGGCCATGTGGGAGTCCAGCACCTTAATCACTATATCATCTGCTGGCCTCATGAATTCACATTTTAGTTAATGAAAATCTTGCAGTAATAAAATTCAGACATAAAATAATTAATGGATCAGCCAGTACTCTTGTGGTTAAGGTGGCTGGATCCCATATGACTGGCCATATGGTTTGAGTCCTAGACAGAGCCGCTTGAGAAATATGCCAGGGGTATGTGTGTGTATGCCTGTCCAAAATCCTGAAAGAAGCAAGAGGTGGAGGAGATGGATGTGTAGTGTGCCCATGTCCCATTGAGAGTGCTTTCTCACTTTCCCTCTCTTGCTCTCTTTCTCTCTCCGGTAAGTATACACACCCTCTATCAAAAATAAAAAAATTGGGGGCTGGCAGGTGGTGTGGTTGTTAAGGATGCTGGACTCCCACATAGCTGACTGCAGTTCAAGTCTTGGACCTGGTTGCTTGCTTTCTCTCTCTCTCTTCTTCTCTCTCTCTCTCTTTCTCTCTGTCCCTCTCTGGTCAAATTAAAAAAACAAATGAATAAATAAAGTTAAATAAAATAATTCTTTATTTAAAAATTTAAGAATCAGGAATTGACTTCTAAGTGCTGGCTAGATTTTTATTTTATTTTTTTATTTTTAATTTGCTGTGGGATACATGCATTCACCAGAAAGAGAGAGAAAGCAATCTGCCAGATTTGGGACTCGAACCGCAGTTGATCATGGGGGAATCCAGCATCCCTAACCACCACGCCACCTGCTACCCCCCACCCCAGGTTAGATATTTAAAAACTTTTTTGGGGACCAGCAGATGGTGTAATGGTTATGTTACTGGACTTTCATGTGGCCAACTGCAGTTCAAATCCTGGACCCAAAGGGTTGAAACTTACACCAGGTGCATGTGCATGTGTGCCCAAAAGTTCTCGAGAGGAGAATGGAGAAGGGATTGCAGCATGGCCATACCCACTGCTTGGTGATTTCTCACTTTCTGTCTCTGTCTTTCTGGTGAGTGTATATGCCCTATAGCAAAAATCTCTCAAAAAAACCCAAAAACTTATTTTTTAAAAATAATTTTAATCAGGGCCGGCAGGTGGCATGGTGGTTAAAGGTGCTGGATTAGCAATGGCCAGCTGTGGTTCAAGTTCTGGACCTGGTAGCTTGCTTTCTCGTTCTCCCTTTCACACTCTCTCTCTGTCTCTCTCTAGTCAAAATTAAGAATTATAATAACAACTAATGGAATTAAATAAATAAAAAATAAATAAATAAACTCTTTTTAAAGAAAATAATTTTTATCAGGACCAATAGGTGGCGTGGTAGTTAAGGTGTTGGACTCCTACATGGCCACACAGTTTGAATCCCAGACTTGGCATCTTATTTTCTTTCTTTCTTTCTGGTGAGCACATGTGCCATATAGTGAATTTTAAAATATACATATAATAATAATAATAAATAAAATGAACTGTTTAAAAAATTTTTTTAATCACTGCTATTGACTTTCAGTTTTCATAAGAGGACTTGTTTTGGTTTGGTTTGATTCAGTTCCCTTACTCCCATGTTTGGCCAGGGTCATCAAAGTGTTACCAAAAAGAGAAAACAAAAACAAAAAAAACCTTGCATAAGAAAGTAAACAAGGGACCAGCAGTTAGCATAATAGCTATGTTGCTGGACTCCCACGTAGTCGACCGCGGTTCAAGTCCC
>NW_006159686.1:186449-194786 GCF_000334495.1 Tupaia belangeri chinensis | reverse complement strand
TTTTTGGAGAGGTTTTTCGCTATAGGGCGCGTGTGCTCGCCAGACAGACAGAGAGAGGCAGAGAGACAGAAAGTGAGAAATCACTCCCCCAGGGGGGATGGTCATACTGCAATCCCTTCTCCTCCATTCTCCTCTCGGGATCTTGGGCACGCACGCACACACGCCCGGCATGAGTTTTAAGCCACCGGGTCCGGGACGCGAACCGCGGTCGACTACATGGGAGTGCAGTGACATAGCCATTACACTAACTACTGGTTCCCTCATATAGCAGTTCTAAAGTTGTTTAATTCCATAACAGACTAATGTTATTTAAAAAATGTTTTGGACTTTTTTTCTAGAAGGCTGGGAAGAATGGTACCAGAAAAGTCAAGATGACTTTGAAAGTGTTGAGAGGAAATATACTTGTAATATGTTTGGAAAACTTCATCCGAACAAAACCGATATTTTTCCAAGACAAAGACTCCATAAGTATAATGCACATGGAAAAAGTTGGGGACAAAACTCATATTCCAGCAGAAGTTACTTAAGAAGAAATTCTGATAAGTTTCATGGTTTTGAAGAATCACACTTTCTTAAGCATCAAAGCACCCATAGTATAGAAAAAAACTGTGTGTGTGGTGAATGTGGGAAAGCTTTTCGTTGTAAATCACAGCTCATTGTGCATCTTAGAATTCATACAGGAGAGAGACCTTATGAATGCACCAAATGTGAAAGAGCCTTCAGTGCTAAGTCAAACCTTAATGCTCATCAGAGAGTTCACACAGGAGAAAAACCCTACTCATGTAGTGAATGTGGAAAAGTCTTCTCTTTCAGGTCACAGCTCATTGTCCATCAGGAAATTCACACAGGAGGGAAACCCTATGGTTGTAGTGAATGTGGGAAAGCCTACAGCTGGAAATCGCAGCTCATTTTACATCAGAGAAGTCATACGGGAGTGAAACCCTACGAATGTAGTGAATGTGGGAAAGCCTTTAGTTTGAAGTCACCATTTGTCGTACACCAGAGAACTCACACAGGAGTGAAACCCCACAAATGTAGTGAATGTGGAAAAGCCTTTAGGAGTAAGTCCTACCTCCTCGTTCACATCAGAATGCACACCGGAGAGAAACCCTATCAATGCAATGACTGTGGAAAAGCCTTTAATATGAAAACACAGCTTGTTGTACATCAGGGAGTCCACACGGGAAATAACCCTTACCAGTGCAGTGAATGTGGGAAAGCTTTTGGTCGGAAGGAACAGCTCACTGCACATCTGAGGGCTCATGCAGGAGAGAAACCCTATGGGTGCAGTGAGTGTGGGAAGGCCTTCAGCAGCAAGTCTTACCTTGTTATACATAGGAGAACACACACAGGAGAGAGACCCTATGAGTGTAGTTTCTGTGAGAGAGCCTTTTGTGGGAAATCACAGTTAATCATACATCAGAGAACTCACTCAACAGAGAAGCCCTATGAATGCAATGAATGTGAAAAAGCGTATCCTAGGAAGGCTTCTCTTCAGATACACCAGAAAACTCACTCAGGAGAGAAGCCTTTCAAATGCAGTGAATGTGGGAAAGCCTTTACTCAGAAGTCGTCTCTCAGTGAACATCAGAGAGTCCACACAGGAGAGAAACCGTGGAAATGCTCTGAATGTGGAAAATGCTTTTGTTGGAATTCAGGGCTTCGCATACATCGGAAAACTCACAAGTGAGATAAGAATGATAGATACTTTCTTACAGAAGTTGAGGCTCAGGATACCAGTTGATAGTATACACAGGATTTATAATAAGAGATTATAAATGCACTCATGTCAAATAAGTCATAGAGGAGACAGATCAATCATATATTTGGATTGAGTATGCAATTCTTTTAGAACTGAGTCATCCAGATCCTGTGGAGAAGACAGTAACTGTAGGAATGCAGAGCAGTAATGTACCAGATGTAGTAGCATCATTATGGAGATTTGGAGAATCCATACTGAGAATATCTTTCAAATTTAACTAGTCAAAAGGATTTTCCTATAGAATGTGTGTTGGAAAATCACATTCCAGATTGAAGCTATTTTTATAAAATAAAATCTCCATTAAAAATAGACTTCATGATAAAGTATAACGTTTTATGTTTTGTTTTATATGTAAATAAGGTAATGATCAGGAAAACAACAAGGAGCGGGTTCTGAAAGTTAAGGGATATTTAGTGTGGTTTCCTGAGTTAACACTGAATAGTGTTTTTTTTTTAAGTTGGAGTTTTTTCAGTGTACCTTTATAATATGTTTGAGTTTGTGGAATGACATGCCCCAGTATTCTTCATATTAAATGCTAAGTATCAGCATCCTCTTTATTTCTTAGCAGTATACCTAAAACAGTGTGGTGTATAATTAATGAAAGGGTACATTTGTCTCTCTAAGTAAGTTCACTTACACCGTAGTCTATGTAAGTAGGTCTGGCAGTTATTACAGGGCTGCTGCTTTTTCTTTTTTCTTTTTAGGGTTTACTTACATCTTCCATGAGCAAGAGAGACAGCACCCCTAACAGGGTGTCAACATCACAATCGATCCACCACCTCAGCCAGCCCCATATCATGGGTATCGTGTGCCTGGTATACTCAGGGAGGTCTCTGAACCCAATCCTGGAATGCTCTTATATGGATCAATCACAGACCATCATGTTTTACTGCCATGCAGCTGTCTGGCCCACAGGACTGCTTAAGAGAACTCATAATGGGTCTGGCAGGTGGTGTTGTGGTGTGGTGGTTGAGGGCACTAGACTCCCACATGGCCAACCATGGTTCAAGTCCCAGACCTGGCAGCTTTCTCTCTCTCTCTCTGTCTCTCTCTCTCTCTCACACACACACACATGCCCTTTGTCCCTCTTGTCAAATTAAAATAAAGATAAATAATTCTTTAAAAAAAGAGAGAATTTGGGTCTGGCAAGTGGTGTGGGGGTTGATGCACTGGACTCCCACATGGCTGACCACAGTTTTGAGTCCCTGGCTTGGTGACTTGCTTTCTCACTCCTTTTGTCTCTCTCTCTCTCTGGTCAAAATGGAAGAATAATGATAATAAGTAAAATTAAAATATATACATATATATTTTTTAAAGAGAACTCATAATGAACATTTCATTTTAGCAATTTGTGAATATTTATCTCAGATGATGTCAGCACCCTTGTTGTAGTCTTTAAGGGTTTTCTTTCTACTGGTCACAGGTGAGTGTAATTGTTGGGTAATAGCAATCTGTTTCCCAGGATTTTGAGTCTGTAATTCAATTCTGCATGAACCAGAAGGGAAATATGCCAGGTGTGTGTGTATGGGTGCCCTAGATTCCTAAAGGAAGGAGAGATGGAGGGGAAGGGATTGTGGCATGACCGGTCTCCGTCAGTAGTGCTTTCCCACTTTCTCTTTGGTGAGTGCATGCACCCTCTCGCAACAACAAAAGTATGTGAAAGCACACAGAAGGCCAGAGACAGATTCAAAAAGGAATAGTATGAGTTCTGGGGATCAATTTAGTAGAATGAATCGTGGTCTTTGAGACAAGAGTAAATGAATATAAATGAAAATATTCCCCAGGCTGCCAGTTTAGGACTCAAACTGTGTAGTAGGCCATGTGGGCTTCAGCTGCCCTAACCACCACACCACTGGCTGGCCTGTGAAAATGATCAGGATGGCTAGTCAAGGACAGTAGCCTACAGTCAGTGTGTACTCAGTGTGTTGGTACCTAGAAGTGGTTACAGTACCATGAGGTAGGAAGAACAAAAGTTAGAAAGAGAAATATCGTTGCCATCATGTAGGTAAAGTAGTTTTACTGCTTTGTGATACCATGCTGGATTGGATGCATTTTGTTGCAGCGGGTAGCATATAGGTTAAGGTGGCTGGATCCCACATGGTCAACTTTGCTATTTGAGTCCTGGACCCAGAAGCTTGAAAATCTTGACAGACATCTGTACATGTGTGCCCAAAATCCCGAAAGAAGAAGGAATTGCAGCATGGCCATACCTGCAGGAGAAAGGAGTGATTTTTTTTTTTTTTTTGGAGAGGTTTTTGCTGTGGAGTGTGTGTGCTCGCCAGACAGACAGAGACAGAGAGATAGAAAGTGAGAAATCAACCCCCGGGGGGGTGGGGTGGCCATGCAGCAGTCCCTTCTCCTCCATTCTCCTCTCGGGATCTAGGGCATGCATGCACAGGTTTGGATTTGCAGGCCCTTGGGTCCAGGCCGTGAACCGCGGTCAACCACATGGGAGTCCAGCGACATAGCCATTACGCTAACTGCTGGTCCCGGGAGTGATTATTTTTCACTTTCTTGCTCTCCTCTCTGCCTCTCTGGTGAGTACATGTATCCTTTAGCAAAAAAAACTTTAAAAAGAAAAAAAAAGAACTCAACCCAGTTAAGGTTTCGTTTGATTTCTAAAACCAAGACATTTGATATACCAGGCACCATCAGATAGGCATGGCCTCAGCCCACTGTGCATATCGTATTTCCTTGAATTAGCTGTATATGTATGTTTGTATGTGTATGTGTGTGTGTGTGTGTGTATATATATATATTAACTACCACACCACCTGCCAGTCACAAGGCCATATATTCTTTTTTTTTTTTTTAAGAATTATTTATTTTTATTTTATTTATTCCTTTCATTTTATTTTAATTTGACCAGAGAAAGACACAGAGAGAGAGAGAGAGAGCGGGAAAGTGAGAAAGGAAGCCACCAGATCCGAGACTTGAACCGTGGTCAGCCATGTTGGAGTGTCCAGCGACTTAACCACCACGCCAACTGCTGGTCCCAAGGGCCATATATTCTTGAAGAAAGGATGTGATGTGAATCTATTTTTCTGTCATTTCGTATGCTATACTCATGACCAAAGTAGCTCTATTTTGAGACTACTAAATTCTAGCTCCAACCTCATAGATCATAAGGCATTTTTTTAAATAATTATTTTAATTGTATTTGTTTTAATTTGACCAGAGAGGTACAGAGGAAGAGAAATAGAGAAAGCAAGCTGCCAGGTCCAGAACTTGAACTGTGGTTGACCATGTGGAAGTCCAGCACCCGCAACCATGCCACCTGCCGGTCGCAATTATACTGTATTCTGATGGACTAGAATGGTGTGAAACAAGGCCAGCTTGCAGTTAGGCTTATGTTGACTCATCCAGTAGTTCTCAGAACATCACACTGCAGTGCAAGTCTAAGGTGCAATTAACACCACATGTGGCTCATCACGCAGTCAACAATACCATAACAGGTCTGTACTTTTTTCATGCAGAGCCCACTAAGTCTTCATGTCATGACAGTATCAAGTGTCTAAGTATATCTAGGCACTCCTCATTTAACAGTGGAATTCCATTCCATTGATCAGAAAGGGAGAGGCTTAACAGTGAATGCCTTAACGGTGTGTGGTGCCACAGGGTATGTGTTTGTCAGTAGACATCATGGGGCACCACTAATGTAATTCCACTCATACAAAAAGCATACATGAGAGGGAACCAGCAGTTAGCGTAATGGCTATGTTTCTTGACTCCCATGTAGTCAACCGCGGTTTGCGTCCCGGACCCGGTGGCTTAAAACTCACGCTGGGTGCGTGTGTGTGCGTGCCCAAGATCCTGAGAGGAGAATGGAGGAGAAGAGATTGCAGCGTGACTATCCCCCCTGGGGGGTGATTT
This sequence comes from Tupaia belangeri chinensis, assembly GCF_000334495.1. Classification (NCBI taxonomy): domain Eukaryota; kingdom Metazoa; phylum Chordata; class Mammalia; order Scandentia; family Tupaiidae; genus Tupaia; species Tupaia belangeri. The sequence continues at coordinate 189,151 of NW_006159686.1, read as the reverse complement.
CTCGCTTTCTGTCTCTATGTCTGTCTCTGTCTGTCTGGCGAGCGCACACACCCTGTAGCGAAAACCTCTCAAAAAAAATAAATAAATAAAAGCATACATGAGATAAATGTCAGAAAGCAACAAGACACACCACAACAAATTGTTTTTATTCCGAATACTACTATAGGTGCACAATAAAGTACAAATTTATGAAGTATGGAGTTTTGCAGGATTGCAAACACTTTGTGTAGTGAATACTAACCAACTGCAGGAATGAGACAAAGAAGATTCCCCATGCTGGAGGCTGCTTGTAAGTTCAAATGGTTGTTAAACAAGTAGGTTGATAAGTGAGTGGCTATACTAGGAAACCTGAGGGTGTGCCTGACAGGAGTGTTTTTCTTTTTTTTCCTGAGAGGTTTTTGCTATAGAGCACATGCGCTCACCAGAGGGCCACGCCACAATTCCTTCTCCTCCATTCTCTTCTAGGGTTCTTGGGCACACACACACACGCGTGCCTGGCATGAATTTAAGCCACCGGGTGTAGGACTCAAAACCGCAGTCAACCACATGGGAGTCCAGCGACAGCCATTACACCAACTGCTAGTCCCGTGAGTGCTTTTTAATAACTTGATGAACAGACTGGTGCATTGTGTCTGAGTTCATAGTTGGTAACCCAGACTAGACTAAGGTTCCGGCAAGTAGGGTTCTTGGGCACACACACACACACGTGCCTGGCATGAATTTAAGCCACCGGGTGTAGGACTCAAAACCGCAGTCAACCACATGGGAGTCCAGCGACAGCCATTACACCAACTGCTAGTCCCGTGAGTGCTTTTTAATAACTTGATGAACAGACTGGTGCATTGTGTCTGAGTTCATAGTTGGTAACCCAGACTAGACTAAGGTTCCGGCAAGTAGGATGATACCAAGGCTCAGGCAAAAGTAGCTAGTAAAAAGCATATATGGTAGTAAATGAAATCTAGGTCTCTTCCCATACTACTGTTAAAATGTGTAGGTTGAGAGGCAGGCCGCTGGTGTGGTTAAGGGTGCTGGACTCCTACATGGCCGACCGTAGTTTGAGTCCTGGGCCTGGTGGCTTGCTTTCTCATTTTCTCTCTTCTCTCTCACTCTGTCCCTCTCTGGTCCAATTAAAATAAATAGTTAATTTTTTATAAAAGTACAAGTTTATTTTTTAAAAAATGTGTACATTGAATCATATGAAATTGCACAAAATTACCTTTTCTTTTTTAACCTGTGTGGCAGGTTTTACTTCCCAAAGAGCTATAACACCATGTCCCATTTCACATCCTCATCCATCGTGTGACCTGGCAGTTCCTCCCACTGAGGATCTTGTCTGCCACTTTTTTTTTTTGGCTTGTGGTTCACTTGTAGCCAAAAGTAGTATAAGTGGTAACAGAAGACCTCTGGGGTTATAATACCTGTTCTTATGGCCTTCCACCTTCAATAGAAGCAGTCCTTGAGGCTATAATGTTAAGAGGAAACCTCAAAGAGTCCATGTAAAGAAACTACATAAAAAGAAAGGACTGTCCTGCCTCATCCACATACTCAATTCCATGCTTCTCCAGATCCAGCCACCAAGTCATGCCATCACAGGAGAAATCCTGAACCAGAACTGCCCAAGCCTTTCCGGGATTCCTGACCGACAGAAACCATGAGAGATTTATTTCAGTATTGATTGTTCCTGAAATTTGATATTGTAAGTGGGGTGCTTCTGTAACAGAAACTTAAAATACGCAGCGTTTGGCTCTGACATTTGGTGGTGAGTAGGATTTGGAAGGCCCTTGAGGTAAAATAATAAATCCTAAAAAATCTTTGAGAGAGTATTAGCAGAACCTAGAGGTCATCAAAAAGGTTGCTGGTGAGGGATCAACCCGAGGAAAGTGTTATTTGAGCAGGAGGAAATAATTTGGTATGTGGTGGCAGAAGGTTCGTCCACTGCGGCACCTCATGTAAGTGGAAAACAGAAAACGTGCCTATTATGGCAACCCGTTTTCCGGGCCCCTCCCTTGGGAGCTCCGTTTTCCCTTTTTTCTCCCTCAATAAACTTCGCGCTTTTGCTATACCTACAAATAATCTAGGGACCAGCAGGTTAAAAAGAAAGAAAGAAAGAAAGGAAAGAAAATGTACCTGATGACGTCAAATGACTTAGCTATGAGCTTTTTTAGTGTTTGGACTGCTGCTGCTCGCTGTTAATAACAAAACGACAAAGGAACGAGAGGCCCTAGGGAGCCGTCACGAGGAAAACGTGGCATGGCCAGAACAGTCTCCAGCTGGCAAGGGGCTCTCATCAGGGACCTGGGGTACCTAGGGAATGCACTCCACAGCCCGAGTTCTTGGGCGGCTTCCTCGTTCTTAAGTACTGAGGGATCTGGTTTCCTAGTCTCTACCGTGGCGTTCCTCACAGGCTGGCGTCCGCGCAGTCACAGCACGCGGTTGGCGTTTCTGATGTCTCCGCCCCGTCTCCAGGACACAGGACGCCGGCGTCCCGCCGAGCATTCTGGGAGGTGTAGTTCCGAAAGCTCCTTGCGCTCGCGCAGGCGCTGTCTTCGGCTTTGGCCTTAGCGGCTACGAGCGGCGCGCGCCCTGCGCCGTGCGTGTCAGGGCGCGCGCACGCAGGGGCACGCCCCGCCCCGTCCTTCCCCGGCGCGGTGGGTCTGGCGCACAAAAGCAGACGGCGGGTAGCGGCGCCGAGTCCGGGGTCG
>NW_006159686.1:179769-186249 GCF_000334495.1 Tupaia belangeri chinensis | reverse complement strand
CGGCAGCGCCGCGCGCGCCCCGGCTGCACCGAGGCTGCCCTGCTCTCCGAACAGGTGCGGCCAGCGAGCTTGCCCGCGTCGCCCGTGATTTTTGCCCCCTCTGCCGTCCACTCACGATTTCTGGGTGGTGGGATTTTTCAAATCCCAAAGCGAAGGAGTGAAAAACGAGCCCTCCGTCTGTGATGCCTTTTGAGGTCAAGCATACAGGCTCTTTCTTTCTGCTTACTGTTTATTTAGTCTCAGCCATTTGGTGCTGGACTGCAACTGCTCTGCTTGCTTGCTTGCTGTTTTCTTGGGTTTAGGACTTTCATTTTGTGAGAAATAATATATATTCATTCTTTCTCTTAGTATAAAATTCAAATATTTAGTCAGTTAGCATCTTTTTAAAAATAATTATTTAATTTTACCTATATATTCATATATTTTAATTTTACCAGACAGAAAAGGAAAGAGAGGAAGTGAGAAAGCAACCTGCCATACCCGGAACTCAAACCATGGTGAGCCATGTGAGAGTCCAGCGCCTCAACCACCACGCCACCTGCTGGCCCCAGCTTCTTTGTTTTTATTTATTTTTTTAAAACTTAACTTTTTATTTGTTTACTTTATTATTATTTAGTTTGACTAGAGATGTACAGAGGGAGAGTGAGAGAGAGAGAGAGAAAGCCAGCAGGTTCAGGACTGATACCATGGTCAGCCATGTGGGAGTCCAGTGCCCTTAACCACCATGCCACCTGCTGGCCCCCCATTTTTGTTTTTAAATTAATGGCCAGAGGGAGGAGGCAGTGGACAGAGAGAAAGAACATCAAAATGGAGCCTGGTACTGCTGCAGCCCCTTTCCTCCCCCTCTCCTTCCCCTCAGGGATTTGGGCAGCCTGGCTGGCATCTGTGTTTCTCTTCTTTTTCTTTCTTTTCTTTTCTTTTTTTATGATAATAATCAGTTTAAATACACTTTCTTGATCCCAGGAGTTCAACTCTTGAGCAGTGATTACACTCAGCAGGATGATTTGTTATAGCACAATTTATGTATCTCAAATGGACAAAAACTCGGTTTTATTTACAGTATCTTAAGATAAATTGCCTTTGAATGGGAACTTCCTTTCCAGTACTTTGAGGTCTACAAGAGGTATCTATAAAATTGACTACTGTGGAAAATTAAGACTGTTTATGTCACATGGGGGCAGGGCTGTGGTTTTTCTCATTAATTGTTGTAGTGCTGTGCTTCAGGTGCTAAGGGAGCTTCATGTTCTCTTTAGACATTTTTAGGCCCCAAAGCTCCTGCAGGGTAACTTTGATGCTGTATGAATTCTGCCACTTTGCTAACGCTGATGTGGCTCTTGGGTTCACCACTCCATTAGAACAGTTAATTGTATTCATACTGATTTTTGTTAGAAATCTTACAAAAGGAGGTGCTTCTGGGTATTTACATCCATATTCTATTTTAAGGCTGTATATTGGGTTTTCATATATTGTTCTTGGAGGCCCAGTTATCATCCCTGTCCATCATGTAAGTGGCATGTCTTTGTCATCTTCTAGACCCCAGCTAACTGCCATCTCCTCCTTTCTAGCCTTCTTTAAGTTCTTCCAACAGTCGGAAGTTGCGAGGAACTTTTACTACCGAGCCTGTGGTGGTGCCATTTTGCGTAGCTGTTGCTCCTGGCACCTATTTCTAAAAGCTCCCAGAGCTGGGACTCCAATAGTAGTGGGTCATGAGAGAGCTCCCTTTCTTTGCACAGCGCTTGACCACTATGTTCCTGGTCAGCCCAATTTGGAACATCTTGACAAACAGATTAAAATAAAATTCTTTCATTATCCTATTGACAGGAGATAGTTCTGCTACCATCTTGTGTCATTCATTTTTAGTCAGTAGACATATTGTGGGGACCAGCGGTGGTATAATGGCTATGTTGCTGGACTCCCATGTAGTTGACTGCGGTTTGAGTCCTGGACCCGGCAACTTAAACTCACTCTGTGTGCGTGTGTGTGCGTGCCCAAGATCCCGAGAGGAGAATGCAGGAGAAGGGATTGCAGCATGGCCATCCCCCCCGGGAGGTGATTTCTCACTTTCTGTCTCTTTGTCTTTCTGGCAAGCACACACAACCTATAGCAAAAATGTGTCATTCATAAATAGATAAATAGATCAATCAATCATACATACATACATACATAAGTAACAATTTGTGATTTTAGTGCTTCTTACCCATTTATCATTCTCAGAAATTAAGAATGTGCTGGACTTTTTTGCTTAAAGCCTTTATGGTGTGTCAGTGTTATTTTTCCCTTAACGTGAAAATTTTTGTCCCAAATGAGGAGTTTAAACTCACCGAGGGAGGTTTTTTAACTGGCCCCTGATAAAATTTATTTTCTGATGACATCAGGGGGTTAGAGGACCTTGTTGCATCTATCCTGGGAATACGTATAGAGACACTGAAGACCTTTGCCATTCCACCCTCTGCTATTGCTGGGGCCTTGGGGTCACAGTTCTGTGGTGGACTTGGGGGGTGGTGTAGTGAGTGGTCCAGATCTATTTCCTTCATCATAACTTGCTGAACCTCTCAAAGCTTTAATTTTTTCTGTACCTGGGTGCTGGTATGTTCAGAATGGCAGTATGGTATGTGAAACATCTGACTCACAGTACTTAAAAACCCAGATAGTTTCGTTATTCTCTACCTTCCTTTGAGATCCCCTAGACCTTGGTGATGAGCAAAGTATGGGATGATGATGATGAAGGTTGGCCCTTTCTTCTGAAGATGCATTTGAGAACTGTCATAGGGAGAGCTGCATTGTTACAGATAAACAAAGCAAAAAACAGTGAGTTTAAATTAGGCCAGGTTCTACATTGATGTGGTTAGGTGATGCTGCAAGCCCTTCTCTTTCCTTCCTTTCTGGATTTTGAGCATGTATTACACAGGTACCTGGTATGTATATGAAGCAACTGGGCGTGGGACTGGAACCTAGCAGTCAGCCGTCTGGGATCCAGCTGCCTTAACTCTTGTGTTGCTGACAGGCCTGGTTTTACTTTTTTTTTTTCTTTTTATAGACATTTTTGCTTTAGAGAATGTGTGCTCTCTAGAGAGACGGAGAAACAGAAAGTGAGACATCACCCTCCAGGGGGGATCATCATGTTGCAGTCCTTTCTCCTCCTCCATTCTTCTCTCAGGATTTGGATGCGCACATATACATGCACCTGGCATGAATTTCAAGCCATTGGGTTGGGATTCACACCATAGTTGGTCATGTGGAAGTCCAGGCACATAACCATTAATTACACCATTTGCTGGTGCCTACATTTTTCAGTGGTTAAATTTATTATCTTTTGTTAGAGGGCATGTATGCTTGCCAGAGAAACAGGCTGGGAGAGGTGCATCAGCATGTTCCAACTCCCTTCCTTTTCCCCGTTCTGAGGGGATTTTGGGCATGCACGCATATGCCTGGTGTGTTTTTCAAGCCACTGGGCTGGGATTAGAACTGCAATAGGCCATGTGGGATCTGGCACATTTAACTACTAGGCTGTGGGTTAACTTGACTGTTTTTTTGTTTTGTTTGTTTTTTGGCTTTTCCCTAATTATTATTTGTGTAGATATTTCTTCCCAAAGTATCCAAATTTTCACCAATTTTGTTATTTCGTTTTTCATTGGAGGTTGGAAAGAAGTGTTTATTTTACTCATGGTAGAGAGCATGTGCGTTAGACAGAAAAGGAAAGCAGTCTTTATTTATTTACTTTTAAGGTTTTTGTCATAGGGTGCATGCATTTGCCAGAGAGAGACAGAGGGAAAGTGAGACATCACCTGCTGGGGGGGTGGGTATGACCATGCCACCACAACCCCTTCTCCTCCACTGTCCTGGGATTTGGGGCAATCATGCACACCCACCTGGAGTGATTTCTTTATTTTAAAGAATTGTTTATTTATTCGTTTATTTATTTTCATTTGACCAGAGAGAGAGACAGAGAGAGAGGGAAAGTGAGAAAGCAAGCCACCAGGTTTGAGACTCGAACCATGGTCAGCCATGTGGGAGTGTCCAGCGCCTTAACCACCATGCCACCTGCTGGTCTCCCTGGAGTGATTTTCAAGCATTCAGGTCTGGGACTCAAACTGTAGTCAGCCATTTGGGAATACAGCAACTTAAACCACCACGCCACTGGTTGACCCTGAGAGAGGCACTTGTAACAAGGCTTGATGACTCTCTGACCCCCTTTCCCAGCCCTCTAGCTTGTTATAGACACCCGGTTTTCCATATGAACTGCATGCAGATCCAAAACCGCAGTCAGCCCCATGGCTTCCAGTCTTATGATTCAGTTTGCTTCTGACTATGTCACCAGGTTAGGCCATCATTAGTGTAATCTAATTAAACTGAAAGGAGTTTGTTATATGAAGTAGTTATCTTTATTTTCTTTAAATGTTAATTCTTACTCATTAAGTAATCCAGTTTTACTTAGGGCTTTGCAGTGCCCCACTTACATAGGATAAATTCTTGCTTATTTGGACTATTATGCTTCATTTATCTGTTTATTGTTTCTGGAGCCAATGTCAAATACTCTTTTTATTATGATGTAGGGTTTTTTGTTTTGTTTTCGAGAAAGATTTTTGCTATAGGGTGCATGAGACAGAGAGACAGAATGTGAGAAATCACCCCTTAGAGGGAATGGCCACACCATAATCCGTTCTCCTCTTGGGATCTTGGCCACGCTTGCACTAGAGCCCAGTGTGAGGTCTCAAGTCGCCAGGTCCAGGACTCGAACCATGATCAACTATGTGGGAGTCCAACAATGTAACCGCTGCACTATCTCCCCTCAGGGTTTAGGGTATGCATGTACATGTACCTGGTGTGTTTCAAGCCAATGGATCTAGGACTTGAACCATAGTCAGCCAGCTTAGCACCTTAACCACTATGCCATCTGTTGGCTCCACATTGGGCCTTTTCACAGTCATTGTTTTCTATTTGCAACATTTCCAAAGCTGCTTCTGAGCCTTTTTTCTTACAAATGAAAGGTAGAATTGCAGGCCAGCAGATAGTATGTTGGTTAAGTGTGGGACTCCTGTTGGCTTGTTGGAAAAGTTATGATGTATTTTTCCTTTTTCCTTTTTCCTTTTTTTTTTTTTTTGAGAGGTTTTTGCTATAGGGCATGTGCGCTCACCAGAAAGACAAGAGAGATAAAAAGCGAGAAATCACCCCCCAGGGGGATGGTCACTCCACAATCCCTTCTCCTCCAGTCTCCTCTCGGGATCTTGGGCACACATGCACACGCACCCGACTGAGTTTAAGCCACCAGGTCTGGGGCTTGAACCCCTGTTGACTACATGGGAGTCCAGAGACATAGCCATTAGGCTAACTGCTAGTCCCCGTATTTTCCCTATGTTTTCCTGTGCAAAAATGCATCATGATTTTTCTGACAACCCAATACATGGCCTATTGTGGTTTCAGTCCCAGACCTAGTAACTTGAAACTCATGCCAGGTGCGTGTGTGTGTGTGTGTGTGTGTGTGTGTGTGTACATGCCCAAAATTCTGAGAAGAGACTTGAGGACAAGGGATTGCAGCGTGGACGTCATTCCCCCTAGGGGGGTAATTTCTCACTTTCCCTCTCTCTCTCTCTCTCTGGAGAGTGCATATGCCCTATGACAAAATGCTAGAAAAGAAAAGTTAGAATTACTCGTTAAAGAGTTTATGTTAAACGTGATTTAGTATTGTGTGTGAGGGTTACATTATAAAATGTTTAGTATGTTGTCCCATATAGAAAACACTAAAAAGTGATCAGCCAGTGTTGTGGTTAAGGCATTTGATTCCAACATGGCCAACCATGGTTGAGTCCCAGACGGACCTGGGGGCTTGCTTTCTCACTTTCTCTTTCTGGTCAAATTGAAATGAGTGAATGAATAAATTAAAATTAAATAATCCTTTTAAAATTTTTAAAAATAATGGGAATCAGCAGTTAGCATAATGGCTATGTCGCTGGATTCCCACGTAGTCGACCACGGTTCGCGTCCTGGACCCGGTGGCTTAAAACTCATGCCAGGCACGTGTGCGTGCGTGCCCAAGATCCCGAGAAGAGAATGGAGGAGAAGGGATTGCGGCGTGACCATCCCCTCTGGGGGGTGATTTCTCGCTTTCTGTCTCTATATCTCTCTCTGTCTGGCGAGCGCTCGTGCCCTATAGTGAAAACCTCTCAAAAATAATTTAAAAAATAATAATAAAATAATTCTTTTTTGGGGGAGCGGTTTTTGCTACAGGGCCTGTGTGCTCACCAGAAAGACAGACACAGAGAGACAGAAAGCAAGAAATCATCCTCCGCCACAATCCCTTCTCCTCTATTCTCCTCTCTGGATCTTAGGCACACACACATGCACATGTTGAGTTTACGCCACCGGGTGGTCTAGAACTCGAACCACAGTTTACTACTTGGGAGTCCAGTGACATAGGCATTACGCCATCTGTTGGTCCCAGTAATAAAATAATTCTTAATAAAAACCCTCGGGGCCGGCAGG
>NW_006159686.1:165904-179681 GCF_000334495.1 Tupaia belangeri chinensis | reverse complement strand
TCTCTCTCTCTCACTCTGTCCTTCTCTGGTCAAATTAAAATAAGTAAATGAGGGGCCAGCAGTTAGCGTAATGGCTGTGTCGCTAAACTCCCATGTATTAGACCGCATTTTGAGTCCCATAAACTCGCCGGGTGCATATGCATGCCTGCCTAATATCCTGAGAGGAGAATGGAGAAGGGATTGTGGCGTGGCCATCCCCCTGGGGGGTGATTTTTCACTTTTTCTCTCTGTCTCTGTCTGGTGAGCGCATGCACCCTATAGCAAAAACCTCTCCAAAAAAAAAAAAAAAAGTAAATAAAAATAAAGTTAAACAAAATGATTCTTTTAAAAAAGCCTCAAAAAAAAAAAAGCCTCAAATATTAGCTGTTGTTGTTATTATCAGTACCAGTTGCTGTCAATATCTATCAGAATTTTACTGTGAGATCTGTTTTACCCTTACTATTTTACCAAATAGAGATAGCTACTCATAAGAGAAGAAAGGAGAGGGGGAAAGGCGGTAATATAAGAACTACAGTAAATATATTGATACTGAATTTTTCAGTTAAAAAGCTTTTACAGCTAGCCAGGTGGTCTGGTGGTTAAGGTAGCTTGATCCCATGTGGCCGGTCATAAGGTTTGAGTCCTGGACCTGGCAGCTTGAAAAACACAGGGTGTGTGTGCCTGTGTGGCCATAATCTTGAAAGGATGGAGAAATGGAAGAGAGGGAATTGTGGCGTGGTCACCCCCCGAAGGGTGCTTTCCCACTTTTTCTCTATGACTCTCTTGTGAGTGCACACGCCCTACAGCAAAATTGAAAAATTTAAAAACAAAAAGCTGATTACTGGGGCCAGCTCATAGCCTGGTGGTTAAGGAAACTGGATCACACATGGCAGACCATGTGGTCCGAGTCTAGGAGCTGACAGCTTGAAAAACATGCCAGGTATGTGTGTGGACATGCCCCAAATTTTGACAGGATGGAGGAATGGAGAAGAGATTGCAGTGTGACCATGCCTCATTGTGGGGTGCTTTCTCATTTTTCCTCTCTCTTTGTCTCTTTTTTTCTGGCAAATATATGCACCCTGTGGCAGAGCCAAAGAATAAAACCCATAGGAAGAAATTTGGTTATTGATTTCATATTTTTTTTTACATTCCAACTAATTTGAGTTCTGAGCTGCTTATAAGGGATAAACAGTGATGCTGAAATTTTAATGTAGTTAGAAGGAAGATGATATACCAGGCAGATCCTAACCAGAAGAGTGCTGCTATTACCAACCTTTTCTAAGGTAAAATAGATGTTAAGGCGAAAAGCATTATTTGAGATATGGAGTGTCATTACAAAATAGAAGTAATCCTAGAAATATATAGATATACTGACATATATAATCGGTGCATCAAACAACATAGCTTTAAGCCTACAATCCATATAGCAATAGAATTATGAGGAAAAATCAACTAATTTATAATCTTATTGGGACCTTTTTTTTTTTTGAGAGGTTTTTGTTATAGTAAGTGTGCGCTCGCCGGAGAGACAGAGAGACAGACAGAAAGCAAGAAATCATCCCCAGAGGGGATGGCCACACCACAATCCCTTCTTCTCCGTTCTCTTGGAATCTTGGACATGCACATACACATGCCTGGCCTGCGTTTAAGCCTCTGGGTCTAGGACTCGAACTGGGTGTCCAGTGACATAGCTATTATGCCAACTGCTGGTCCCGGGAAATTTTTTTTGTTCTTGCCAGCGAGACAGAGAGCAATAGTGAGAAATAACATTCCTCAGCCTCCTGACCACAGTGGATGGATACACTGCAATTCCTTCTCCATTCTTCTCCCTCGAGTTTGGGCATGCATACACATGCACCCAGTGTGTTTCTCAACCTGCTGAGTCTAGGACTTGAACTATGCAGTTGGCCAGGAGATCCAGCTGCATTAACAACCATGCCACCAGCTGGCCCTTCAGTTCTGTTTTAACCCAAATCACAAGCTTTTGGGGCTAGCAGGTGGTGTGGTGGTTAAAGGCACTGGACTCCTACATGGCCAACTACAGTTCGAGTCCTGGACCTGGTGGATTGCTTTCTCCTGTTCCCTCCCTCTATGTTTCTCTCGTTAGATGAATAATAATAATAATAATTAATAAAGTTGAATAAAATAATAATTCTTTTTATTCATGTATTCCATAGTAAAAACAAGTCATAATTTAAAATCAACATTTTAAAAATATTTATTTAATTTTATTTATTATTATTATTTTAAAATTTGCTATAGGGTACATGGATTCACGAGAGAGAGAGAAAGAGAAAGTGAGGAAGCAACCCGCTACCTCTGGATCTTGAACCATGGTCAGTCTTTGGGAGTCCATCACCTCAACCACCATACCACCTCCTGACCCCTCAAGACTTAGCTTTTTTTTTTTTTGAGAGGTTTTCGCTACAGGGCGTGTGCGCTCGCCAGACAGAGAGACATAGAGACAGAAAGCGAGAAATCACCCTCCAGAGAGGATGGTCACGCCGCAATCTCTTCTCCATTCTCCTCTCGGGATCTTGGGCACGCACGCACACGTGCCCAGCGTGAGTTTTAAGCCACCGGGTCTGGGACACGAACCGCGGTCGACTACCTGGGAGTCCAGCGACATAGCCATTACGCTAACTGCTGGTTTCCAAGATTTAACATTTTTAAAACAAAGGAGAATTTGTGGCAAGCTACATTAACACAGCAGACACCGATCTAGGGTGCAGCACTAAACAGGTGTTCTGTCCCATGGTGGAGTAAATACACATCAGTTACACATACAATCTCACTAAAGAGCTGAGATGAGGCAGATAACCCTTTGAAGCAAACTGCCCAATACTGAACAGAGACAGAATGCAAATAAATTTCTATTAACATTTTACTGCAAAATGAGAGAATCCCAAGGTGACTATTAACTTCAACCCTTCATTTCATGCAACACGACTTGACTTCTGTCTTCTCTCCTCAGTCACATCCAAATCTGGAATGCTTTCTACATGCCATGCTCAAAAACACAACCTCAGATTCCCAAGGTCCTCAGCATAGCCTGGTATTAATGAGCCTGTGTACAGCCTTTGTCCACAACCTCCAGGGAAATCAGAAGCCCAAATGCAGAGCACAGCTTGTTTTGTTGAAACAGTAATTCTATTGAATGAGCACCCACAGGGCCTATAGAGTTCATAAACAAATGAAAATAATGTCTTTGTATCTTTGTATTTTTCTTGAAAAAACATTAAGTAGGTCATATAAGCCAAAGAAAAGAAAAAAAAGGGGGCAAAAATAAAAATCTAAAGGGTGTATGCCAAAAAGCAAACCAGTTCTCTGCACTCCAGGTCATTGTTTCTGGGCTGTGAAGCCATGTAGAGTGCAGTCAGACAGTGGATGTTCCGTCCTACAGACTGGGCCATGGTGGTTGGTAAAGCATTTGGTCAGGCAAGCTTCATTTCAGGTGGATGGGCACACCTCATCAGATTTCTGGAAAAACTCCTGCAGCACTGGAACTTTGTTTTTCCCAGCATAATCATATTCAGTGAAGTTAGAGATCAGTTTAGTTAGTAAGGCAAATATGATAGCTGGTACTTCTGCATGGAGCCACTAAAGTTGTAGTACCTGAGGCTCAGAGTCTGTCTTCTGACAGCCGCTGCCTCAGCGACCACTGCCCCAGAGAAGCTAATCATTTAAAAAAAAAATTACACAAACTTTGAAAAATCACATCTCCCTAAAATAGTCTTTTTCTTTGTAGCATCTGTTAAAATGATTTGCATTTCAATATCTAGACTGAATATTTAATTAATCTCAGAATTACTTTATTTCTATTTCTTTATTTGCTGGCAGAGATAAAGACTGTTCTAACACATTGTATTTCTGTCTCCAAGAGCCCTGTTTTAGTTACATAGCAAATATACACTGGCCTTAGATGATCATGAATTTGTGGGCCCTAAGAAGAAAGGAAAAGATTTCAGGTGCAGTGTGAATATACCAGTTAAAGTGCATTTGTTGGGGCCAGCAGGTGGCATGGTGGTTAAAGATGCTGGACTCCCACAGGGCCAACTGCGGTTCAAGTCCTGAACCTGCCAGCTCGTTTTCTCACTTTCCTTGTCTTATTTGCTCTGTCCCTTTCTGGTCAAATTAAAATAAGTAAGTAAATAAAATTAAATAAAATAATTCTTTAAAAAATAAAGTGCCTTTATCCCTAAGTTCACAGATCCTGGCTTCCCATAAGTAAGCCTGTTCATGGGTGGGAGATAAGGGGAGTGCCTGGAACCAGGAATTTTTCTTTGGAGAAGACCACACTTCAGAGCTTTGGACGGAGGCAGGAGAGGCACTTAATAGAACAGACCTCAACCTTGTAGTCCTCGTGCACATGCAGCAGGAAATGGCCACGTTCCAGGTGAGTTCATTGTTTATTCCTTGCTATTTTTCTGAACGACTAGAAGAGATATATATCTTTTAGTAAAAAAGTTTAGTTAAAATATAGTTAAGCATTCTGGGGAAGTCCTGCAGATGGAGAGGAGATTAAGGGACTAGATCGCACATGTCCAACTGTGGGGTTCGAGTCTGGGACCCAGTGATTTGAGAAAATACACTGGGCCTGTGTGGATGCTTGAATGCATGCCTATAATACCAAAAGGAAATGGAGGAGAAGGGTTTGCAGTGTGACCATCCTCTGGGGGTTGATTTCTCACTTTCCCTGTCTCTGTCTCGTGCATATGCTTTATAGCAAAACTTAGAAAAAGAAATCGAGAAAAATATCCTAAGAATGGAAGATCAGGACTGAGAAAAAATTGAAAAATTGAAGCAGTGATTTATTAGCTATAAGACCTTAAGTTCTTTTTTATTTTTGAGAGTTTTTTGTTTTTATTTTTTAAATAGGATACGTGCGCTCACCAGAAAGACAGAAACAGACAGAAAGTGAGAAATCACCCCTCAGGGGTGATGGCCACCCCGCAGTCCATTCTCCTCTCGGGATCTTGGGGACACATGCACATGCACCGGCGTGAGTTTAAGCCACTGGGACTGGGACTCAAACTGTGGTCGACTACATGGGAGTCCAGCGACATAGCCATTAAACTAACTGCTAGTCCCAGACCTTAAGTTCTTAAGGTTTGAATATTTGTAAACTTCAGTGTCTTACATAATTACTGAATTTGAGTTGCAAACTTGGTTCCCAGATTTTTGGGTTTGTAATAAGTAAATAAATAGCTTGTTTTTCTTTTAGATTTTTGTCATAAAGCATGTGTGCTGATGGGAGAGAGGCAGAGGGAGGGAAAGTGAGAAATCACCCCTGGGGATGGCTGTGCTGTAATCCCTTCTCTGTTCTAGATTTTGGACATGTATGTACATATGCCAGAGTGATTTTTCAGGCTCTTGGGTCTGGTGCTCAAATCATGGTCGGCCATGTGGGAATCCATTGTTTTAACCTTAATCCAGTGCCACACCACCTGCTGGTCCCAGAGATACCACTTTTTATTATATTGTCAGTGTTCTTATGCTTACCATAGTGATAGATAGAAGAAAGCATTTCCCAGAGGGGCATGGCCATGCTGCAATCCTTTCAGTTTCTTTACCCACTAGGATTTGGGGCACACATGCCCAGAATATTTTTCAAGCCACTGGGGCTGGGATTTGACTTGCATTTGGTAGTGGGGGACCTGGCTTCCTGAACTACTACTACAGGGGTGGGTAGCTCATAAACAACTCTTTTTTAAAAGAACAGTATTATTTGGGCCAGCAGTTGGCGTAATGGCTATGTCGCTGGACTCCCATGTAGTCGACCACAGCTTGAGTCCTGGACCCGGTGGCTTAAACTCGCGTCGGGTGCGTGTGCCTGCATGCCCAAGATCCCAGGAGGAGAATAGAGGAGAAGGGATTGTGGCATGGCCATCCCACTTGCACGGTGATTTCTTGCTTTCTTTCTCTCTATCCGTCTGTCTTTCTGGTGAGCACATGTGCCCTATAGCAGAAACCTCTCCAAAAAAAGTGATTATTATTTTTCAGTTTGCTCCTGGGCATGTGTACTCACCAGAAAGAGACAGTGAGAGAGAGAGGAAAAGTGAGAAATCACCCTTTTTTGGGGATAGCCATGCCGCAGTCCCTTCTCCATTCTCTCAGGATTCTGAGCATGTATGCACACATACCTGGCATTTCAGACCTTTAGGATCCAGGACTTGTACCACATAGTTAGCAGTGTGGAATCTAGCTGCCTTAACCTCTGTTCCATCTGCTGTCCTGGTACCTTTATGTCTCTCTCTGCTGTTAAAATAGTTTAATTGTAAGTGTACATGTTGAAGCTCTTAGCAAGACTAAACAGTTTTTTTTTTTTTTTTTTTAGTTTTGCTATAGGGCATGTGCACTTCCCAGAGAAAGAGAAGTGAGAAATCATACCCGACTCCAGGGGTATGATTGCCACTCCCAATCCCTTCTCCAGTCTTTTCTCAGGATATTTGGCATGCATGCACATGTACCCAGCATGATTTTCAAGCCGCCAGGTCCACAACTTGAACTGCTCAGTTGGCCATGTGGAATCCAGTGCCTTAACCTCTTTGCCTCCTGCTGGCCCAACACTAAGCAGTTTTTGAAAGCATTATTAGCTTTCTTTTGCTAATACCTTTTTCATGGCCAGATTTGAGTGCTAAAAAATATTGGTTGGAGAGCCACTGCAGTACATTGAGCTCCATAGAGACAGCGCTGGGACAAGTGAGAACTGGACGGGCACTGGGTGACTCTGCCTCATGGAGGAAAGATAACTAAACATGGACAAAGGAAATCCTAAGAAGCTGAGAGGCAAAATGTCATCATATGCATTCTTTGTGCAAACTTGCCGGGAGGAGCACAAGAAGAAGCACCCAGATGCTTCAGTCAACTTCTCAGAGTTTTCTAAGAAGTGATTAGAGAGGTGGGAGACCATGTCTGCTAAAGAGAAAGGAAAGTGTGAAGACATGGCAAAGGCAGACAAGGCCCATTATGAAAGAGAAATGAAAACCTACATCCCTCCCAAAGGGGAAACAAAAAAGAAGTTCAAGGATCCCAATTCCCCCCAGAGGCCTCCTTTGGCCTT
The DNA here is from genome assembly GCF_000334495.1 of Tupaia belangeri chinensis. Taxonomy (NCBI): domain Eukaryota; kingdom Metazoa; phylum Chordata; class Mammalia; order Scandentia; family Tupaiidae; genus Tupaia; species Tupaia belangeri. The sequence continues at coordinate 172,639 of NW_006159686.1, read as the reverse complement.
TTTCTTGTTCTGTTCTGAATATTGCCCAAAAATCAAAGGAGAATATCCTAGCCTGTCCAGTGGTGATGTTGCAAAGAATTTGGGAGAGATGTGGAATCACACTGCTGCAGATGAAAAACAGCCTTATGAAAAGGCTGCTAAGCTGAAGGAAAAATACAAAAAGGATATTGCTGCATACCGAGCTAAAGGAAAGCCTGATGCAGCAAAAAAAGGGAGTTGTCAAGGCTGAAAAGAGCAAGAAAAAGAGGAAGATGAAGATGAGGAAGAAGAGGAAGATGAAGAGGATGAAGAAGATGATGATGAATAAGTTGGTTCTAGCGCAGTTTTTTATTCCCTTGTCTATAAAGCATTTAACTCCCCTGTACACAACTCACTCCTTTTAAAGAAAAAATTGAAATGTAAGGCTGTGTAAGATTTGTTTTTAAACTGTACAGTGTCTTTTTTTGTATAGTTAACACACTACTGAATGTGTTTTTAGATAGCCCTGACCTGGTGGTATTTTCAATAGCCACTAACCTTGCCTGATACAGTATGAGAGTTGTAAATTGGCATGGAAATTTAAAGCAGGTTCTTGTTGGTGCACAGCACAAATTAGTTATATATGGGGATGGTAGTTTTTTCATCTTCAGTTGTCTCTGATGCACCTTATACGAAATAATTGTTGTTCTGTTAACTGAATACCACTCTGTAATTAAAAAAAAAAAAAAGTTGCAGCTGTTTTGTTGACATTCTGAATGTCTCTAAGTAAATACAATTTGTTTTTATTAAAAGAAAAAAAAATTGGTTGGGGAATGCAGAGGTGGCATGGTGGTTAATAGTGCTGGACTCACATATGGCCTAACGTGGTTCAAGCTCCGGACCTTACTTTCTCACTTTCCTTTTCTCGCTTTCGTTCTGTCCCTCTCTGGTAAAATTAAAAGTAAATAAATAAATAAAGTTAAATAAAATAGTTCTTTTAAAAATATTGTTGGTGGTTCAGGGGATTTAAAATTTGCATAATCCAGGGCTGGCCCCATTGTACAGTGGTTAACTGCTGTGCAGTGGGAGCTGAATCCATGCGAGTGACCATGGTTTGAATCCCAGGCCTGGTTGCTTGAAAAACACGCCAAGAACTTACGTATATACATGCCCCAAATCCTGACAGGATAGAAAAATGGAGAAAAAGGAGAAAAAGTATTGTGTGCAACCACTTCCCATTGGGGCATGCTTTCTCTTTCTCTCTTTGGCAACCAGACACACCATTGGCAATTAAAAAACAATAATAAGTTGGGACCAGCAGTTAGTGTAATGACTGTGTTGCTGGACTCCCATGTAGTCAACTGTGGCTCGAGTCTTGGACCCGGTGGCTTAAACTCATGCTGGGCGCATGTGCGTGCGTGTCCAAGATCCCAAGAGGAGAATGGAGGAGAAGGGATTATGGCGTGGCCATACCCCCTGGGGGGAGGTGGTTTCTGTCTTTCTGTCGCTCTGTCTCTATCTGTCTTTCTGGCGAGCGCATGTTCCCTATATCAAAAACCTCTCACCCCCGCAAAAAAAAAGTCATCGGGGCCAGCAGGTATCGGGGTGGTTAAGGTTCTGGACACTCCCACATGGTCGACCATAGTTCGAGTCCTTGTTGTTTACTCCCTTTCTCTCTTGTCAAATTAAAAATAAAAAAAAAATTAAATAATAATTATTTTTTAAAGTTATCTATTCATGTATAAAGGGTGGAGGAATGTATAATGGAATATCATCACACAAAATATAGTGCAAAGGTAGGGAAGAATAGTTAATTCTGTGTAACTTTCTATGATGAGAATGATGTGCTCAAGCTGTCGTACTTCTCTCACACATCATAGAGTAATGACTGCTTTGAATTTACTAGAATTGTGCTCTTACAGGAGTCACTCTCATTTGAAGATTTATCTGTGGACTTCACACAAAAGGAATGGCAGCTCTTGGATTCCTTCCAGAAGAACCTGTACAGGGATGTCATGTTGGAAAACTATAGCAGCCTCGTGTCACTAGGTGAGAAAAACTTCCTCAAGCGCTGAAACTGCCATTACACTGCTCTTTTTTTTGTTTCTGTGGGCTGGACACCTCTAAAACTTAATGATTTTAGACTAAATTTAAAAGATCCAAGTGTCTTGGTCTGTGAAGTCAAGGAAGTATTTGGCTCTTACCTTCCAGTGAAGAACTTTCAAGTTTGTGATGCAGCTTCTGAAGCATTGTAACAGCAGCACCTAATTACATAACTGCCATACCTAAGCTTACATGTATTGAGTCATTTAATCATCAGAGCAAGGTTTTCGGGACAGGTACAGTTGTTAGCCTTTTTGGCTGATGAGAAAATTGAGGCAAAGAGAGATTAAGTAACTTTCCTAAGGACTGAGAAGTAAACAGGAGCCTGGGTCTGAACCTAGGCAGACTACCTCTAGAGCTTCTGAATTGTGTAATGGTTTCAGCTTGAACTACAGAACTCAAATATTCTTAAGATCCCGTTAGTCATCAGGTGGACCATCACCATAACTTTGAGAATCACTTATTATGTTAAACTATTTATGCAGCTTCGAGGTAGCCAGCAGGTGGTGGTGGTTAAGGGTGTTGGACTCCCACATGGCTAGCCATGGTATGAGTCCCAGGCCTGGCGGCTTGCTTTCTCACTTTCTGTATCTCTTTCACTCTCACTCCCTCTCTGGTCAAATTTAAATAAGTAGGTAAATACAGTTAAATAAAATATTTATTTATGCAACTTCGATGTGCCAACTTTGAACCTTGTTTGTTCATCAGATGCCGTAAAGCCCAAGCAGCTGGATTGAAGGCCTTTGTAATTCCCTCTGAATAGGTTATGAAGTTATGAAACCAGATATCATCTTCAAGTTGGAACAAGGAGAAGAGCCATGGATAGGAGATGGAGAAATTCCAAGTCCAGACATTCCAGGTTCGTGTGTGACTGCCAGTCAGAAGAGAGAAAGTAAAAGCTCAGCCTGTTAGTAAGGAGTGTGTTGGTATCTTTGAAATAAACTTTCGAGAGCTCTTCTCAAAATCAGCCTTGGGACCAGCAGATGACATGGTTATGTCACTGGACTCCCGCATAGTCTACCGCAGTTCTAGTCTTAGACCCAGCAACTTAAACTCACACCAAGCGTGTGTGCATGCATGCCCAAGAGGAGAAGGAATTGAGGTGTGGCCATCCCCCAGCGGGTAATTTCTCACCTTTGGTCTCTCTGTCTCTCCAGCGAGTCTGTGTGCCCTATAGCAAAAACCTCTCTTAAAAAAAATTTTGCTGGGACTAGCAGTTAGTATAATTGGCTATGTCACTGGACTCCCATGTAGTTGACCGTGATTCAAGTCCCAGCCCCAGTGGCTTAAAATCCATGCGGGGCGCGTGTGCGTCTGTGCCTAAGATCCCGAGGAGAGAATGGAGGAGAAGGGATTGCAGCATAGCCATCCCCCTTGGGGAGCGATTTGTCGCTTTCTGTCTGTCTGTCTCTGTCTGTCTGTCTGGTGAGTGCACACGCCCTATAGCAAAAACCTCTCAAAAAAAAAATTGCTAGGATCAGCAGTTGGCGTAATGACTGTGTTGCTGGATTCCCATGTAGTTGACCATGGTTCAAGTCCCAGACCTGGTGGCTTAATCTCACACCAGGCGCATGTGCAGGTGTGACCAAGATTCTGAGAGGAGAATGGAGGAGAAGGGATGGCGGTGTGGCTATCTCCCCTGGGGGTTGATTTCTCACTTTCTGTCTCTCTGTCTCTCTCTGTTTTTCTGGCGAGCACACACACCCTATAGCAAAATCCTCTCCAAAACAAACAAACAAAAAATTGCTAAGCCCTTCTTGGAGATTTAGAACAATTGCCCTTAGATACAGATGAATCATAATTAGATATGGCTTCTTTGTTGTGCTTATCCGAGTGGTGGCATTGTTCCATGCCTGTCTGGTATTCTATCCCCTGACGTGTAATCTCACGTCTCTCATTACCCTGTGGTCAGTGGTACCTCTGCTTGTACACTCAAGAATTTTGCTATTTGTCCTCAGTTTGGATATCACTGTTGCCCAGAGGAGGACCCTGCAAAGCCCCACTCTGTTCAGTCTCACTGTACTGAAATATGGATGGGTCAGCTCCATGGCATAGGAATTAGGTACTGCACAGAGGAAACTGGATCCTATGCTGCTGACTGGGGTTCAAATCCCAGCCCATAGGTTTCACAACAAGTGCATGCATAAGACACTCAGCATCTGGGGTCAGAAGGTGGCGTGATAGGTAGTTAAGGGCACTAGACTTCCACGTGGCTGACTGTGATTTAAATCCCAGACCTGGTAGCTTGCTTTCTCACTTTCCCGCTCTCATTCTCACTCTGTCCCTCTCTGGTCAAATTTAAATAAGTAAGTAAATAAAAATAATATTTTAAAAAAGAAAAAGGCACTCAGCATCCTGATGAGATGGAAAATCAGAGGAAAAAAGATTGAGGGCATGACCAGGCCCTGTTGGAGGCATGATTTGTCTGTCTCTCTCACTTTCTTTAATGTATGTGCACTTGCCCTTTGGCATAAAAAAACAACTGAAAAGGACTGGTAGGTGGCATGGTGGTTAAGGTTTAGACTCCCACATGGCCTACTGCAGTTCTTGTCCTAGATGTGCCAGCTTGCTTTCTCACTTTCTCTCTCTCTCTGGTGAGAACACATGCCCCGTAGCAAATTTTAAAAAGTAACAATAATAATAATACATTTTAAAATGTTACTTATTTATTTATAGAATTATTTATTTAATTTTATTTATTCATTCATTTATTTTAATGTGGCCAGAGAGAGAGGGAAAGCGAGGAAGCAAAACACCAGGTCCAGGACTTAAACTTTGGTTGGCCATGTATGAGTGTCCAGTGCCTTAACTACCATGCCATGTGCTGGCCCCATACATTTTTTTTTTTAATGTATAAAAAAACTAATAATAAAAAAAAGAGAGATGGGAAATGGAGCCATTATGTCCCTCAATTTGTCTTTAACCTCTTAAAGTTAGATTCTGATATTTTTTTTCTATATATTACACAACATGGAGTATAAGAATGATATTTTTCAGTCCCCATAGCCCAGTGGTTAAGAGAGCTGGATCCTTGGGGCCAGCAGGTGGCATAGTGGTTAGGGTGCTAGACTCCCACATGGCTGACTACAGTTTTAGTCTTGGACTTTGCAGCTTACTTTTTTACTTGCCCTTTTTCTACCTTTCTCTGGTCAAATTAAAAAATAATAATAACATGGGACCAGCAGTTGGTATAATGGCTATGTTGCTGGACTCACATGTAGGCGACCACGGTTCAAGTCCCGAACCTAGTGGCTTAAAGTCATCCCAGGCGTGCATGTGTATGTGCGCACGCACCCAAGATCTGAGAGGAGAATAGAAGAGAAGGGATTGTGGCATGGCCATCCCCCCAGGGGGAGATTTCTCGCTTTCTGTCTCTCTGTCTCTTTCTGACAAGTGCACGTGCCCTATAGCAAAAACCTCTCCAAAAAAAATAAAGAATTAAATAAATAAATCAACATTCAAAAAAAGAGAGCTGGATCCCGTATAAGTGCTATTATGAAAATAAACTAGGTGGAGCCAGCTGGTCAGATTGTGGTCAAGGTAGCTAGATCCCACATGGCTGATTGCACATTTTGGGTCCCAAACTTTGCAGTATGAAAAATACACTGGGTACGTGTGTGCACCCAGCATCCCAAAAGGAGAATTTGCGGAGAAGTGATTGCAATGTAACCATATTTTCTGGAGGGTGCTTTCTCAGTTTCCCCTCTTCATTGAGCCCTCTATCAAATAAAAAAGAAAATAAACTAGGTGATAAAATAAAGTGTATTAGTCTGCTCAGATTGTCATAGCAAAATGCTATAGACTGGGTGGCTTACAAAATAGAACTGTTTTTTTCACAGTTTGGCAGGTAGGACATTCAAGATAAAAATTTCACCATGATTAAACCCTGGTGAGGGCTCTCTCCCTGGCTTGTAGACAGCTGCCTTCTCACTACGTCCTTACATGGCCTTTCCTTAGTGCTTGTGCAGAGAAAATAATTTCTGGTTCGTTCCCTTATCTGTTCCCTTATAAATACACTAATCTTGTCCTACCCTTCTGACCTCATTTCACCTTAATTACTTCCTTGGAGGCTCCATCTCCAAATTGGTACACTAGGAATTAAGGTTCAACAATCTACATTTTGGGGCTGGCAGGTGGCGTGGTGGTTATGGGTGCTGGATTCCCACATGGCCGACTGCGGTTCAAGTCTTGGACCTGGCAGTTTGCTATCTCACTTTCCCTCCCTCCCTCCCTCCCTCCCTCCCTCTCTCCCTCTCTCCCTCTCTCCCTCTTCCTCTCTCTCTCTCTCTCTCTCTCTGTCCCTCTCTGGTCAAATTAAAATAAATAAATAAACAGAAAAAGTTAAATAAAATAATTCTTTAAAAAAAATCCACATTTTGAGCGGACACAGATACTTAGTACAGGGGACCAGCAGATGTAATGTTTACATCGCTGGACTCCCACGTTGTTGTCACCCACAGTTCGAGTCCAGGACCCAGTAGCTTGAAATTCATGCCAGGCGTGTGTGTATGTGTGCCCCAAATCCCTAGAGGATAGGACCAGTGTAATGGTTACATCACTGGACTCGTAGGTATTCAACTGTGGTTCAAGTCCTGGACCCAGTGATTTAAAACTTAAACCGGGCATGTATGCGTGCATGCCCAAAATCCTGAGAGAATAGAGGACAAGGAATTG
>NW_006159686.1:145067-165833 GCF_000334495.1 Tupaia belangeri chinensis | reverse complement strand
AAATGTGCCCTATAACAAAAAAACTTTCTTAAAAAAAAAAAAAATCCCTGGATGAGAAGGGATTGTGGAGTGGCCATCCCTCCTTGTGGGGGGGTGGGGGAGGGTGTCATTTTCTTGCTTTCTATTTCTCTGGTGAACACATGCATCCTATACCAAAAATCTCTCTTTAAAATGAATAAGTAAATAAATAAATAAATAAATAAATAAAAACAGATATTTAGTACATAATGGAACAATATGGAGAAGCCAGTTCTAGAGGTGAAGAATGTGAAATACGCAAGCTATGTGATGAATTTGTGGAAAATGTCCCCAAGAGCAATGACAAATATGAATGTCTTATGCCAGAGAGTCTCAGTGACTTTAAGGCATAGAAAGAAAGTCCGTATGACTAGAGGTTAGTTTGCCAGGGACACATAGAGAGGTTGTGAGGGGTAGGAACTGTATTATATGTTGATGTGTAGGTAATAGAAAGGAGTTGTGATTGATTAAAATTCAAATAAGTTAAAAAAAATAATTTACTTAACTTTATTTGTTATTTTTAATTGGACCAGAGAGCTGGAAAATGAGAAAGCAAGCTGCCAGATCTGGGACTCGAACCATAATCATCAGCCATGTGTGAGTCTGGCACCTTAACCAACACACCACTCGTGGCCCAAATAATTTTTTTAAGACAGATTTTTGCTATAGGGCACATGTGCTCACCAGAGAGACAGAAAAAGACAAAGAGACAGAAAGCAAGTAATCACCCCCCAGGGGGGATGGTCATACCAAAATCCCTTCTCCCTTCTCTATTTGGGATTTTGGGCACGGACATACACGCACCCAGTGTGAGTTTTAAGTCACAGAGTCTAGTGACATAACTATTACTCCATCTTCTGGTCCCTGATTCAGATAATTTTAAATGAATTAATTCAGATAATTTTTTTTTAATTTATTCATTTTTTACATTAATTCACTATACACCATCACAACACACAAATTTAATTCAGATAATTAAAAAAAAATTTTTTTTTTAGAGAGGTTTTTGCTATAAGGGTGCATGTGCTTGCCAGAAAGACAGAGAGACAGAAAGGGAGAAATCACCCTCTGGGGGGATGGCCACACTGCAATTCCTTCTCCATTCTCCTCTCAGGATCTTGGGCATACACACACACACACACACACACATGCATGCCCGGCATGAGTTTAAGCCACTGGGTTCAGGACCTGAACTGTGGTCTGCTACGTGGGAGTCCAGTGAAATAGCCATTATGCCAACTGTTGGTCCCAATTCAGATCCTTTTAAATGAAGATAAAATGATGATTTATACTTTTTAAAGCTCAAGACAACCATAGAATAGAAAATAGAAGCGAAGAAACCAATTAGGGTGTTTCACTGAGATCATATAATGGATAAGACTACAGCAGAGAAGGTGACATAAAGAGTGGATGTATTGGGACCAGCAGGTGGCATAATGGTTATATCACTGGACTCCCACATGGCCACCCGTTTGAGTCTTGGGCCTGGCAGCTTGAAACTCATGCTGGGCTTCTGTGTGTGCATGCCCAAAATCCTGAAAGGAGAATGGAGGAAAAGGAATTGCAGCATGGCCATTCCCTCTAAGTGGGCTGTTTTTCACTTTCTGTCTCTTTGGGAGCACATGTGATCTATAGCAAAAAAATCTCTTAAAAAAAAAATGGATGTGTTTTGAATATGTCATAAATGCACATGTAAGACATTCATATATTTTTTTAAAGAATTATTTTATTTAACTTTATTTATTTTTAACTGAACCAGAGGGGGAGAGAGAGAAAGCAAGCCACAAGGTCTTGGATTCAAACCACTGTCAACCATGTTGGAGTCCAGCACCCTCAACCACCATGCCACCTGCTGGCCCCAAGATATTCCTATCTTTTTAGAATATTTAATTTTATTATTCATTCACTTATTTTAGTTTGACCAGAGAGAGAGAGAGAGAGAGAGAAAGCAAGCCACCCGGTTCAGGATTTGAATCATGATTGGCCATGTGTCCAACACCCTAACCACCGCAGCACCTGCTGGTCTTTTTTTCCCTTTTTAAATTTAGGTTTGTTGGTTTTTTTTTTTTTGTTTTTTGACTGGAACTGCCATCTTCCAGTAATTAACCAAAATGATGAACACAAAGGGAAAGAAGAGAGGCACCCGATATATGTTCTCTAGGCCTTTTAGAAAACATGGAGTGGTTCCTTTGGCAACATATATTTGAATCTAAAAGAAAGGTGATATTGTAGACATCAAGGGAATGGGTACTATTCAAAAAGGAATGCCCACAAATGTTACCATGGCAAAACTGGAAGAGTCTACAGTGTTACCCAGCATGCTGTTGGCATTGTTATGAACAAAGAAGTTAAGTGCAAGATTCTTTTTTTTTTTTTTTTTGGAGAGATTTTCACTGTAGGGCACGTGCGCTCACCAGACAGAGAGAGACATAGAGACAGAAAGCGAGAAATCACCCCCCAGGGGGGATGGTCACGCCGCAATCCCTTCTCCTCCATTCTCCTCTCGGGATCTTGGGCACGCACGCACACGCGCCCGGCGTGAGTTTTAAGCCACCGGGTCCAGGACACGAACCGCGGTTGACTACGTGGGAGTCCAGCAACATAGCCATTACGCTAACTGCTGGTTCCTAAGTGCAAGATTCTTGCCAAGAGAATTAATGTGTGAATTAAGCATATTAAGCATTCTAAGAGCAGAGATAACTTCCTAAAATGTGTGAAGGCAAATGACCAGAAAAAGAAAGAAGTCAAAGAGAAAGCTACCTGGGTTCAACTAAAGCCAGCCTGCTCCACTTTGTGAGAACCAATGGAAAGGAGCCTTAGCTTCTGGAACCTATTCCCTATGAATTTATGGCATGATGGATGTTAAAAATAAACTAATCTGTGACTTATAAAAAAAAATTAGGTTTGTTTTATTCAAGTTTAATGTTAATTCCCTGCTCCTATTTTTCTTATAGGACAAATGAAAAGTTTTGTGTTAGGTATATAATAATTTCAAATATGTACTTAATTTATTAACTAGTGATAGCATTAGAAGTAACTTCCTTCTTTTTTTTTTTTTTTTGAGAGGTTTTTGCTATAGGGCGTGTGCGCTCCTCAGACAGACAGAGAGAGACATAGAGACAGAAAGCGAGAAATCACCCCCTGGGGGGTTGGTCATGCCACAATCCCTTCTCCATTTCTCCTCTTGGGATCTTGGGCACACCCGCACACATGCCTGGCATGAGTTTTAAGCCACCGGTTCCGGGTCGCAAACCGCGGTCGACTACGTGGGAGTCCAGTGACATAGCCATTACGCCAACTGCTGGTTCCCCAGCATTAGAAGTAACTTGACATTGTTTTATGAATACTTTGTTTTGTACTCCCATCTTTCCTCATAATCATTTTGCTTAAACTCTTCAATATCTGAAAATTATATGTTGGTGGTTAAGGCAGCTAGATCCCACATGGGTATCCCTTATGGCCGACTTCGCCATTCAAATTCCAGAACCAGTCCTTGAAAATTATGTCAAGCACATGTGTATGTGCCCAAAATCCTGAGAGAATGGAGAAGGGATTGTGGCATGGCCATCCACCTGGGAGGTGATTTCTCACTTTGCCTCTCTCTTGTGAACACAACTGTTCTACAGCAAAGTAAAAGAAAAAGACAACACGTTAATATGTCTATAATAGCATTTGTTTTGTTTTGTTTTTGAGAGGTTTTTGCTAAAGGGCATATGCGCTCGCCAGAAAGACAGAGAGAAACAGAAACAGAAAGCAAGAAATCTCCCCCCAGTGAGAATGGCCACGCCGCAACCCCTTCTCCTCCATTCTCCTCTTGGGATCTTAGGCATGCACACACACCTGCCCAGTGTGAGTTTAAGCCACCAGGTCAGGGATTCTAACCATGGTGAACTACGTGCAAGTCCAGCAACATAGACATTACACTAACTGCTGGTCCCTTGAGTCTTGATATTAACTTCCCGACTTCTTTCTCCCTCTATTTTTCCCAACTCTATTAGTACTATTATTTTATCTTTTTGAGAGATTTTTGTTACAGAGTGTGTGCACTTGCTGGATTGACAGAGAGAGAAAGTAAGAAATTACCCCTCAGGGAGGATAGCCACACTACAATCCCTTCTCCATACTCCTCTCAGGATTTTGGGCATGCACACACACACACACACTTGGTGTGAGTTTCATACCTCTGGGTCCAGGACTCGAACTGTGGTCAACCATGTCAGAGTCCAGCACCTTAACCACTACACTACTTGATGTCCCTCCCAACTCAGTTATTAACACCATGACTGAATTGCCCAGATCCCAAATGTAGGGGTCATTCTTGATTTGTACTAATAACACATAATAATACCACAGTGTGTATTTTTCTCTTGCTATACCATATGTGGTTGCCAGAAAGAGACAGAGGTAAAGTGAGAAATCAACCCACCCAGGTTAGATGCCCACAGTACAATCTTTTCTTCATTCTTCTCTTGGGTTTTTGGCACACATGTGCTCAGTTTGTTTTTCAGGCTGCCGGGTCCAGGACTTGACCTGCACAGCCATGTGAGATCTAGTGATTTAACCACCACGCCACCTGCTGGCTCCAATTTTGTCATGTTTTAATACAACCTATTTATTCTTTCTCTTTTCCATTTAAATGCAAGGTTCATTATGGCAGAGGTTATCTGTTTTGTTCTCTTGTGTCCAGTACCTCACATGCTGCACAGAACGTAATGTACACTCAGGTGCTGAGTAATTCTTCAGTTGCTTTTTGCAGCCTCTTGTTTCTTTTTTCTTTTCTTTTCTTTTTTTTTTTTTTTTAAAGAGAGTTTCACTATAGGGCTAGTGCATTAGCCAGAGAGAGAGAAAGTGAGAAATCACCTCCTAGGGACGATGGCCATGCTGGAATCTTCTCTCCTTCATTCTCTTCTCAGGATTGTGGGAATGCATGCACATGTGCCCAGCATGAATTTCAAGCCTCTGGATTGGGACTCAAACCATTGTTGGCTATGTGGGAGTCCAGCATCTCAATCACTATGCTACCTGCTGGCCCCACCTCCTTTCTTTTTATCTTCATTACCCCTTTTGTTCTCACATTCTGTACCCACTTCATAAATTTATATTTGAAAACAAAGATGATTCATTCTATCATATTGTTCCTGTTGTCAACATTTCTTTTTTTGTTCAGTACCTAGGAGGTAGGCATTATACTTGGGACTTATGTCAGGCTAGGAAACTAAGTCTTTAAAAGCAGTCAACCCCTCAGCTTTAGCATTTCTAGTTTTTTTATTCAGGAAGCACAACCAAACAGATATTTTTGTTTCCCTTATAGAAGAAGTCTTGCAAGTAGATCATTGCCTGACATGGCACCCGGATAATCATAACAAGCTTAAAAACGGGAAAAAAGGGCATGAATGTGATGCATTTTGGAAAAAATTCAATCTGAGCATGAACTTTGTTCCATTAAGGAAATCAAACAGTGAAGGTGACTTAGATGGACTGATTTTGAAACATCATTTAGATTTGCTTATTCCAAAAACAGATCATGGAAAAATGGAATCAAATGACTTCAGTGTCTTTGATAAATTCTTTCTCCATACCAAACCTGAGGATACTGATCCTTGGTTAAAATACTATGAAGGTGATACATATGATAAAGATATCTATAAAAAGTCACAGATTGTCATATATCACAGGACTCGTTTTGGGGAGAAACTCTATGAATGCAGTGAATGTAGGAAACGCTTCAGTAGGAAGACAAGTCTCATTAAACATCAGAGCAGACATCTAAGAGAAATAGCTTATGGCTGTGGTAACTGTGGGAAAACCTTTCCCCAGAAGTCACAGTTTATGACACATCACAGAACTCACACAGGAGAAAAACCATATGATTGTAGCCAGTGTGGGAAAGCTTTCTCCCAGAAGTCACAACTCACATCCCATCAGAGGACACATACAGGAGAAAAACCATATGAATGTGGTGAATGTGGAAAAGCCTTTTCCCGAAAGTCACATCTCATATCACATTGGAGGACACACACAGGAGAAAAACCCTATGGATGCAGTGAATGTGGGAGAGCCTTTAGTGAAAAATCAAATCTTATTAATCATCAGAGAATTCATACAGGAGAGAAACCTTTTGAGTGCAGGGAGTGTGGAAAAGCCTTCAGTAGGAAGTCACAACTTGTTACACATCACAGAACTCATACAGGAACAAAACCCTATGGATGTAGTGATTGTAGAAAAGCCTTTTTTGAGAAATCAGAGCTCATTAGACATCAGACAATTCATACTGGAGAGAAACCTTATGAATGCAGTGAATGCAGGAAGGCATTTAGAGAAAGGTCAAGTCTCATTAATCATCAGAGGACCCATACAGGGGAGAAGCCCCATGGATGCATTCAGTGTGGGAAGGCCTTCTCCCAGAAGTCACACCTCATATCACATCAGATGACACACACAGGAGAAAAGCCTTTTGTGTGTAGTAAGTGTGGGAAAGCCTTCAGCATGAAATCCCAGCTTGTTAGACATCAAAGAACTCATACAGGAGAAAAGCCCTACGAATGCAGTGAATGTGGGAAAGCTTTCAGTGAGAAACTGAGTCTCACTAATCATCAGAGGATTCATACAGGAGAAAAACCCTATGTATGCAGTGAATGTGGGAAAGCCTTTTGTCAGAAGTCACATCTCATATCACATCAGAGGACACATACAGGAGAAAAACCCTATGAATGCACTGAATGTGGGAAAGCCTTTGGAGAGAAGTCAAGTCTTGCAACTCATCAGAGAACTCACACTGGAGAAAAACCCTATGAATGCAGGGACTGTGAAAAGGCTTTTTCTCAGAAGTCACAGCTGAATACTCATCAGAGGATTCACACAGGAGAAAAACCCTATGAATGCAGTCTTTGTAGAAAAGCTTTCTTTGACAAGTCAGAGTTAATTAGACATCAGAGAACTCATACAGGAGAAAAGCCTTATCAATGCAATGAATGTAGGAAAGCCTTTAGGGAGAAGTCAAGTCTCATTAATCATCAGAGAATACATACAGGGGAGAAACCCTTTGCATGCAGGGAATGTGGCAAATCCTTCTCTCGGAAGTCACACCTTATACCACATCAGAGGACACACACAGGTGAGAAACCGTATGGATGCAGTGAATGCAGGAAAGCATTTTCTCAGAAGTCACAGCTTGTTAATCATCAGAGAATCCATACAGGAGAGAAACCTTTTCATTGTAATGAGTGTGGGAAAGCCTTCTCACAGAAGTCACAACTCATTAATCATCAGAGAACTCATATAATAAAGAAATCCTAGGAATGCAATTAATATACATCTTGAACAGAAATCATACTTGAGAAAATGCAGTAATGGTAAACAGATTTTGGGTATTAGCCACATAATGTTGTATTTCAGAGTATATAGTCTGGTAGGAATTCTGTGACTGAGATTATAAAAGGAGTGTGCACAGCAGGTATGCATGCTTACATTAGAACCCATAGAGTAAAACTGAACCTATGGATGCAGTGGATCTCAGAAACCTTCCAACCCATAGTTAAGCCTTACATAGTATAAAATTCACAGCAAAGAGGAATCCTTTGAATATCTGAAAGGCTTCCTAAGGTCAGATCTTAGCTTTTAGAAATATTTCTACCAGGGATGAGGGGTATCCTCACAGTTACAGCAAAGTGAGGCAACATTTTTACCAAGAAATGACAGCTTGTAATTATAAAATACCTTTGGAATGAAACTCTAGGATGACTAAATATGGAACAGTCTTCACCAAGTAACTCAATTATGTTATATTTTGAAGAATTAACACTGTGTATAAACTTTTAAAAAGACATTGAAAACATGTTTCCCTAGAAATAATGACATGAAGGGAAACTGTACACTTTAACACAGGTACCAAAAATGCCCAGTTCTAAATGGTTGACAGATGTTCACTCATAATAATGAAATTTTAAAACTATGTGAATAAACTAATGTGAAGAAATGTCCTAGTGGTATTTATGGATTATTTTCCTGTGTCACATGATGTTTTATATTTTTGAATTGTGCATGGTAATTTAATGTAGTTGAGAGCACAAGATGCTTATACTTGATGGTGCCTCTGATTTCGTCAAGACAGAATATACCACTGGCTCTTTTGTGTGTGTGCGTGTGGAGGTTTTTGCTATAGGGCGCGTGTGCTCACCAGACAGACAGCCAGGAGAGACAGAAAGGGAGAAATCACCCCCCAGGGGGGATGGCCACACTGCAATCCCCTCTCCTCCATTCTCCTCTCAGGATCTTGGGCACGCATGCATGCACATGCGCCCTGCGTGAATTTAAGCCACCAGGTCCGGGACTCGAATCGCAGTCGACTACATGGGAGTCCAGTGACATAGCCATTACGCTAACTGCTGGTCCCACCACTGGCTTTTCTGTGTTAACAGTATTATAAAAATGGATACTTATCACCAAATAATTTGCTTAAGTAATAATGCCACTTTCCTTTTTCCTTCTTGTTTTCATATATAGGTGGTCTCTTATCTTTCTCCTCAGTAGCTGAAACCAAATTTTCTGTACCCTAAAGTCTGAGAAGCAGTTTATATATGATCCTGTTAATAAGTATATAAATGCAGGTACCACAGAATAGCAATAGTGATTCATGATAAGAATGAGCAGAGGATAGGCGAGTAAACTATAGCACTCAACACTTAAACTAAATGAAAGCACTGCAGATTCTCATTTAGTGAGATGAAAGATGTCACCACACATCATTCATATATATACACATACGTATTATGTATATAAATGTGTGTGCATGCGCTCACTGAAAGAGACAAAGTGAGAAATCATGCCTGGGGGAAAGGCCACACCACAATATCTTCTACATTCTCCTCTCTGAATTTTAGTTATATAGACACACATGTGCCTGATGTGAATTTCAAGCTGCTGGGTCTGAGACTTAAACTTTGGTCAGGAGTCCAGCAGCTCAACCACTACACTCCCTGCTTACCTCACATGTGTGTATATCTTAAGTACTCTGTAGCACAAGATCAACTTTAAAAAAAATTTTTTTTGAGGTTTTTGCCATGGTGCATGTGCGCTCACCAGAGAGACAGAAAGTGAAAAATTACTCCCCAGGGGAGATGGCCACACTGCAATCCCTTCTCTAGTCTTGTCTTGGGATTTTGGGCATGCATTCACGTATGCCTGACATGAATTTCAAGTTGCCAGGTCTGGGATTTGAATCACAGTTTACCATGGGGGAGTCCAGTCCCATAACTCCTATGCCATCTGCTTGCCCCTACAACTTAATTTACTATGATAAGGGGTCAGCAGATGTCATGGGGATTGGCATGCTCTTTTCTCATTTGGCCAACTAGTTTGGGTCCCAGGCCTGGTGGCTTGAGAACCATGCTGGACACTTGTTTGTGTGTGCCCAGAGTCCCACGAGGAGAGTGAAAAAGAGGGGATTGTGGTGTAGCCATTCTCCTTGGGGTGATTTCTTACTTTTCCTCACTGTCTCTCTCTGTCTCCAGTAAGAGCATGTGCCCTGTGGCAAGACCCTATTAACCAAAATTACTATGATAAAATACTATGGAAACTTTGTGCTGTTCTTATGTTTTTGAAATTTCATATAACTTTTTTTAAAAAAATGGGGGACAGGGAACCAGCAGTTAGTGTAATGACTATGTCGGTAGACTCCCACATAGTCCACCGCGGTTCGTGTCTCGGACCTGGTGGCTTAAAACTCATGCCGGGCGTGTGTGAGTGCATGCCCAAGATCCCTAGAGGAGCATGGAGAAGGGATTGTGGTGATTGTGGTTTTACCATCCCCCCTGGCGGGTGATTTCTTGCTTTCTGTCTCTATGTCTCTCTCTGTCTGTCTGGCGAGTACATGCCCTATAGTGAAAACCTTTCAAAAAAAAAAAAAAATGGGGGACAGAAGGTGGTGTGGTGGGTAAAGTGCTGGATTCCCACATGGCTGATTATAGCTTGAGTCCTAGACACAGTACCTAGAAAAGCACACCAGGCACGTGTGTGTGTGTGCCCGAAATCCCAAGAGAAGAATGGAGAAGGAATTGTGGTGTGACCATTCCTGTGGGGAGAGGGGTTGATTTCTCACTTGTTCTCTGTTTGTCTCTGGCAAGTGCACATACCCTGTGGCAAAAACCTAAAACAAAAACAAAACAAAACAAAACAAACAAACAAAAACAGTCTACACACACACACATTTATATATATATATGAAAACAGAGAGTTTAAAACAGTCTTTATATGGGACCAGCAGTTAGTGTAAAGGCTGTGCCACTGAACTCCCATGTAGTCGACCGTGGTTTGAGTCCCGGACTTGGTGGCTTAAACTCACACCAGGTGTGTGTGCATGCATGCCCAAGATCCCGAGAGGAGAATGTAGGAGAAGGGATTGCCATGTGGCCATCCCCACAGGGGGAGGGGGGTGATTTCTCACTTTCTGTCTCTCTGTCTCTCTCTGTCTTTCTCGCTAGTGCATGCGCCCTATAGCACAAACCTCTCCCCCCCAAAAAAATTTTTTTTGCTCGTACTCCATAGTTCTTGACAGTTAATAAACAACTTTCAAAATTTCAAAATACAAAATTGTAAAGACAATATTCAAAATATTTCTTATAATTTTGTTTGTGACTCTATAACAGACAGTATGGTTTTAAATATTTTTGAGAAAATATTTACATATCAACTACTCAAATTGTTGAAAAGCAAATGCCCAGCACATGAGTCACATATATACCTTCTCAATTCTGCCCTGCCTACCAAGTATTCTGTGATATGCCAGGTGCTAGCAAAGATCAGACTTTTTCTTCCTTCAAAGTTTTTCTCAAGATAATCCTCTGATGTGGTTGCTCTTTTGCAGTCTCTAACTGATTACAATGCTAGGCTGTAAGAATCCAGGTTAGTTTATGTTATAAATTCTTTCATATGTCTTCTCTAATCCTCTCTGCCAGACAGAACTATATGGTGCCAGGCCTTCTTTCTAAGAGCTTCTGTTGGCTTACTTGAGATCCACCTTAGTTCCATAGTTTTCTGATTAATCTTCAAGTATGACATTCCAGTTAAAGCCCTGTCCAATAATGAATATTTCCAATTTCTGATTCAACACAACAGGCATTATTGAACTTATACCCTTCTGCCACAAAATGAGAATACTCCCAAATATTTTCCAATTACAGAGTGGTCATGAAGGAAGAAAAGTTTGTTTTCATTTAGAAGAACAAAAATATTTTAACATGCTGCACCTCTCAACAACTTAAAAGAAAGTAAAATGCTTAAATTGGGAATACAAAGCATAGTAAAAAAAAAAAACAGTAATGTTTCACTCAAAAAGTCATAAAATCCTATTTTGCCAGTTCAGTCTTACGTTCAGCTCTCTTCTGTTGAATTTGCAGTGTTATTGTGTTCCAATGTTTCTGTTTAAATCGTGGAAGTTAACATTCCGCGTTATTATTGATATTTCTTGTCCCTTGCATTACATTGGTCATTTTCTTGGTTGCCTTTTGTTCTCTTATTTCTGTATGTGTCTTTAGTTTTCCTGGTACAGCACTCCTTTCAGAACTTCTTGAAGAGTGGGTCTGCTTTTGGCAAATTCTTTCAGGTCTTGTTTATCTGAGAATGTTTTTATCATTTCTGTCTATATGAAAGATAATCTTGCTGGGTATAGAATTCTTGGTTGAAACTGTTTTTCACTTAACACTTTGAAAATGTTTTCCCATTCTTTCCTTCCTCACATTGTTTCCGATGAGAGGTCTGAGGTTAGCCTGATTGGCTAACCTTTTTAAGTAACCTTACATTTCTTTTTTTCCTTTTTCTTTTGGAGAGGTTTTTGCTATAGAGTATGTGTGTTCACCAGAGAGACAGAAAGTGAGAAATCACCCCCCAGGGGGGATGACCACACTGCATTCCCTTCTCCCTTCTCCTCTTGGGATCTTGGGCATGCATGCACATGTGCCTGGCGTGAGGTTTTTTTTTTTTTTTTTTACATTATTGGCAGTCATTTAATGGCATTTATTATTTTTTTTTCCAATTTATTTGCATTCATTCACTGTACATCATTACAGCATACACAATGAGATTTTCCATCCAGAGTACACTGTATATTGTCTCAATCAAGCACATCAACAAACATGTTATTATTAGCAAATGATCTTCCATTTCTTGTTTTCTGTATGTTTTGCTTTTTCTCCCCCATCCTTGGTTCCCTCTCTCTTACCCTCTGCCACCTCCTGTTCTCCTCCCACACTGTCTCTGTTATCTATTTCTATACCATTTTCCCCCCAACATTTTATTGAATCACCAAAGACCCTCATCAATCCAAATACCCTCCTAGCAAACATATGTGACACACACATTTCCATGAGCACAAGTCTAACTTTACGCATCCTATAAATTAGCACCTAACTGGGGCTACATATCCTACTGCAGTCATTGAATAGATATATTTTGTTTTCCTGAAACTCTTTTTTGTAACTCAATTTACATTCCTTCTCTAGGCATCATCACAGCACACAAAATGCGATCTCCCATCCAGTACACACTGCATAGTGACTCAATCATGCACATTACAAAAAATATAAATTTCCACTTCTAGTTGCTAGAATTAATTCCACCCCTCTTTCTGACCCTCTGTCCCTTCCCACCCTCCTCTCACACCACCTCTAGTGTCCAAAATTGTCCTCCATTCCCTTCCCACCCACATTGCATTGATCACACAATTTCCTACATAACCTGACTACTTTCAAAGGTGAGTTCCCTCGTTACTACTAAGAAAACCAGTTTTAACTTAAATCAAAGAACCGCCAAGGAACTTTGCTTAAAGCCCGGAAACAGGTTAGGATTCTGTTCAAATGGTAGGTGCATGAACCTATCAGTCTCATATACTTTTATCTTCTGTTCTGGTTCAATTTTCCTGATTAAATTCTGGGATATAGTATTCAACTCCAGACTTGTCCCTATGATTAAGTTAGCTACTTTCTCAGTTTTTGGACTCTTATTTCCATGTATCTGCGTTTAGTTTTCCTGATACAGCACATCCTTGAGAACTTCTTGGAGGTCTGGTCTGGTGCTGGTAAATTCTTTCAGGTTTTGTTTATCTGAGAATGTTCTTGTCTTTTCTTCCCACCTGAAAGATAATCTTGCCGGATACAGTATTCTTGGCTGAAACTGCTTCTCTCTTAACACTTGGAATATATTTTCCCATTCTCTCCTCGCTTTTATTGTTTCTGATGAGAGATCTGCTGTTAGCCTGATGGGATGTCCTTTGTAGGTAACTTGATGTTTTTCTCTTGCTAATCTTAGTATCTTGTCTTTGTCTGCAGTTTTGGTCAACCTGGCTATAATGTGTCTTGGAGAAGATCTTCTAGGGTTGATTCTATTTGGGGTCCGTTGTATTTCCTGGGACTGGATCTTTGAATGCCTCTCTAGGTTTGGAAAGTTTTCTTGCAGGATTTCCTGGAATAGATTATCAATGCCCTTATGGGTTTCCTCACCTTCTGGAATGCCAATTATCCGGATATTTGGACGTTTGATGGTATCCAGTACTTCTCGCATATTATTCTCAAATTTTTGTGCCATTTTCTCAGCCTTCATGGTGGATTTTTCTAGGCCAGCCATTTTCTCCTCTACATCTGAGATTCTATTTTCTGAATGATCTAGTCTGCTTTTAATGCTTTCCAGGGAGATTTTGACTTCTTGTATTATAGACTTCATCTCTAGCAGTTCGGTTTGAGTCTTTTGTAAAGTGTGTAATTCCACTTTTAGATCTTGCAGGAATTTCCTCATCTCTTGGAACTCGTCAATCTCTTTCTCCTTTCTCTTTAGTAGTTCATTATCTCTCTTCTCTTCCATCTCTGTTAGCTTAGACATTATGAATGATCTGAATTCCTTATCAGACATTTCCATGATTTTCACCGAACTGCTTGTGGATGAAGAGTTACTCTTTTCCCTAGGAGGAGAGGTATTTTCTTGTTTTCCCATGTTTCTCGTGATCCGGCGGTGATTTCTTGTCATCTGATGAATGTTGTGTTTTCTTTCAAATTCTGGAGGTTCAGCCTTAATGTTAAGGAGCAAGCAGACAGAGGTGATCCAGAATCTCTTTGCTGTTCTATTGTGCTTGCTGGTGCAGCAGATTCAGAAGATAGTGGGGAATATTTCAACCCTATTAGTATTTGAATGTTTAGCTACAGTGATCTTAGATCTGTCTAAAAACACACTGAAAGGATATTGGAGAGTGAAGAGACAAGAAAAAAGAAAACGAGACAGAGAAAAACAACAAAAAAAGAAAAAAAAATCAAAAATTCTTCTGCCCCTGGCATGAGTTTTAAGCCACCGAATCCAGGACTTGAACCGTGTTCGAGTACATGGGAGTCCAGCAACAGCCCTCACGCTAACTGCTGGTTCCAGTAACCTTATGTTTCTCTCTTGCCAATTTTAGTATCTTGTCTTTGTAGATTTGGCCAGTCTGGCTATGATGTGCCTTGAAGATCTTCTTGGGTTGATTCTAATAGTATTTGTTTTTCATGTGTCCAGATATTTGAATGTCTCTCTAGATTTGGAAAGTTTTCTTCCAAGATTTCATGGGGTAGATTATCAATGTCCTTATTAGTTTCCTCACCTTCTGGGATACAGATTATCCAGATGTTTGGACGCTTAATGCTGTCTAGTATTTCTTGTACAGTATTCTCTTTTTTTTAATTATTATTATTTTTTTTTCTAGATCAGAAGTTTTGCCTTCAATATCCAAGATTTGATTTTCTGCATGGACGAATCTGCTTTTAATACTTTTTTTTTTTTTTTTTGAGAGAGAGGTTTTTGCTATAGGGTGCGTGTGCTCGCCAGAAAGACAGAGAGACAGAAAATGAGAAATCACTCCCCAGAGGGATGGCCACGCTGCAATTCTCTTCCATTCTCCTCTCAGGATCCTGGGCATGCACGCACACGCACCCGGCGTGAGTCTAAGTCACCAGGTCCAGAACTCGAAATGCAGTCGACTACATGGGAGTCTAGCGACATAGCCATTACACTAACTGCTGTTCCCTGCTTTTAATAATTTTGAGGGAGGTTTTGACTTCCTGAATGGCAACCTTCATCACTAATAGCTCCATTTGATTTTATGGTGTGTATTTCATCTTTCAGGTCATAGAAGAACTTCCACACTTCCTGAAACTCGTCTCTTTTCCTCTGCATCTTCTGGAATTATTTCTCAGCTCTTGCATCTTGTTTAGTTTTGTCACTATGGATATTTTGAATTATTTATCAGACATTTTCACGAGTTCTATAGTACTGTCTGTGGATGATGAGGGATTGTTATTTTCCCTTAGGGGAGATATATTTTCTTCATTTCTCATGTTTCTTGTGCCTCTGTGGTAGTTTGTAGTCTTTCTGTGACAAAATATCTCCTCCACTTATCTGAATATTTTCAGGAGTCTAGAAGATGGAGTTTAGAGCATAGCTTCCCTGAACAGGCCAGGACACTCCTCAGCTTTAAAATGGCTTCTTGTCTGAATATTTCAGGAGTCTAGAAGATGGAGTTTATAGCATAGCTGCCTGTACAGGCCAGCAAGAGTCACTGTTAATAAGATGTAAATTTAGACCACTTTGTGGTGAAAAAATACTTCCGACATCTTCAAGGAAGCCCAGTTTGCCTTCTTGCGAATTTCTGTGATTCCTGGACAAGTATTAGCAAACAAGTCTTCTACTTTTCATCATTTGAAATCTTTGTGTTTTACCTTCTTTCACCCATTGCATTGACTGTGTAGGAAACTTCCTGTTGGGGACTTACATAAAATAAACATGCTTTCCTTTCAATGTACATGAGCCACCCTTAGCTAAAGTAGATTTTATTCTGCAATAGGCATTTTTTTAAAGATTTTTTAAAATTTAATTTTATTTATTCATCCATTTATTTTAATTTGAGTAGAAAGAGAGAGACACAGAGAATGAGAGGGGAAAGTGAGAAAGCAAGCCTCCAGTTCCAAGACTTGAACCGTGGTCTGCCATGTGGGAGTGTCCAGTGCCTTAACCACCATGCCACCTGCTGGTCCCTGCAATAGACATTCTTTAGTGTCTGTTTTTGAAATTACCTTGGTAAACCACAGAAATGTTTTTCCATCTTTCCCCTCATTGATTTCTACCCCCATTCAAGAAGAAAGTTTTATACTGGGTTTATTTATGGGACTGTGTAACACAGTAAGATACATTGGGATAAAAACACTAAAGGGTGCACTGGTCACCCAGAAGTTAAGTTGATGGACCTCATATTTTAAGTGGTATGGTCTGAATCCCAAACCTGGTGGCCTGAAAAACATGCGAGGCATATGTGCATGAATGCCCAAAGTCCTGAGAGGAGAATGTAGAAGGGAACACAGTGTAGCCATACCCCCTGGGAGATGATTTACCACTTTACCTTTCTTTACCTGCTTCCTCTCAGAGGTGTTTTCTTGCTCTCTTTGGTGAGAGCATGGACCCTATAACAAAAAATAAAATTTAAAGAATTATTTAATTTTAGTTAGTTATTCATTTATTTTTTTAAAAATTTGATCGAAGAGAGACACAGAGAGACAAAGAGAGAAAGCGAGACAGCAAGCCACCAGGTCTGGGACTTGAACCGTGGTCAGCCATGTGGGAGTATCCAGCACCTTAACCACTACACCACCTGCTGGTCCCCAATAACAGAAATTAAAAAAAAATATATTGTTGATATAGAATGCATGCACTTGTGAGAAAGACAGACAGAAAATGAGAAACACACACACCCCCGCCCCAAGGGGGGATGGCCATGCTGTAGTTCTTCTCCTCCATTCTCCCCTTGGCAATTTGGGTACACACAAGTACATATATCCTGCATGAACTTCGTCTTTTAGCCCGGAACTCGTATCATGGTCAGTCGTGGTAGTCCAGCAATGGATGTAACCATTATGCCATCTGCTTGTCTCCCCCTAATTTTTTTTTTTTTTAAGAATTTTACTTTATTTATTTAAATTGACCAAAGAGGGACAGAGAGAGAGAGACATACACAAAGTGAGAAAGCAAGCCACCAGGTCTGAGACTCGAACCACAGTCAACCATGTGGGAGTCCAGCGCCCTTAACTACCACGACACTTCCTGCCCCCCCCCCAATTTTTAAAAACAATTAAAGAAGGCCAAGTACAGGAAGCATGGTCCTTCTTCACTACTGAGTTTCTTCTACTCACCTGATACGATGTACAGTTCTACAAAGAACAATTTATATGGTATTTTTAAAAAAGCATTATGTTTTAATTTGCTCACCAGAGGATCAGAGAGAGAGGGAAAGTGAGAAAGCAAGCCCCCAGGTCTGGGACTTGAAACATGGTTGGACATAAGGGAGTGTCCAGTGCCTTAACCACCTTGCCACCTACTGGTCCCTCAGATCCGGAACTTAAGCCACCATTGGCCATGTGGGAGTCAAGTGTCTTATTAACCACCATGCCACATACTGGCCCTGCATGTATTTTTTTCTTATTTTAAAAAAATATTTATTTATTTAATTCCATTTGTTTTTTTTTTTTTTTTTTTTTTTTTTAATTTTATTGGAGAGAGAAAGTTTTTTTTTTTTTTTTAATTTGACTGGAGAGAGAAAGAAAAGGAAAGCAAGCTGCCAGGTCTAGGACCATGGTTGGCCATGTGGGAATCTAGTACCTCAGCCACCAAAACACCTGCTGGCCTTGTTTGTTTTCGATTTTTGATATAGGGCACATGCACACTCCTGAGGGACAGGAAGCAAGAAATCACCCGTCAGAGAGGATGGCCCTGCTGCAATCCATTCTTTATTTTTCTCTCAGGATTTTGTGTACGCACACACACATGCCTAGTGTCAGTTTTAAGCTGCTGGGTAGAGGACTGGAACCACTGTCGACTAAGTGAGAGACCAGCAACTTAACCATTATGCCATCTGCTGACCTCATATTTAGAGAGAGTTTTTTTTTTTTTTTTGGGGGGGGGGGATTTTTGCTATAGGGCACCTGTGCTCACCAGAAAGACAGAATGAGACAGACACTTTGGTCCCCCTCAAAGTGTTCTTAAACCAAAATATCTGGAACAAATAGATCCACAAATAACTTTCAGAGCTTACAAAGAAGAGCTAAGCAGAAGGTAACTGTGGGACAGGTCTCAAAACTTAGAGACTCAGGACCAGCAGTTGGCATAATGGCTATGTTGCTGGACTCCCATGTAGTTGACCACAGTTCGAGTCCTGGACCCGGTGGCTTAAACTCATGCAGGGTGCATATGCATGCATGCCTAAGATCCCAAGAGGGGAATGGAAGACAAGAGATAGTAGTGTGGCCATCCCCCCGGGGGGTGATTTATTGCTTTCTGTCTCTGTCTCTTTCTGGTGAGCACATATGCCCTATAGCAAAAACCTCTCAAAAACAAAAAAAACTTAGCGACTAAACCTTCAAAAATCTCATTAAGAAATGCCATGGAGGGAGTGCTGGCAGTTGGTGTGGTGGTTAAGGTGCTGGACTCCCAAATGACTGTCTGTGGTTCAAGTCTTGGACCTGGCAGCTTGCTCTCTCACTTTCCCCCTCTCTCTGTCCCTCTCTGGTCAAATAAAAATAAAGTTCTAAAAACTTTATTTCAAATCCTCTACCTGGTGCCCTGAAAATCACACCAGGCACGTTTGCATGCATGTGCAGAATCCTAGGAGGAGAATGGAGAAGGGATTGTGGCATAACCATCCCCTCTGCGGAGGCGGGGGTGGGGCATGATTGCTCACTTTTCCACTGTCTTTCTCTCTCAGTGAGTGCATGCACTCTATGGCAAAAACCTTAAATAAATATTGAATTTTTTTTTCAAAAGAATACTTTTAGATTCTCTACATGAAACAAACCCAAAGAACTCCAGATTCATAAAATAATAGCAAAATCAGGTCAATAAATATTTGGAATCTACACTTCAGGCCCCTCAGTCATTTGTCATTAATTCTAGAAACACTCGACTGGGATATCAAATTCATTGGGCTTGTCAGTCTACAGATGTGGTACCAGCAAGCTGTCAAATATCCAGGACAGCCCCAGCCTAAGTGCTGATAAATATATCCATGGCCTTTGCACATCCATGTTTTCTTATACCTTGCTTTCATTCTTTTTAATCCATTTTTCACACTTAACACACTGATTTTTAAATGTTTTAGGTTTTTGCCATATGGTAAGTGTGCTTGCTGGAGACAGAGACAGTGAGAGGGAAAGGGAGAAATCACCGCTCAGGGGGATGGCCATACCTCAGTCCCTTCTCCTCTATTCTATTGGGATTTTGTGCACACACCCCCATGCACCCAGCACAGTTTTCAAGCTGCTAGGTGTGGGACTTGAACTGTGGTCCGCCACATGGGATTCCAGTGCCTCAATCAATATGCCACGAGCTGGTCCCCATGATTACATTTAGATGCAGCTCGGATTAAACATACCCGTGTTTAAACTGTGTGGCTTGGGGTCAGCACGTGGCATGGTGTTTAAGGGTATCGGACTCCCATATGGCTAACCACAGTTCACATCCCAGACCTGGTGGTTGCTTTCTCACTATCCTCCTTTTTCTCTTTCACTCTCTGTGTCCCTCTCCTATCAAATTACAATAAGTAAATCAAGTTAAACAAAAAAAAGAAACCGTGTGGCTCTTTGTGAAGTTTTACACCCTCATTATGGTATGTAAGGACTTTATACAAATACAAACCCATGCCTATCTCATTCCCATCATTTCTAAACTTTTTCTGTCTACACAATGTTTTATGGATATCTTCCAAATACTTCCAGTCCCTCCAGATTTGTGGTCTTTCATTTTATGCTTTTTCAAATCTGCAACTGAAATGACCTCATTCCTTGTTAATGCCAGTCAACCAACAGGCATCTTTCCATGTATTTTTGTGATAACAATCGCATGCTTTACCTTTTTTATTAGAAAGCTTCCCAAAAGCTGGGATCATATCTTAAAACTTAGCAGCTGAAAGTGTATTTAAACATGAGTGCTTATCAATGGCTATGTTTTCTACCACATGGGAAAACATAATCTGCAATGAGAGAATGAAACCATCGAAGCAGTTGTGATCGTGTCTCCATGCCTAGTTCATGTCTTGATGTCCAGATAGATCCCTGCCCTTTTCATGCCTTGATTGTTGAATTCTGTGAGCTATCCCAAATATTCCCCTAATAAATTATCCTGTTAGTGTCACCTGGTTCAAGTTGTGTTTGTTACAACCTAAATATTCCTAACAATTAGTCAACCTCTGTTTTAAGTTCTCTAGAAGCAGATACTGAGGAGTTTGGGTTGCAAGATATTTGAGAATCAACAAGTGTAAAGTGATGGGAGAATAAATAGGAAAAAATTGAGCTGAGGAAGAAGTCAAACTGCTCTCCAAGTCATCCCAAGCCCACAGGAGTTCAGGAGCGGGTATTGTTCGTTAGTGTCTCTACTGGGCCCAAACTGCCACTCCTTTAAAACCCTCAGCCAAGACGCAAGCTGCCCTAAGGGAATTGTAGCAGGGCAGACACCTCCCTTCGCTAGGCCCGTGCGCGCCCCGGTGGGCTCTGGGAATGGTAGTCGTCGCAGAGCAGCACGGTAGGAGGCGAGGTCAGTTCTCCGAAGTGTAGTAGGCCGAGATCTTCATTGTCCGACAGCGCCGTCGGCGAGGCCGCGGGGAGCGCTGGGAGTTGTAGTACGGCGGCCGCGCCCCTTCGGTAGGCCGGCGGGCGCCGCGGTGCGTTCTCCGTCGGCGAGGCCCTGGGGAGCGCTGGG
>NW_006159686.1:143035-144871 GCF_000334495.1 Tupaia belangeri chinensis | reverse complement strand
GTCGCTAGGCCGGCGGGCGCCGCGGTGCGCTCTGGGAGGGAAGTTGTCCCAGGTTTGCTGGGCACTCGGGACGAGGCTGCGGGCCGCGCGGGGGGTCGGGCAGACACGCCCTTTCGCCTGGCGCGCGGGCGCCGCGGTGCGCTCTGGGAAGTGTAGTCGTCTCCTGCGGCCTGTTCCGGGGTTCGGTAGCTGTCCGTGAGGCCCCGGAAGGGTCCTCAGCTGGGCGGAGAGTCCGGCCTGCGTTGGGCCCGAGGCAGGTCAAGGCCAGCCGAGTGGCCGGGGCGCCGCCTCCACCCGGAATCGGGGGTACGTCGCGGAGGGCTCCCAGCAGAGAAAGCGCGCGGTCCCGTGAGCCCGGCGTGAAGAGGTCCGGGAAGCAGCTGGCGCCCGGCGGAACGCGAACGGCTCCCCCCGAGGCACGGGAGGCCTCCGAGAGCCCGCTGTCTGTCCCCGCCCGCAGCTCGGGGACGCTTTCCTGCCTCCGCGGCCCCCCGTGAGCCATGTCTCAGGTGAGGTGGGAGGTCCTGTTTCCGTGCTGACTGCGGCCGTTTTCCAGACTTGGGGACATGGGCTGTCCTCGTTCTGAAACGGCTTTCTCCCTTTCCGCTCTTCGGTGCTGCCCGTTGGGGCAGGGGCCTGGCCTTAGGCCTTTTACGGCGAGGGGAGGGCGCCTGGCCCCGGGCGCCACCTGGTTCCAGGATTGGCACGAGGACGGCTTGGCTTTAAGCCGCACTCAGGTGCCCTCCAGGGTTATTACTCAGCGTGTTTATTGAGCATCTCTTCCCGCACCCAAGCCCTGTTCTCAGGGCGTTCCCTAGACCGTCGTATCGGCCTCGCTTGAGAAGTGATATAAGTGTGTGCGTGTGTGTTTTGTGAAGGAGAAATACCCTGACTTGCAGCTCCAATTCCTCGGTACCCTGGTCGCCGTACACTTCGATGCCGACCCCAGACCCCGCCTATGTCCCGCCTGTGTCGGCTCTCCCGCCATGCCCAGCCCTTTGGGGCAGACACGCTGGGGGCGTGGCCCAGCACCGTTCAGCAGTCCAGCAGTGGCTATGATGCGTGAGCAGGTCTTGGTCTTGCCGGTAGCAGTGAGCTAAACTAAATCCGAGCTGGCTGGGATCAGATGCTTGGCTGGTAACCGTGCTTCACGGGGATGGGGATAACAGGGCCACTCATTCCAAATTAATTCCTCTGTTTTTAGATCCATTTCTGTCTTACCTTTTATCGTACTTTTCCTCAAATCTGAGGCTCCTGGAGTTTTGCTGTGGTATCAGGTTTCTATCTCTGTTGCAGATCTCACGGTTTAGGAAACACCTTTCTTTCTTTCTTTCTTTCTTTCTTTCTTTCTTTCTTTCTTTCTTTCTTTCTTTCTTTCTTTTTTCTTTTTTCTTTTTTAGAAGTTTTTGCTATAGGGTGCAGTGCCTTCGCCAGAAAGACAGAGACAGAGACAGAGACAGAAAGCGAGAACCCCCCCACTCCCCCTACCCCCCAAGGGATGGCCACACCGCAATCCCTTCTCCATTCTCAGGATCTTCAGCATGTACGCATATGTGCCCAGCGTGAGTTTAAGCCATCAGGCCGGGTCCCGGACTCGAACTGCAGTCGACTACATGGGAGTCCAGCGACAGCCATTACACCAACTGCGGGTTCTGGAAAACAGCTTTATTTAGGAGTCAACAATCTTTTATCACTTTTTAAAATTAAAAATGTGAAATACCACTTTGCCATACATCTGGGGCTGCTGTTTTCAAATTTGATTTGAAAAGTTCCCATTCACAACTGATGGGCATGTGGATTACTCAAGTGGTGCAAAACCATACTGTTCTGAACCTT
>NW_006159686.1:128363-143025 GCF_000334495.1 Tupaia belangeri chinensis | reverse complement strand
ATAGATTCCACCTGGGCTGTTTTCTTTGTGGGAGATTTATGTACCTTGTTTTTACCCTTGTTCTGTGACATTGCTAAAATAGCTAAGTTTCACAGTTGTTTTTCAGTTGTGAAGATCACTTTGACAAACTTGAGAGTGCATGTCCTACTGGAGGGTGCTGCAGCTATCTGTGACAGCCAGTTATTACCATGAAGAAATTCTGGCCAAACCCTGTTAAAAATAGCCTGGTATTAAGTAAAATAAACGTTGCTTATTAAACACAAATACATGAAGTGGATGAAGATCTTAACAATGTTTTCAGCCCAGACCACAAATCATTTTACCTTGAACAAAATGATAAATGACCTCTGTACAAAATCATTTACATTTTTTTCCTTTTTTCCAGTTGTACAACAAAACAAAAAAACACAACTCTGAGTTACATAATAATTGGTCAATTTGGAAAACTCCCCTTGATGTTGATTATATACATTGTCCATTTTTAATTAGACACATTTCACTCTTTTTTTGAGAGGTTTTTGCTGTAGGGCACGTGCGATTGCCAGAAAGAGAGAGACAGAGAGCGAGAAATCACCCCCCAGGGGGGATGGCCACGCTGCAGTCCCTCCTCCTTCATTCTCCTCTTGGGATCTTGGGCACGGACACACACGCACCCAGCATGAGTTTAAGCCACCGGGTCCAGGACTTGAACCACCATTGACTACATGGAGTCCACCGACATAGCCATTATGCTAACTGCTGGTCCCACATTTCACTCTGATCAGACCTTTTCTAGTGTGAGTGCTGGTCGTATAGATATCTGTGTGCCATTTCAGGACTCAGTGACATTTAAAGATGTGGCCATAGACTTCTCCCAGGAGGAGTGGGAATGGCTTCAGCCTGCTCACAGGGACTTGTACAGATGCGTAATGTTGGAGAACTATAACCACCTGGTCTCACTGGGTAAGTATTCTGCTCATGTCCTTCAAGTCAGAATTTGGTCTGTACGATTGTAGTTGTAAGTTTTGATGATGTGGCTGAATATTCCCAAAGGAAGTAGGGGTTTTTTGTTGTTTTGAAACGTTCTTGTCTTAAGGTGCAGTGTGTTTGCTGGAGAGAGAGAGAGACATACACAGTGAGCGGGATGGCAGGAAATCACCCTCCCAGGGGTGATGGCCACTCTGCAGTCCCTTCTCCTTCACTCTTCTCCTGGTATCTTGGTCACACATGCACATGAGCCTGGTGGTTTTTTTTTTTTTTTTTTTTTTTTTTTTTAAGTGAGAGATTTTTTGCTATAGGGTGTGTGCGCTCACCTAAGAGACAGAGAGACAGAAAGCTAGAAATCACCCCGCAGGAGGATGGCCATGCTGCAATCCCTTTTCTCTTCTTCTCTTAGGATCTTGGACATGCATGCACATGCTCCCAGCATGAGTTTTGAGCTGCCTGGTCCTGGACTTGATCCACAGTGAACTACATGGGAGTCCCATTACGCCATTGGCTAGTCCCAAGCCCAGCGTGATTTTCAAGCCACTGGGTCTGGGGCTAGAATTATTGGTAGGCTATATGGGAATCCAGTGACGTAACTGTTACGCCATCTGCTGGCCCCTAGATATTTTTTAAAATAATTATTTAATTTTATTTATTTATTCATTTATTTTAATTTGACCAGAGAAACATAGAGAAGGAAAGCAAGAAAGCAAGCCAGCAGGCCTGGGACCTCGTGGCTAGCCATGTGGGAATGTCCAGCGCTTTAACCACCATGCCACCTGCTGGACCCCTCGTATGGGTTTTTTAAAACCAGCTTTTATTTTATTTTTATAGAATTATTACTTTTATTTATTTATTCACTGATTTTAATTTGACCAGAGAGAGACATAGAGAGAGAGAGAAAAAAAAAAAAGCAAGTCACCAGGTCTGGGACTTGAACCGTGGTGGGCCACTTGGGAGTGTCTAGTATTTTAACCACCATGCCATCTGCTGGTCCTTAAAACCAGCTTTTAAGGTAGGGGTTATAACCTCACCTAACCTTCACACCTTTTACATCTGACATTTCTTTTAATGACCCATCTAAGAATTAAAGGACTGATTTTGAATTTATTTTATTTTCTGTAAGCAGGTCTTTCAATTTCTAAGCCAGATGTGGTTTCTTTATTGGAACAAGGCAAAGAGCCATGGCTGGGGAAAGGAGATGTGAGAAGAGACCTATTTTCAGGTGAGTAACTTAGAAGCTGGTAGGGCAAATTTAAAAAATAACAACTTAATGGGCCAGCAGGTGCGTGGAGTGCTGGGCTCCCATGTGGTCAGCTCTGGTTCGAGTTCTGGACCTGGCAGCTCGAAATTCACTCCAGGCACATATGCATGTGTGCCCAAAATCCCAAGAGAAGAATGGAGCAAAAGGGATTGCTGAGTGGCCATCCCTCCCGTGGTTTCTCACTTTCCGTCTCTCTTTCTCTCCAGTGATTGCATGTGCTCTATAGCAAAAGTCTCTCTCAAAAACAACAACAAAATAAGTACACACACAACCCAAATGAGAAAACTGCACATGGCAGACTGCAGTTGGAGCTTCTGAAATGTGCCAGGTGTGCATGTGCATGTCCACGTTCTTGAGAGGCTTTAAGAGGGGAGAATCATGGTATGACCATGACTGGGTGCTTTCTACTCACTCTCCTTTCCCTATTCCTCTCTCATATGCATGTATTGTCATGAGTGAAAATACATATATGTGAAAATGAAGCAAAAATTGAAGCCACAAAAGCCTTTGCTTGGGCCAGGAGGTGGTATGGGGCTCAGGATGCTGGATCCTAAATGGCTGGGTCTCTGGTTTGAGTCCTGAACCCAGCAGCTTGAAAATCAATTCAGGTGCATGTGACTGCATACCCAAAATTCCAAGGGGATAATGGAGGGGACAGGACTGTGGCATGGCCTTACCCCCAGGAGGGGGATTTCTTACTTCTCTCTCTGGCAAGTGTACACGCCCTATAGCAAAAACTAGGGGAAAGCCTTTCTTGTTTTGAAATCGTTGGCAAAACTTAAAAATAAATACGGCTATGCCCCACCCTTGAAGATTCTGATATGGAAGATCCATGAGCCTTAATATTTATATTTATGAAAGGTTTGGTCAGTTCCATAGTTAATTGATGGAGTTTTTAATATTTTTTTTGCTGTAGGGCACATGTACTTGTCAGAGAGACAGAAAGAGAGATCACCCCTCAAGGGGGATGGCCATTTCACAGTCTTTCTCCTCCACTATTCTCTTGAAATTTTGAGTACATACGCACTCTTGCCCAGCATGAGTTTTAAGCTGCCAGATCTGGGACTCGCACCATGTTCGACTATGTGGGAGTCCAGCAACATAACCATTTACATCATCTGCTGGTCCCTGTAGTTCATTCTAAAGCAATTCTCTAATGGTGGTGAACTGACCTTTATTTAATAGAGAGTGGTCCTACAGAGAGGAAAGTATGAATGTCTACATTTAAGAAGCATTAGGGGGACCAGCAGTTAGTGTAATGGCTATGTCACTGAACTCCCATGTAGTTGACCGCGGTTCAAGTCCCAGACCCGGTAGCTTAAACTCACGCAGGGCGTGTGTGCGTGTGTGCCCAAGATCCCAAGAAGAGAATGGAGGAGAAGAGATTGCGGCATGGCCATCCCCCCGGGGGATGATTTCTCGCTTTCTGTCTCTCTGTTTGTCTCTGTCTTTCTGGTGAGCACATGCGCCCTATAGTAAAAACCTCTCCAAAAAATTATTTTAATATATACACACACATGCATATGTATTGTTTACATTTAATCACGGTACATTTTTACCACATACAAAATCATTTTTCCAAGCATGAAGAGAGTGCACATTAGTCCTGTCAAAGGTATTACCATATTACACTATTATCACTTTTCATTTTTGCCTTTTAAATGTTTTTCCCCCATTTCCTCCCTTCTACCCCTTATTACTTGCTGCCTCCTATAGTGTCTCTAGTATCTACAGTTGCCCTCCCTGCTTTTATACCTTCCAGTCTCTCAGTTCCTGCCACAGAGTGCAAACATTCAGTATATAGTAAGCAGGGACATACAGTGCCTCTCTTTCATAGTCTGGCTTCTTAGCATTAAACCGTCCTTGTTTGTACACTTTGTATCAAATGTCAGGATCTCATTGTTTTTTATAGCTGCATAGTATTCCATAGTATATATGTGCCACATTTTTCCAGTTCATTCATCTGCTGTTATATATTTGGGTTGATTCCATATCTTAGCAATGTTGAATAATGCTGCAATAAACATGGATGTGCAAGTGTTTTTCCAACAGAGTTTTCCTATCCTTAGGGTAGATATCCAGGAGTGGGTTTGCTCGATTGTATGGTATTTCTTTTTTTTTTTTCTTCATTATTACAGATGGGGAAAGGTGGGGCAAGGGATTATTGGCGATGGTTAGTCTTTTTTTATTTGGAGAGGTTTTTGCTGTAGTGCACATGTGCTCGCCAGACAGACAGAGAGACAGAAAGCAAGAAATCAACCCCCAGGGGGGATGGCCACGCCACAATCCCTTCTCCTCCCTTCTCCTCCTGGGATCTTGGACACGCACTCACACGCACCTGGTGTGAGCCTCAAGCCACCGGGTCCGGGATGCGAACCGTGGTCAACCACATGGGAGTCCAGCAACATAGCCATTACGGTCCCAAGATTGTATGGTAGTTCTATTTGTAGGTTTTTGAGGAACCTCATAATGTTCTCATAATATTTCTTTTTAATTCTTAGAATTTCTGTTTTTCCGTTTATATTGTTCATTCCTTTTTGTATATGGCCTACTTTTTCCAAAAAACGTTTTTAGCATATCATTCATAGTTTTTCTTGTTAATTACTAGAGTGTTCAGACACTAGAGAGACAGAGAGAGAAAATATCCCCTCACTGGGGTATAGTCATGCTGCAATCCCTTTTCCTCCATTTCTCCATCCCATGAGGATTTGGGTCACACAGGATGAGCC
Organism: Tupaia belangeri chinensis; assembly: GCF_000334495.1. NCBI lineage: Eukaryota > Metazoa > Chordata > Mammalia > Scandentia > Tupaiidae > Tupaia > Tupaia belangeri. The sequence continues at coordinate 138,066 of NW_006159686.1, read as the reverse complement.
CGGTGTGTTTTTCAAGCCTGCAGGAAGAAGACTTGAACAGCAGTCAGCCATGTGGGATACACATGTGCCAGTACATAACACATAACCACAATGCTACAGGGTCAGCCCATAAATCATAATTTAAAAATTTCCTGGGTTCATAATTCCAACATTCCTGCCATATATGACTGATGTGATGCATTTTGAGTGTCTTCAAAATCATAATTGACTTGTACATCTCATAGTTTTATCAAAAGGTGGCACAGTGTGGTGGCATCAGCTGCAACAGTGCCATGCCCTGCAGGCTTCAACCACGTGTGAGGCCAGGGTTTGATACCCGTCCAACCTAAAGTGTAGGCACCATGATGCATGCTTATAAACCCAGCAACTTGGGCTGGCAGGAGGAGCACAAGCTTGAGGCTCGCCTGGGCAGCATATCAAGACTGCCTAAAGAAGAGCCTGCTGTAACGATTATATCAGTCAGAGCTGAGAAGTTGAGACAGGAGGAGCATGACAGTAAAGGCTGTCTTAAAAAAAAAATGTGGGGACCTGTAGTTAGCGTAATGGCTATGTCGTTGGACTCCCATGTAGCATACCACGGTTCGAGTCCTGGACCTGGTGGCTTACACTCACGCCAGGCACGTGTGCACGTGTGCCCAAGATCCCAAGAGAAGCATGGAGAAGGGATTGCGGCGTGGCCATCCCCCTTGGGGGGTGATTTCTTGCTTTCTGTCTGTCTCTGTCTTTTTGGTGAGTGCATGCTCCCTGTAGCAAAAACCTCTCAAAAAAAAAAAAAGGGAAAAAAAAAGTGGACTTGATGTACTGAGTCAAAGGAACTGTAGTAAATAGACTTCTAGTAATGCAGTATTAAGGCAATGGGATAAGGGAAGCATTTTATAATCCTAAAATTAGGTCTCAGTCTTCAGTGAGCCTATGTCCCAGGATTGTGAACTTTGCGTTTTTCTCCACTCTTTTTTTTCTACCTGGGTGGGACAGGATAGCAAGAGGGGCTTGGAATTGGGTATTTCCCTATCTGCTGGTATGTTATGTCTGCCAAAATCCCAGAAAGTTAGGCTCTGGTAAATTATTAGTTTGTTGGAAAAGTCATGATGAATTTTTGCATAGAAAAACAGAAAATACATCACGACTTTTCCAACAACCCAGTATTTTTTCCTGAGTGCAGGCCTTGTTAAGCAGAATAGGATGCTTTCAGGTATTTTTAAATGGTTACTTTCTTCTTCTGCCAGAAACACAAGGGGATTATTCGGGACCATTAAATAGTATAATGGTTTCGTCACTAGACTCCCACATGGCTTACTGCGGTTCGATACCTGGACCTGGCGGCTTGAAACTCATGCTCAGCACATGTGTGTGCATGCTCAAAATCCCAAGAGGAGAAGGGAGGAGAAGGGACCATGGTGTGGCCATCCCCCTGGAGGGTGATTTCTCACTTTCTGTCTCTCTCTTTCCAGTGAGTGCATGCACCCTATAGCAAAAGTCTATTAAAAGAAGAAGAAGAAAAAGGAAACACATGGGGATTATTCTTCAGTATTAACTATGAGGACTTGGTAAAACTCTTGGAAATAAAACTTCAAAAAGCGTAGCACCCTGCCCCCCCAACTCCAGACCCATGACTAGAGTTTTCAGTCGCAGACTTGTCCATACTGAGTGTCCAGTTGTTCACCAATTAGCCTACAGGTTTTTGCTAGTGTGTTTCTGCTCTGCTAGTGTGATTCTTTGTACTTTCTTGTCACTCCAACTTAGGGGTCAGTGGTTTGTCCTGTGAGCTTACATTTCTGAGGGATCAAAGCGTTCTTGATCTATTAGTTAACCATTTTACTTGTTGAGACATAGTAATGACTTCTAAGCTTCTTACACATCAGACTAGAACCTATTAAGTCTACCTGTAATTTTATAGGATCTTCTTTATATCTTTCTGTTTGTTCCTATGGTCACACCATATTAACTGTTCCCTAAGTGATCCTAAATAACACTGATGATAGTGGATACTTTTTTTTTCCTAAGAGTGAATGTTAATACATCTAAAAAATTTGCTTTGAGCACATTAATTGCTAGCTTATCAAAGGAATCTGTTATGATGTTATGAATGAATCCTAGTACCTTCCTAGGAAGTACTAAGTTTCATCAAAATCATTTGGCATCTACCAAAAACGGTGTGGACACAATAGGTGAAGGGAAAACAGAATTTTGGGGCCAGCAGCTGGTGCAGTGGTTAAGGGTGCTGGACTCCCACATGGCTGACTGTGGTTCAAGTCCTGGACCTGGCGGCTTGCTATCTCACTTTCCCTTTCTCTCTCACTCTGTCCCTCTCTGGTCAAATATAAATGAATGAACGAATGAAAGAAAGAAAGAAAGAGAGAGAGAGAGAAAGAAAGAAAGTAAGGTAAAAATAAAAGAACCAGAATTTTAAAATGTGTTGCTTGAACCATGGTTAGCCAGGTGGATCCAGGTCTCTTATCCAGTATGCCATGGAGGCTGGCCTGATGAAGACCATTGGAAATTCATCCTGGAGAAAATCAGGGGTTATGTTTTCTATCTAAGGGATTTGACGCAAAAACACTGGTTGCAAAGCTAAGGCTGATATGCATTCAGAGATAGAGTGATAATCACCGTCAATTTTTTCAGTCACTTTTTAAAAAAGAATTATTTTATTCAACTTTCTTTTATTTATTTTTAAATTTGACCAAAGAGGGACAAAGTGAGAGAGAAAGAGAGAAGGCCACCAGGTCCAGGACCCAAACCACAGTTGAGCATGTGGGAGTTCAATGCCCTTAACCACAATGCTGCGCTGACCCCCACTTTTTTTTTTCTTAATTAGAGTAAGTTATTGTAAGATGTTCCAGGGGAATTGAAGGACAGCAGGCTAATAGCTTTGTGGGACCTGAGGAACACCTGCAGTGTGTTTATTATTATTAGCAGGATTATATAATTGGCATTTTCAAAGAATTCTAGCAGCAAATATAGTTTAAAGGTGAAAGAAACTAACAACCTATCCTTTACAATTACTTATCTTCCTGATAGATCTATTTTTCTTCCCCTTTAGTGACTTATATTTCATATATCTCTTTATTCACCCACGAGTAAGAAAAATAAAACCTGTTTCTCATACTATACACTCAGGACATTGATCACTTCTGTGATTTCCCACATGAGAATTTTTCTTTGCAAACAAGCAGTCTGTTCTATAGTAGGCACCACCTGGGCACCCTGCAACTCAATTTCGTTCTGATGCTGTAAACTTAGAAATAGTGTTAGGTCCCACAAGCAGAGAACTCAATCCCACAAGACTGCTCCCACATCAGATGGCTGTCCAAGTCTGGGCCTCTAGAACTTTGACCAGTACCTAGCTGGAGTTCTCATGCCCCTCTCTCCTCCTCAGGTTTGATTAATTTGCCAGAGTGGCTCACAGAACTCAAAGATACACTTATGTTTGCTGGATTATTATGAAAGATATTGTAACAGATACAAACAGATGAAGAGATGCATAGGGCAACTTGGAAGGGTCCCAAGTGTAGACATATTTATTCCCATGGAGTTTGGATGCACCCTCCCATTAAGTGGATGGACTTTCTATAAGCTCCATAGAAGCTCACCCAACCCTGTTCTGTTTTTGTTTTTGTTTTCCTAAGGTTTTTGCCACAGGGTATGCATGCTTACTAGAGAGAGAAAGAGGGAAAGTAAGAAATCACCCTTCAGGGGACTAGCGGATGGCACAGTGGTTACCTTGCTGGACTTCCACATAGTGAACCACAGTTTGAGTCCTGGACCTGGTGGCTTAAAAACTCATGTCATATTGGTAGCAGCAGATGGTGTAATGGTTACATCACTGGATTCCCATGTAGTGGACTGTGGTTCGAGTCCCAGACCCAGTGGCTTAAAACTCATACTGGGCACATGTGTATGCATGCCCAAAATCCCAAGAGGAGAGTAGAGGAGAAGGGATTGCGGTATGGTGCCTCCTCTCGGGGGGTGATTTCTCACTTTCTGTTTTTCTGTCTTCTGTCTCTCCAGAAAGCACCTGCGCCCTATAGCAAAAATCTCTCTTATAACAAAACAAAAACACACCAAATGCATGTGCAGTGTTTGCTCAAAATCCTGAGAAGAGAATGGAGAAGGTATTGTCACATGGCCATCCTCCCAGGAGGTAATTTCTTGGTTTCTGTCTCTGATGAGCACAAGTGCCCTATAGCAAAAATCTATCAAAAGAAAAAAAAAAAAAAAATCCCCCCCCGGGAGATGGCCATGCTAAAATCCCTTCTGGGATTTTTTTTTTTTTTAATTTGTAAAATCAGGCCACTTTAATGATTTTATACAATTTAATAAATAATCTTTTGATGACTGCAGACATGCAAGACTGGGTATATTCAGAAACGCCATTCGTGATGGTTTTCCAGATTGGTGTATCATATTCAAAAATTACAAGGAGTTACTTGTATACGACTGCTATCAAACCAGTAAGACAGTATTTATGCATTCATCATTTTCAGGATTGTTGGTAAGTTGGGCATATTTCCCCCAAATTACCTTGCCTCCTGTATCACAAGGCCCAACTCTCTCATGTTTATCTCAGTGACAGTACCTTTGGTGATAACACCCAAAGTGTAGGTATATAATATATAGTAGGGGTGAGGGATTCTTCTTTACACAAGTATTGGCAGGCAAAAGGTGGCTTTCAGTTCAGGATGTGTTACGTGGGCCTTCTTAAAATGTAAGCCCATTGGCCTCATGAATCTTCCATGTTTAGGTGGTTTTCTAGTAAAGCATCTCTAACAAAGCAGACTTTCTTAATCATCCCTTCCAGGCCACCTTCTTTCTCTTTCCTCTTCAAATAACTTTTAATACTTCTGTTTCTCCCTGTGCTTGAACTTTGGGTAGAGGGACTTCCCATTTTCCCACTTTCTCTTTGCTTTTGTTTAATCATATTGGAAAGAATTTTAGCTTGGGACTGCTCTTCTCTCTCCAACAGATAAGCCCTTGTTGTGGAGTCTTTTCATCGTTCTTTTGTTTGGTGTTCCCCTTTTCATGCATCTTGATAGTTTTTTCCATCTGTATTTTCTCAGCAGGGCGCTGTTTGTGATAGAGCTTAGCCTTCAGACCAATCATCTTTTTTTGTCTTCTTTGAATGTTCATGAGCCTCCTGACTTTTCTTCTTTCTCTTTTTCTCATGGTAACCCTAACGGTATCCATAATATTTACAATGTAATTCAATATATTCATTTTGGGGCATGGTGATGGCTACAGAGTCACCAGGAGCAGCCTCCAGACACAAAGAAGTTGTCAACTTTCAAAGGTCTCAGAGACCAACAAGTGGACCCAACGCAGTCCTGAATGGGAAAGGGTCACCATCTAAAACCACCGAGTGAAGAACAAGCACAATGCTCCCTTCAGAATTTTCTACATTCATGCATACACACCCAGTATGATTTTCCATCTGCTAGGTCTAGGACTTGAACCATGTTTGGCCATGTGAGCATCCAGCACCTTAACCATGAAGCCTTTTGCTGGCCTCCCTCTTGGTTTGTTAATTGCTTAGGCAAAACTGAAACATGGGCAACAACACAGAAATGTGATTGGATAAAGGAGGGTGATCTAATGCTAATAGGCATTCCTTTCTCCTGGCTATGGGGAAAGGATCCCTCTGGAATTAGGTTCTTGTGACTTACTATCAAAGATTGGTGAAGTGTAGAATTTCTGTGAACCACCCTGGGGAGAAAAAGGAATATGTGAAAGGGGAAACCAGATGGTCAGATTGTCTCACCTTCATCTGTGTTAAGTTGCTTCAGTAACCAGAAAAAAAAAACCCAAATTGGTTATGATCCAGGAACTGTGGGGGAAAACCAATACAGATATGTATGTGTATATGTGTGTCTATAATGTATGTATGTATGTGTATAGAAAGACATACTTTTACAGCCCACATCTGTCCTATGTGAGCTTTTTTTTTTAATTAATAAAATGGCCAGAAGCTGTGTTTACTCATCACAGAGAAAGAAAGCACCCCACTCCCATAGTGGCATGGTTACTCTGTAATCCTTTTTTTTCTGTTTCTTTATTCCATCAGGATTTTGAGCATTCACATGTGCCTGGTGTGTTTTTCAAGCCCCTGGGGCTGGGACTTGACCAATGTTTAACCACATGAGATCTGGCTTTCTATGCACAGCACTTAACTAATGTGCAGTAGGGTCAGCCCTTAATCTCATCTGATTTCTGGGTACACTTCTCAGATTTGACAGTGCTATATGATAGCAATAAAAGCCATACTACTGATAAGATTTTTTCATTTTAATCTTCTCATTAGAAAGGGAGGGGGAACCAGCAGTTAGCGTAATGGCTATGTCGCTGGACTCCCCCGTAGTCGACCACGGTTCACGTCCCAGACCCGGTGGCTTAAAACTCACGCCGGGCGCGCGTGTGTGCGTGCCCAAGATCCCGAGAGGAGAATAGAGAAGGGATTGCGGCGTGACCATCCCCCCTGGGGGGTGATTTCTCGCTTTCTGTCTCTATGTCTCTCTCTGTCTGTCTGGCGAGTGCACGCGCCCTATAGTGATAAACTTCTCCAAAAAAATAAAAAAAGGGAGGAATGACTTTTATTTTACTCGATACAGAATAAACATTTGCTTTGTTATATGTTTACTTTTCAGTTTCAGAGTCAAATGGTGAGATCAAAGAGTTTTTGCCAAAAAGTGTCATTTACAAAGGTGATTCATCCCAGTATTTGATAATGGAAAAAATTCTAAGCCAAAGTCCCAGGTATTCCAGTTTTAAAGGAGACTGGAAATGTGAGGATGGTACTGAGATGCTACAAGGGAATCAGAAATGTATCAGGCAAGTGACAGTCTCTCATCCAGAAGCTCTGGCCCAGCATATGAATATCAATACCGTGGAAAGGCCCTACGGATGCCACGAATGTGGAAAAACTTTCAGTCGACGCTTTTCCCTTGTATTACATCAGAGAACTCATACTGGAGAGAAACCATATGTTTGTAAGGAATGTGGCAAAAACTTCAGCCAGATTTCAAACCTTGTGAAACATCAAATGATACATACTGGAAAGAAACCTCACGAGTGTAAGGACTGTAATAAAACATTCAGTTATCTGTCATTCCTTATAGAACACCAGAGAACACATACAGGGGAAAAACCCTATGAATGTACTGAGTGTGGAAAGGCCTTTAGCCGTGCCTCAAACCTCACTCGACATCAGAGAATTCACATGGGTAAGAAACAATATATTTGTAGGAAATGTGGAAAAGCCTTTAGCAGTGGTTCAGAACTCATTCGCCATCAGATCACACATACTGGAGAGAAACCTTATGAATGTGTTGAATGCGGGAAGGCATTTCGCCGTTCCTCACACCTTACTCGACATCAGAGCATCCATACAACCAAAACTCCCTATGAATGTAATGAATGTAGGAAAGCATTCCGTTGCCACTCATTCCTTATTAAACACCAGAGAATTCATGCTGGAGAAAAGCTCTATGAATGTGATGAATGTGGTAAAGTTTTTACTTGGCATGCGTCCCTTATCCAACATATGAAAATCCATACTGGAGAGAAACCCTATGCTTGTGCTGAATGTGACAAAGCCTTCAGTCGAAGCTTTTCCCTCATTCTACATCAGATAACTCATAGTGGGGAGAAACCCTATGTTTGTAAAGTGTGCAACAAATCCTTCAGCTGGAGTTCCAACCTTGCTAAACATCAGAGAACACACACTTTAGAAAACCCCTATGAATATAATTCATTTAATTACCACTCATTTCTTAACGAACATCAGTGAATTCACACCATAAAATATAATGTACAGCTTTTGTTTGTTTGAAATAATGCCTTATTTTCACTTCAGAGAACTCTTGGAAAGAAGCTTTATATGGATATGTTGAATGTTGAATGTGGCCTATACCTGATTAAACATCTTGGGGGAAATAAGCCAGAAATATTCGGGAAAGCCCTTAATAGCCTCTTGTTCTTTTTGTAATATGTTAAGATGAAATCAGTATTGAGAAGACTCTTCATTTGGTAGGATTTCCTTAGTCTACATTTGTAAATTCCTCCCAGGAAAGAGTACACATCCAATAGATGTGGGAAAGCTTATAGAGATCAGCCCTCATTCTGCATCTGTCAGCTCTACCTTGGGCAGAATGCATAGGTAAGAAATGTGCTTTATAAAGATGTCTGGACATCAGAAAATTCATACTTAAACAAAGTGATATAAACCGTAATTTGGGAATGTCTTTACTTTGCAATATCTTAAAATTTAAATATTGTTGTTGGAGAGAACAACTCTATAAATGAACATGGGGCAACCTGCAATATTTCAAACTTGTGAAATATTCAAAATATTTCTTCCCCTGGAGAATTATACTGGGGGAAAAATGCCACCATAATTACCATAATAAAGTCAGAGTTCTGAGGAATCACAGTGGGCACAATCAGTGTGGGAAAGGTTTTATTTTAGGGGGAGGGATTTTTTTTAAGTGAATTCAGAAAAAATTACAAATAAATCTCTTGGCTTACAAAATAAATCTTGTTTTGGCTGCTTTTCCCTTCACTATGTAATTTTGAAAATGTACAACAATATTGACATCAACAATGAAGACTAATGTGTGTGTATAGAAATACTTTATAAACAATATAGCAGTATTTTTAGGTAGCTTATGGTTTTGACTTTGAGACAGTTTGGGTTTAAGGTTATATTAACTCATTTATTTTTGAATAAGACCATAAATATTTTAGTCTGAAATAAATGAAAATAAGATATATCCTGGGAAAATGCCATGGTGGTTTTTCTTTCATTCCATATTCAGTGACAATAGTTCTTTTGTAAGCACATTTAAAACTCTTGGCATTATCAGTTGTTCAATTTGTAAAGCTCTCACAAGGAAAGAAATTTATACAGAAAAATAGGGCTAGTAGGTGGCATGGTGGTTAAGGCACTGGACTCCCACATGGCCAGCCACAGTTTGAATCCCTGACCTAGCAGCTTTCTCTCTCACTTTCCCTTTCTCTTCTCTCTGGTTAAATTAAAAATAAACAATTCTTTAATAATTTATACTGAAAAACAACATGAACAGGAGAGAGACGTCATTGCTGCTGCTAGAGTGCACATGTGCTCACCAGAAAGAGAGAGGGGAGAAACCATCCCCCTTGGGAAATGGTCATGCCATAATCACTTCTTCCCCATCTCTCCCTCCTTTTGGGATGTTGGGCACATGCATACGTGTGCCCAGTGTGTTTCTCAAGCTGGGGGCTTGATTTGCCCAACCATGTAGGATCTGGCTGCCTTACCTACCAGGTTACAGAGCTGGCCGAAATATTTCAATTCATTGGTACTTTTGCAGGAGGTGAAATTTAGGGGACTTTTAGTTCCAGAGAGTCTTATTAACATGGACTAGAATTCTAAATTATCAGAAGAGTTGTTTCCTCAAACCTACCATCAGATATGCTTTTGTGTTGTGTGTGTGTGTGAGTGAGAGAGAGAAAGAGAGAGACAAACTACATGGTGCTCACCAGAGACAGGATCCTCCCTCTTCTCAATGAGAGATGGTCACACTGCAGTTTTTTTCCCCATTTCTCCGTCCCATCCAGATTTTGGGATTGTGTACACATGTGCCTAGCATGTAGATATGCTCTTTTTTTTTGGAGAGTTTTTTTTTTTTTTTTTTTTTCTTTTGGTGCGGTCGGCCACCCGCCAGGGGAG
>NW_006159686.1:105982-128259 GCF_000334495.1 Tupaia belangeri chinensis | reverse complement strand
TTTAAGCCACCGGGTCCGGGATGCGAACTGCAGTCGACTACGTGGGAGTCCAGCAACATAGCCATCACGCTAGCTGCTGGTTCCCTAGATATCCCTTTTTTTTTTTTGGGAGAAATTTTCACTGTAGGGTGCGTGCGCTCACCAGACAGACAGAGAGAGACATAGACAGAAAGCGAGAAATCACTCCCCAGGGGGGATGGTCACGCCGCAATCCCTTCTCCACTCTCCTCTCGGGATCTTGGGCACACACGCACACGTGCCCAGCGTGATTTTTAAGCCACCAGGTTCGGGACGCGAACCGCGGTCGACTATGTGGGAGTCCAGCGACATAGCCATTACGCTAACTGCTGGTTCCCTAGATATGCCTTTTTTAAAAGAAGAAACATTTTGAAGCTCCTCAACTTTCCAAAAGAGTTTTTTAGGAGCAGCTGATTTATCTTAAAACAGTGCAGAGTCCAGTTCAAACACTGAGAAGCATACCTGAATGTGTATGACTATAGCACCTGATTTGTTTCTAGTGTGGGATGGTGTAAAGGTGAAAATTGGGTTATCCTGAGCTGTCATTGACAGGCAAATATGAAAAATCTCATTATTTAAACTGGTATTTTAATTTTATTTTTAAAAATAGAGCATGTGTGCTTATCAGAGAGAGATAGGGACAGTGAGAGAAAAAATGAGAAATCACTCCCCAGAGGCCATGAACATGCTGCAATCCCTTCTTTGTACTCCTGGAATTTGGGGCACACCCAGCCTTATTTTCAAGTTGTCAGGTCTGGGACGTGAACACAATAGTCAGCCAAGTGGAGTGCAGTGCCCTAACCATTATACTTTCTTATGGTCCCTGAATTGGTATTTCAAACATTTTTTAAAAGAATTATTTCTTTAACTTTATTTATACACATTTTATTTTGACCAGAGAGGGAGGGAGCAGAAAAATGAGAGAGGGAATGTGAGAAAGTCAGCTGCTAGATTCGGGACTCGATTATGGTTGGCCATGTGGAAGTCCAGTGTCCTTAACCACCAAGCTACCTGCCACCCCAGTATATTAACATTTAGAAGTATGCAGAGTAGGACCAGCCTGTAGTGTGGTAGTTCAAGCAGCTAGATTTCCCCACGTGGCCAATCAGTTTGAATCCTGGACCCAGCGACCTTAAGGAAAAAAAAAAAAAAAACAGGTGTATATGCAAGTGTGCCCAGAAGGAAGAAGTGGAGGAATTGTAGCTTGACCATTCCCCATGTGTATGCGAGTGCTTTCTCACTTTTCTTCTGTCTTCTCTCAGGTTTCTCTCTCTAGTGAGCGCATGTGACCTCTGGCAAGAAAAAAAATATATACATACATACGTAGACACACCCTGTCTACCAGCTTCTGTTCCAGATCCACTCCTTACCCTGCTCTGCACTCCATGGAGTTTGACCTGTGTGAACTATATCAGAGGTATCATTTACATGGTCTCTGGCTGTTAAGCTGCTGCAACAGCAAAGTACTGCCATATTTATGTCAAGACTAAAATACCTAGTCCTTTTGCAGGAAAAAAAAAAAAAAAGTCTGCCAACTCTGAGCATATCAGTGGGTTCTTTCCCCTTCAGCTTTTGGTTGAGCATGACTAATGCTGCGAACATCATTCTAGTGGGGGTGGGACATCAGGATGAATGCATTATGTCCATCATGCTCAGTCATGTGGCCTCAGGAAGGAATTACTACACTGGTGATCTTTGAAGAATTCTGGTATACCAGCCCTACTTAGATTGTAGATGATATGGAAAACATGTATATAAACTTAGGATCCCGGGGCCAGCAGGTTGCATGATAGTTAAGGTGCTGGATCTCACACGGCTGACTCTGCAAGTCTGGTAATGGAACCAGCGACCTGAAAAGCATGCTGGGCACACACATGTCCACAATCCCAAGAGGAGACTGGAGAAGAGGGATTGTGGCATGGCCATCCCCCCTGGGGAACAGTTTATCACTTTCCCTCTTGTTTCTGTCTCTCTCCAACGAGTGTATGTGCCCTATAATGAAAGTCTAAAAATTAAAAGGGACCAGAAGGTGGCATGGTAGGTAAGGCACTGGATTCCCACATGGGCAACCATAGTTCAAATCCCAGACCTGGTGACTTGAAAATCACATCAGGCATGTGTTCATGCATACCCAAAACAGAGAAGAAGAGGTTTTGTGTGTTCAGTCTTTCTCTTTGTCAGGCAAGCACCCTATGGCAAAAACCTAAAAAATAGGAGTCAGCAGGTAGCGTAATTGAGGTGTTGGACTTCCACATGGCTGACTGTGGTTTGGGTCCCAAACCTGGCAGCTTGCTTTCTCACTTTCTCTCTCTCTCTCTGATGAGCATATGTACCCTATAGCAAAATTTAAAAGTAATAATTATAAATAAAAAACGTAAAATAAGAAAAATAAAGAAGACCCCAATTCCAATTTGGATGTTGGCATAACAAAAGTGGGTACAACTAGCACAAAATCCAAGAAATAGAGGGGAAATCAGTTTTTTAACCACATTGGTTTATGGCAATGGTCAAATCATGGGGTTCCTGGAGATAAAATAGATGGACAGGCTTCCAAAATGCTCTTTGATACATACAGGTGGGAAAATTCTACACCTACTGGGCAGAATCATAACTGAATCACCAAAGTAGGGATTTCACATCTTTGACCCAGCTCTTAGAAAAGCCAGTACACAGACCCAAAGCTTCTCTACAGAGAGAGAAGGTAGGTCATTTTCAGGAAAATTGTTGCAATTGGGCTCATACATATACTATAAGAAAAGAAACTGCCAGGACCAGCAGATGGTGTAATGGTTACATCACTGGACTCTCACGTAATCGATTGCAATTAGAGTCCTGGACCCAGCGACTTAAACTCATTCTGTGTGTTGTGTGGGCATGCATAGTCAAGATTCTGAGAGGAGAATGAAGGAGAAGGCATTGCAGTGTGGCCATCCCCCCCAGGAGGGTGATTTCTCACTTTCTGTCTCTCTGAAGAGTGCATGCGCCCTATATAAAAAAACTCTCTAGGGACCAGTAGTTAACGTAATGGCTATATTGCTGGACTTCCATGTAGTCAACCACGGTTTGAGTCCCGGACCCGGTGGCTTAAACTCATGCCAGGCGCGTGGGTGTGTGCTCAAGATCTCGAGAAGAGAATGGAGGAGAAGGGATTGCGGCGTAGTCATCCCCCCTGGGGGGGGGGGATTGCTCGCTTTCTGTCTCTCTGTCTCTCTCTGTCTGGTGAGCGCACACGCCCTATAGTGAAAAACCTCTCCAAAAACAAAGAAACAAACGTTTGCTTTTAAAACGTAGGTGATATAAAAGGCAGTTAAGGGGGCCAACAGGTGTCACGGAGGTTAATGCAGCTAGACCCCAGTGGCTGGCTGTGCAGTTCAAGGACCAGACCTGGTGGCTTGACAACACGGCAAGCACAAGTACTTGTGTGCCCAAAATCCCAAGAGAAGAATGGAGAAGGGGGGTCGGCAGGTGGTGTGCCACTGGACTCCCACATGACCAACCCCGGTTCAAGTCCCAAGCCTGGTATCTTGCTTTCTCACTTTCTCTCTCTCTCTCTCTTGTAAAATAAGAAAAATAATAATAACAAATGGAATTAAGTCAACAAATAATTATTTTTTTAGAAATGAAGAAGAATGGAGAAGGGATTCTGATGTGGCCATTCCCCGTGTAGGGTGATTTCTTACTTTCCCTCCCTCTCTGTCTCCAGCAATTATGAGCACCCTATAGCAAAAACTAAAGAAAAGGGACTAGCAGATGGCGTAATGGTTATGTCACTGGATTCCCATGTAGTTGACAGTGGTTTGAGTCCTGGCCCTGGTGGCTTAAAACTCATGCCAGGTGCGTGTGCATGCACACCCAAAATCCCAGGAGGAGAATGGAGGAGAGGGGATTGTAGTGCAGTCATCCCCGCTGGGGGTGAGGGGGAGATTTCTCACTTTCTGTCTCTCTGGGAGCTCACGTGCCTATAGTAAAAATGTCTCTTTTAAAATATAAAGAAAAGAGAAAAATCAGTTAAAATATTTTAAAAATTTTATCTGACATTTAGGCAAACAGGCTGAATCTACATGTTCAACAGCCTAAGCAACTTTCAAGATATAAAAATAATGTTTTTAAAAAAATATTTAATAGGTTAATGATAGAACTGTTTACTTTTTCAAAAAGTAGATGATTTTGCTCTATTTGCTACAAACACTAGAAATTGTAGCAAAACACAAGTGAAGGAAAAAATTATAAATAAGAAACAATCATGGCTAACAACTTGGCATATATCTTTACAGAATATTTCTTAATGCAAACACTCACACATATATACACATACTTATAATATACTGTTAGCAAACACAGTCATACTATACTATCTTATAGCTATATACTTTTAATTGCCAGAGACTGCATGCATTCACCAGAGACAGGAAGAAAACTCCTCCATTTGTGGTCAAACCACAATCCCTCTTCAGTTCTCCGTTATGTCTAGCTTTTGAGTATGCGTGCACATATATATGCCTGGAATGTTTTTCAAGCCTCAGGGAAAAGAAAAATCATGGTTTACATTGAAGTCACTTGTTCTCACTCAATATTGAAAAAACTAGCACTGAGCTCTGACAGATGCTTTCCTTGAAGGAGTTTGCTTTGAGCACCATGAAATGTATAATCCATCTGCCCAAGGTTCACCATCCCTGGAGGCTGCTAGAAGACTGGGTTGCATTTTCAGTATTTAAGTAGCAGCAGCACTTCCATTAACATATTCCCTAGTTAGAAGGTAAACTTTATTCATACTAATATTCTCTAGGGTTGTTCTTCCTTTCTAAAATGCGTCTATTAATGGCCTCTCAAAAATTTTTACGTTGTCTGTCCTCATTTTGATTTTACCCCAAGAGGCATATTGCTACATTCAGGCCTGAGTGAGTAGAGGTTTTTAGCTAAATCCTTAGTCTTTTGTTTGGTTTGCAGTTTACTTTCAGGAGAGGAGATGAGGACAAGCACCAGCAGGCAGGAAGCACAGCAGAAATGAGGCAGCATTTCAGGTGGCAGAAAGGCTTCCATTATGGGATAATTTCTGAGGGAGAATATAAAGCACCACTAGTAAGGAGTCTAAGAGATGCTCAGGAAGTAATTCATTGAGTTCAGCCTCAAGAAGTAGAATTTGTGATTCTGTTAAAATCATCACAACGAAACAACGAATTGTGCTATGGTTTGAATGTGTCCTCCAAAGTTGATGCATTGGAAAATTAATTTCCAATGAAACAGTGTTGAGAGGTACAACACTTAAGAAATGATTATATCGTAAGTGTTTTGCTTTCATGAATGAATTGATATCATCATTGCAGGAGAGAGTTTGTTATCAAACTGAGTTCAGCCCCCTCTTGCTCTCTTGCACACTCCTGACCTGCCTTCTGCCTCGATGAAGTGGCCCAAAGATTCTAACCAGCTGTGAGCCCCTCAACTTGAACTTACCAGCTTCTGGAATCACAAGAAATGAATCTCTGTTCTTTATGAATTTTCTGGTTTCAGATATTTTGTTATAACATCATAGAATGAACTAGACAGAAGACTTGATAAAAAAATAAATTTATGCTTTTATATATTTTGTTAAGATAGATCTTGTTTCCACTTTTTATCATTTCCCTCCCTCTCTGTCTCCAGCAATTATGAGCACCCTATAGCAAAAACTAAAGAAAAGGGACTAGCAGATGGCGTAATGGTTATGTCACTGGATTCCCATGTAGTTGACAGTGGTTTGAGTCCTGGCCCTGGTGGCTTAAAACTCATGCCAGGTGCGTGTGCATGCACACCCAAAATCCCAGGAGGAGAATGGAGGAGAGGGGATTGTAGTGCAGTCATCCCCGCTGGGGGTGAGGGGGAGATTTCTCACTTTCTGTCTCTCTGGGAGCTCACGTGCCTATAGTAAAAATGTCTCTTTTAAAATATAAAGAAAAGAGAAAAATCAGTTAAAATATTTTAAAAATTTTATCTGACATTTAGGCAAACAGGCTGAATCTACATGTTCAACAGCCTAAGCAACTTTCAAGATATAAAAATAATGTTTTTAAAAAAATATTTAATAGGTTAATGATAGAACTGTTTACTTTTTCAAAAAGTAGATGATTTTGCTCTATTTGCTACAAACACTAGAAATTGTAGCAAAACACAAGTGAAGGAAAAAATTATAAATAAGAAACAATCATGGCTAACAACTTGGCATATATCTTTACAGAATATTTCTTAATGCAAACACTCACACATATATACACATACTTATAATATACTGTTAGCAAACACAGTCATACTATACTATCTTATAGCTATATACTTTTAATTGCCAGAGACTGCATGCATTCACCAGAGACAGGAAGAAAACTCCTCCATTTGTGGTCAAACCACAATCCCTCTTCAGTTCTCCGTTATGTCTAGCTTTTGAGTATGCGTGCACATATATATGCCTGGAATGTTTTTCAAGCCTCAGGGACTAGAACTTGAAGAACCATGGGGTCCAGGTCCCTTAGTAACTAGGTGACAGGGTTGGCCCTGTAACTGTAGTTAAAACTCACAATATATCAAATATATCTCCATGTGTCAATCAATATATGATTACACTTCAATTATAATATGTCCCATTTTATGGACATGGGATGGGATAAAAATTGGGGGACAGAAACCAGGCCAACTTTTAAAACATAACTTTACAGAGGAAAATGAGATCTAAGACAGCAGAAAAGTGGGAACCAGGCCAACCCCAATAACAGAACTTCACAGGGGAAAAGAGTTTGTAAGGATCCTATTCACTCCAGTATGTAGCAGCTTCATGGTTGCACATGCACACTAGCACCACAGATGACTTAGCATGTTAGGAAACACACCCTTGGCAGATCTTGGGTGGCAATAACACATACATCCCAAAGCCAATCAGTGGTGATTAAGGCAACTGGACCCCACATGAATGACTGTGTGGTTTGAGTCACAGACCTGGCAGCTTGAAAAACATGCCAAGTGCATGTGCATACATTCCCAAAGTCCCAAGAGAGTGGAGAAGGGACTGTGGTATGACCATCCTCCCTGGGGGCTGCTTTCTCACTTTCCCTGTTTGGTGAGTGCACATGCCCTGTAGCAAACAGAAAAAAAAAAAAATCTCTTTCTTGTGATTAAAAAAAAAAACAAACTTGGGACCAGCAGTTAGCATAATGCCTATGTCTCTGAACTCCCGTGTAGTTAACCGCGGTTCAAGTCCCAGACCCAGTGGCTTAAACTCATGTCAGGTACATGTGTGTGCATGTCTATGATCCTGAGAGGAGAAGGGATTGTGGTGTGGGCGTCCCCCCTGGGGGGATGATTTCTTGCTGTCTGTCTGTCTCTCTCTGTCTCTCTGGAGAGTGCACGTGCTCTGAAGCAAAAAACCTCTCAAAAAAAAATCTTGCCACAGGGATGTACGTTTATCAGAGACAGAGGGGGCAAAGTGAGAAAGCATCCCCATGGGGGTATGATCATGTCGCACTGTTCATGTATCCCACCTTGCAAGGTTCTGGACACACACACGCCTGGGAAGTTTCTCAAGCTGTGGAGTCTAGGCCTGAGCCCATGCAGTTGGTCATGTGGCATTGATGTGGAGCAACTCAAGTCTGATAATTACCTGAACTTTCTGTTCTGATAGAAACTTGTGAGTGGCATTGAAGTGTCCAGGGCTGATAGCTGCCTAGGATTTCTGGTCCCCTGCAAGTTAGCTGCCCCTCCCCTAAGCTGTTCGGTGGTCTTGATTCCCTGCCTCTCTGCCAGCTCTGTTAGGGCAGATACTCCAAGCATGCTGAAATCACTGCTCCCCAATTCACCCATAAAAGGCTGTGCTTAAGCCCCACAGGGGGCCAGAGATCCAGAGTGTTAACTCCTCCGTGCCCTGCTAGTGGATCAAGAGCTCTCCTTTTTCCTCTCTAGAGTGCTGTTTCCTTCCTTGGCATCTGTTTTCCCGCAACAGTATCCAACCACCTGAACAATCATGTTTTGGGCTATTCCTCTCAAGGTTGTTATGCTAATAATGATTCTTATGTCTTCATATTTTACCACTCTATACCACATGCAGCACATTAGAATTTAAACATATTCTAGTTTCTCACATTTACAAAACACTTCCCTTCCAAATCTCTCTTCAAATACTACACCATCTTTCTCTTGCTATTCAAGTTGGTCTATAGTCTATTTACTCACCTTTTATTGCTTCCTAAACTCATTCCAAACTAGCACCCATCTTCAATGAGCCATTACTTTATTTCTAAGGTCACAACTAGTCTTCATATACTTATTATATGTTCACTTTTCTTTCTTTCTTTTTTTTTGGAGAGGTTTTTGCTATACGGCGCATGTGCTCACCAGAGAGAGAAAGAGACAGAGTGACATTGATAAATCACCCCACAGGGGGGATGGTCACGCCGCAATCCCTTCTCCTCCATTCTCCTCTCGGGATCTTGGGCACACACGCACACGTGCCCGGCGTGAGTTTTAAGCCACCGGGTCCGGGATGCGAACCGTGGTCGACTACGTGGGAGTCCAGCGACATAGCCATTACGCTAACTGCTGGTTCCCTCCACTATTCAATCTTTTAAAAAAAAATTATTTATTCATTTACTTTAAATTTGACCAGAGAGAGAGACGCAGAGTGAGAGAGAGAGGGAAAATGAGAAAGGAAGCCACCAGGTCCAGGACGCGAATCCTGGTTGGCCATGTGGGTGTGTCCAGCACCTTAACCACCTGCTGGTCCCTCCACTATTCAATCTTAATTTCACAAAATGCATAACTCCTGGGTTATCCACTAATCTGCTCAAGCACAGAAGTTCTCTCAACAGTCCTCTTATACCCCTTCTCTGTATTCTTTTTCAAGTGTGTACAGCCAGTATAAAATATGTAACTACATACCTCTGTGGTCATCCCTTAAAAAATCAAGCGATCGTTTTGACTATGTAGTGATTCTTAAAAGTCATCAAGGTCCAGCCATGGTGGCACAGGGGACTCCTGGTCAATCTGAACATGCGGGTTGTGATTCTTTCCCATGACAGAAGTAAATTTTATCTTTTTCCCACACAAAAATATATCTATATATAAGCAGTGCAAGGTTGGCACGATTATTTATAGGTATCTTTGGGGATTCCCAATCTCTTTTTTCTACACTTCCTTAAGCCATGGCTATCATTTCCATGATCACAAGATGGCTCCATGAGCTCCAGGAATAGTACATTCATTTCTGTTCTCAGCAACATTAGTCTATTTTTTTGCTGTTGTTGGGAATGAGTGATATGGCTACTCTTACCTGTAAGATCGAGAAACGTTTTTTAACTAGACACATTGGTGGTCTGAACCAAAAAAGGGTTAGTAAGTGTCAATGGAACTAACTCTGCACAAATAATAATTAAAGTGGCTTATTTTTCTGGTCACTTTGTGGGTACCATTATTGTCTATGGATATAATCAACTCTGGAAAGATAATAATTAATGCATTTTATTTTATTTTTAAGCATGAATTTGAGTGACCTAGGGCCAGAGAAGAGGCAAAACATGCCTTTCTCAGGGTGATCAGGTACAGGTATCTTTAAAATTCTATTTAAAAAAATTACTTTATTAAACCTTATTTACTTTTAATTTGACCAGAGAGGGAGAGGGGGAGAGGGAGAGAGGGAGGGGGAGAGAAGAAGGGGAAGAGAGAAAGAGAGAGAGAGAGACAGAGAGAGAGAAAGAAAGAAAACCATCAGGTCCTGGATGCAAACCACAATTGGTCATGTGGGAGTCCAGTGCCCTTAACCACCATGCCACCTGCCAGCCCCTTTAAATTTAATTTTGAAAGTGAGAGACAAAGTTTAAAATTTAGTGAAGAGCTTTCTACTGGTCTGGTCCAAAACAGCAGGACATAATGGAAGTGGGAAAGGGCTTAGATTGGTTCTACAATTTTAGGTTGTTCATTGAAAGGGAAGATCTGTGTCTTGGGAAGAGACAAGCAAAACAATATACTGTCAGTGGCTTAACATACATTTCAAAGATACTATGGCATGGATAGGAAGTAGAAAAATTCTGTTAATGGAAAAAATGGTCTGTTACTGTTTGTGGGCATGACTCTCTCCAGGCCCTTTAAAAAAGATAAAAATAAATAAATTAATTAATAACCAGCCAACCAGACATCTGTCCTCATTAGTAAGGAAAGATGAGTTGGATATTAGGTTGGCAATATCTACAGGCAACATCTGTCTTACTGGACAGAAGGCAGTTCTCAAGGAAATACCAGATAGTATCATATATATCAAGATACTCTGAATACAGGTTGATTAGTTTAGAAAATAAAAACAATTAAGGGTAACTGAAAATCTTCACAATAACAAATATTTAAATTACATAATTTTAAATAGCCATGGATGAAAAAAAGTCCTAGACAGTATTTACAAGTAAAACATAGAATGCAATGTGTTATACATAGCTAAAGGGATATTTTGAAAACCATTTACAGTCTAAAATACTTTAGAGGATAAAGACTGGAATCATGAACTTGGCATCTACCTTTGAACAATGAAAAAGACTATTTCACATTTTTAACAGTAACAGTTTCTTTCTATAAATTCTCTTTTGTATAAGTGAAGAGCTCTGATGAAAGGTTTTTCCACATTGGATACATTCATAGGGTTTCTCTCCAGTGTGGAAGCTCACATGTCTCCTAAGGGAAGAGGAAACGTTGAAGTCTTTCCTATGTTCCTTACATTCATATAAGGTTTCTCTCCAGTGAGTTCTCACCTGCATTCTAAGGGAAGAGAGACCACTAAAAACTTTCGCACAGTCACTGCATTCATAAAGATTCTCTCCAGTGTGTATTTTTTTATGACCCCTAAGATGAGAGCTTGTGTTGAAGGCTTTTCCACAGTCACTACATTTATACAGTTTCTCCCCAGTGTGTATTCTCTTGTGGACTAAAAGGTAAGAACTCGTGCCAAACCATTTTCCACATTGACTGCATTTGTAAGCTTTCTCTCCAGTGTGAATTCTCACATGAGCCTTAAGAGATGTGTTTTTGGGGACCAGCAGTTGGCGTAATGGCTATGTCACTGGACTCCCACTTAGTTGACCGCGGTTCGAGTCCCAGTCCTGGTGGCTTAAACTCACGCTGGGCACGTGTGCATGCGTGCCCAAGATCTGAGAGGAGAATGAAGGAGAGGGGATTGCGGCATGGCCATCCCCCCGGGGGTGATTTCTAGCTTTCTGTCTCTCTCTGTCTGGCGAGTGCACGTGCCCTATACAAAAAAACCTCTCCAAAAAAAAAAAGAAAAAAAGAAAAAAAGAGAGATGTGTTTTGACTGAAAGCTTTTCCACACTGATTACATTAATAAGGTTTCTCTCCAGTGTGGGTTCTTAAATGTCTCCTTAAGGTTGAGGAATCCCTGAACACTTTGGGTACCATTATTGTCTATGGATATAATCAACTCTGGAAAGATAATAATTAATGCATTTTATTTTATTTTTAAGCATGAATTTGAGTGACCTAGGGCCAGAGAAGAGGCAAAACATGCCTTTCTCAGGGTGATCAGGTACAGGTATCTTTAAAATTCTATTTAAAAAAATTACTTTATTAAACCTTATTTACTTTTAATTTGACCAGAGAGGGAGAGGGGGAGAGGGAGAGAGGGAGGGGGAGAGAAGAAGGGGAAGAGAGAAAGAGAGAGAGAGAGACAGAGAGAGAGAAAGAAAGAAAACCATCAGGTCCTGGATGCAAACCACAATTGGTCATGTGGGAGTCCAGTGCCCTTAACCACCATGCCACCTGCCAGCCCCTTTAAATTTAATTTTGAAAGTGAGAGACAAAGTTTAAAATTTAGTGAAGAGCTTTCTACTGGTCTGGTCCAAAACAGCAGGACATAATGGAAGTGGGAAAGGGCTTAGATTGGTTCTACAATTTTAGGTTGTTCATTGAAAGGGAAGATCTGTGTCTTGGGAAGAGACAAGCAAAACAATATACTGTCAGTGGCTTAACATACATTTCAAAGATACTATGGCATGGATAGGAAGTAGAAAAATTCTGTTAATGGAAAAAATGGTCTGTTACTGTTTGTGGGCATGACTCTCTCCAGGCCCTTTAAAAAAGATAAAAATAAATAAATTAATTAATAACCAGCCAACCAGACATCTGTCCTCATTAGTAAGGAAAGATGAGTTGGATATTAGGTTGGCAATATCTACAGGCAACATCTGTCTTACTGGACAGAAGGCAGTTCTCAAGGAAATACCAGATAGTATCATATATATCAAGATACTCTGAATACAGGTTGATTAGTTTAGAAAATAAAAACAATTAAGGGTAACTGAAAATCTTCACAATAACAAATATTTAAATTACATAATTTTAAATAGCCAGGGATGAAAAAAAGTCCTAGACAGTATTTACAAGTAAAACATAGAATGCAATGTGTTATACATAGCTAAAGGGATATTTTGAAAACCATTTACAGTCTAAAATACTTTAGAGGATAAAGACTGGAATCATGAACTTGGCATCTACCTTTGAACAATGAAAAAGACTATTTCACATTTTTAACAGTAACAGTTTCTTTCTATAAATTCTCTTTTGTATAAGTGAAGAGCTCTGATGAAAGGTTTTTCCACATTGGATACATTCATAGGGTTTCTCTCCAGTGTGGAAGCTCACATGTCTCCTAAGGGAAGAGGAAACGTTGAAGTCTTTCCTATGTTCCTTACATTCATATAAGGTTTCTCTCCAGTGAGTTCTCACCTGCATTCTAAGGGAAGAGAGACCACTAAAAACTTTCGCACAGTCACTGCATTCATAAAGATTCTCTCCAGTGTGTATTTTTTTATGACCCCTAAGATGAGAGCTTGTGTTGAAGGCTTTTCCACAGTCACTACATTTATACAGTTTCTCCCCAGTGTGTATTCTCTTGTGGACTAAAAGGTAAGAACTCGTGCCAAACCATTTTCCACATTGACTGCATTTGTAAGCTTTCTCTCCAGTGTGAATTCTCACATGAGCCTTAAGAGATGTGTTTTTGGGGACCAGCAGTTGGCGTAATGGCTATGTCACTGGACTCCCACTTAGTTGACCGCGGTTCGAGTCCCAGTCCTGGTGGCTTAAACTCACGCTGGGCACGTGTGCATGCGTGCCCAAGATCTGAGCGGAGAATGAAGGAGAGGGGATTGCGGCATGGCCATCCCCCCGGGGGTGATTTCTAGCTTTCTGTCTCTCTCTGTCTGGCGAGTGCACGTGCCCTATACAAAAAAACCTCTCCAAAAAAAAAAAGAAAAAAAGAAAAAAAGAGAGATGTGTTTTGACTGAAAGCTTTTCCACACTGATTACATTAATAAGGTTTCTCTCCAGTGTGGGTTCTTAAATGTCTCCTTAAGGTTGAGGAATCCCTGAACACTTTTCCACATTCTTTACATTCATATTCTTTCTCACTTGTGTGACTTTTGTTATGCAAAGTGAGATTAGAAAACCTTTCAAATACTTTGCCATACTGATTACATTCTTGCTTCTCTTCAGTATGAGCTTGCTTTTGTTGCTTATGAAATGAAGGATGACAAAATGGTTTTCATTAAATGCATAAGAATTCTCTACAACATAAAAATTGTTATGTATAGGAAGCTTATTGTTATTGTTGAAGTGTATGGCATGTTTGGAATATGTGTACTCTTTCTGTGCTTTTTGAGGTTTTTCTAGATTCCACAGAGATCTATCATATTCATTACTTTCACAGAGCTTCTCACTTACAGAGACTTTTTCATCATTGTTTAGGACTGAAGTAAATTTCAAATATTCAGTATCAAAGTAATTTTTATGGCAATGATTACTAGTAGAAATTCTCTTTGAAAAAAGTTTCAAACTAAATTTAGAGTTTTCCTCTAATTCATGATAGTCACAGAATCTCTCCTGAGATACTGTGTTTGGGTATATGTCACTTGCCTTAAATGCCCTTCCAGAATCTTGTGGTGTTTTCTGATCTTATGGCCTTCCCACTCATTCCTTCATGTGGAGAACCAATCATCCCTTGTGAATCTTTCCCTTTTTATGCTACTGGATTGTTCCTTCCCAAAAATATTAGTTGATTCTTTGGTATTGAGTTGAATCTTCCAGTCTGGACAGATGCCTTGAGGAATTCTCCTTTTCACTGTTCTTATCTTTTCTTGATCCAACAGTGAGACCACAATAGGCTTGCATAATTGATATTCCACTGAAATGAAATGTCTATAGTTTTTCAACATCACATTTCTGTACAGACTTTTCTGCACAGTTTCCAGCATCATCCACTCCTCCTGGGTGAACTCCACAGCCACATCTTTGAAGGTCACTCCTTGCTGTAACCACGTTGTCACAATTGCAGCAGCTATTCTTTCCTTAGTATGCCTCAATAAGAAACAGCTGAGTCCTGTGCAGAGCCTATGGAAGGGACAGGTTGATGACTGCCATCTTGTATGTCCAAAGTGACATAAGCCTGCACAATAGGTAAGAGAGATCAGGATGTTTCTCTTCTTGTTTCTCTGATCCAGCCAGGGAAAAGATGTATTTCACCAGATGTCCTCCCTGCAGCCAAAAAGGCAAGTTCAGGTAAAAGAGAGGTGGAAACAGGGCCCCTCTGGGGCAAGGAGAAAATAATATTGTAGACCCTCCTTCCTACATCTCAACAAGATATAACCAGCTTAAAATCTTTTTTTTTTTTTTTTTTGAAGAGGTTTTTGCTATAGGGCACGTGCGCTTGCCAGAAAGACAGAGACAGAGAGAAAGCAAGAAATCATCCCCCAGGGTGGATGGCCACGCTGGAATCTCTTCTCCTCCATTCTCCTTTCAGGATCTTGGGCACACACGCACACACGCCTGGCATGAGTTAAAGCCACCGGGTCCAGGACTTGAACCACAGTCGGCTACATGGGAGTCCAGCAACATGGCCATTATGCTAACTGCTGGTCCCACCAGCTTAAAATCTTTATCACAATTTATATTGACATACAATATTGTCATCCTCCCCTCCCCCTACTTTCTCTAGAACTGCTCTCCTGGTAATTTTTTAAATGCAACTCTTTCAGGTCAATGTATTTTTTCTCCACATTGGTGTTTACTTTAATAGTCTCACTTATGATGAATAGGACCAATAATTTTGCTGCTACTCTAATAGGGACTTTTTCTGGAGTTTTTAAAGGTACATATGTGACTTTGAAATAAAGTTTATTTTATTAACTTCAATTTAATTGTCTACCTCAAAGTCCATAGTTTCTTATGAAAATTTAGTCTATCTGAAACTTGAATGGGACCAAGAATCAAAGGGAAAAGCATGATCTAAGTTCCAAGTTTTGGGAGTAAGGACCTACCATTTCCTCCATTTGCCTTTCAGGATTTTGTGAGAGGTACACAAGCTATTGTGTACCTGGGGTGCTTTTCAAGTCTCCTGGGCCCGGGCCTGAAACTGAGCAGCTGACCATGTGGGATCCATCCACCTGCTGGCCCCATACTAATATTTCTAAAGGTCTCCATTTTTTGAGAGATTTTTTTCCTATAGGGTGTGTGTGCTTGCTAGAGAGACACAGTGAGACAGAAAGCGAAAAATCACCCCCTAGGGAAATGGCCATGCTGCCATCCCTTCTCCATTTTCCCCTCAGGATTTTGGATATGCATGTACAAGCGCCCAGCGTGACTTTCAAGCTGGTGGGTCTGGGACTCAAACAATGGTTGGCTATGTGATAGTCCAGCAACGCAACCATTAAGTCACCTGCTGGTCACAAAAAGAACCTTTAAAAAATTATTATTTTATTTAATTTTACCAGAGAGGGGCAGAGTGAGGGAGAAAGAGAGAGAGGGGAAAGTGAGAAAGCAAGCCACCAGGTCCAGGACTCAAACTGTGGTTGGACGTGTGGGGCTACAGTGCCAAATGTTTTCTCCTTATAATAATTATGAAACGTTACCCTGATGGGGAATACTAAACAACTTAACCAAACAACGGGAAGCAGTACCTGGATTACTGACTGTGGGAATTGAACAGAGAATTCCTGAAACAGGATGAAATGACTTTTAAAAGTATCATGGAGAACTGAAAGTTAATGAGAAATTCAGATACTCATGAAAGTAACATCTTGCCCTATTAGGTTTCATAATGCATTATAAATCCACAGTAACTTAAACAGAATGTCAGTGGGGCAATAATAAAAAACAAAACGGGAATAGACTTACTAAAGCTAGACGGCACATCATAAAGGCGGCACTAAAAATCAATGGTAAGGAGAGCTACTTAATAGACAGTATCAGGTCAAATGACCATCTGTTTGAGAAAAGAATCCTACCTTGTACATTCACAAATTCCAGACGGATTAAAGATCAACATCAGGGGGACTGGCAGGTGATGTGGTGGTTAAGGTTGCTGGACTCTCACATGGCTGATCGTGGTTTGAGTCCTGGACCTGGTGGTTTGCTTTCTCACTTTTTCTTTCTCGCTCACTCTGTCCCTCTCTGATCAAATTAAAATAAATAAATAAAGTTAAATGAAATAATTCTAAAGAAAAAAAAAAGATCAACCTCAGGGGCCAGCAGGTGGCATGGTGGTTAACGTGCTGGATTCACACCTAGCTGACTACAGTTCAAGTTCTGGGCCTGGTGGCTTGCTAATTGATGTTTCCTATTTCTCTATCTCTGGTGAGTGCAAATGCTCTATAGCAAATTAAAAAATAATAATAAAAAATACAATTAAATAAATATTCTTTAAAGGAAAAAATATCAATATCGAATAGGAACTCCAAAAGAGGACAGGCTAGGAAAGAAGCAATATTATTATAGATACACTTTTTTTTAATCCCAAACTGAGAAGTATACAAGTTCCTGATCTCAAAGCATTTATATCACATGCCATGATGAATAATTTTTTTTTTGAGAGGTATTTTTGCCATAAGGTGCATGTGCTCACCAGAGACTGAAAGCAAGAAATCATCCCCCGGGGATGGCCATGCCCCACTCCTTTCTTCTCCATTCTCCCCTCGGGATTTTTGGGCATATGCACCCAGCCTGAGATCCAGTCCAGCCATTGGGTCTAGAACTCAGACTATGGTCTACTATGTGGGAGTCCAGCAACGTAACCATTATGACATCTACTGGTCCCCAATTTTATTTTTTTAAGAGATTTTTGCTATAGGGCATGATTGCCCGCTGGAGAAACAGAGAGAGAGAAAGTAAGAAATCACCCCCTTGGGGGAAGACCATGCAGCAATCCCTTCTTCTCCACTCTCCTCTTGGGATCTTGGGCACGCATACACATGCATCCACTGTTAGTTTCAATCCATCAGGTCTGGGACTCGAGCCATGGTCAGCCATGTAGAAATTGAGCGACATAACCATTACGCCATGTGCTAGTCCCTGATGAATAAATTTTTAAAATCCACCAGCTACACTGAAACTAAACAGTAGAATATTTAAAATAATGGATGGGGCCTGCAGGTGGCATACTGATTGAGGTGCCGGATTCCCACATGGCAGACTGTAGTTTGAGTCCTGGATCTGAAGGCCTGAAACTCATTCTGGATGCATATGCGTGGAAGCCCAAAATTCCAACAGAAGAATGGAGGAGAAGGGACTGCAGCCTGGCCATCCCTCTGGGTTATTTCTTGCTGTCTCTCCAGTGAGTGCATGCACCCTACAACAAAAATCTTTAAAAAAAAAAGAGAGAGAGAGAGAGAGAGAGAGAGAGAGAGAGAATGGGTAAAACCTTAAGGTTACTGGAACAAAAATGATCTATAATGGAAAGTCAAATATATTTGCCACAGACAGTCAAAAATTATCAAAATTAATTAAAATCAATAAAAAATTAATGATCTACAATGGAATATCAGTTATATTCACCACAGATTTCTCGCCTACAAAGATAAAGGCCAGAAGACAACTCACTAATACCTTCCAAATATTAAAAGGAAACAATATCAACATATAATTCTGTAGTGTGCTAAAGCATAAGTAAAATATTAGAGGGCTTTGATATAAATATTAAAAATATTTTAAAATATAAATATATATATTACATTTAAGATATATCTATATATCTCTATATATATATAGATAGATATATCTATCTTAAAGTTTACCACTAATGAACAGTTCCTGAAGGAACTACTAAAAGGATATTATCCTAAAAGAAAAATCTGAACTCAGAAGAAAGCACTGGATGTAAAATTAAATAAAAGACAAAGAGGGAATTTAGAAGAAATGATATAAAGAACAGAAGAAGTGGGAACTAGCAGTTAGTATAATGGCTATGTCGCTGAACTCCCATGTAGACAACCGCGGTTTGCGTCCAGGACCTGGTAGCTTAAAACTCACGCTGGGCGCGTGTCCAAGATTCTGAGAGGAGAATGCAGGAGAAGGGATTGCGGCGTGACCATCCCCCCTGGGGGGTGATTTCTCGCTTTCTGTCTCTATGTCTCTGTCTGGCGAGTGCATGCGCCCTATAGCGAAAAAACCTCTCCAAAAAAAAAAAAAAAAAAAGGAACAGAAGAAGTAAGTTTCAGAGCAAAAATAATACTTTCTGTTTTTCTTAGATTTTTGCCATAAGGTATGCACGTCGCTGGAATAAGGGGGAAAGTAAAAAATCACCATTAAGGGAGGATGACTACACAATTTCTTTTCCTTCATTCTCTTCCTGGGATTTTGTGCATGCACATACACATGCCTGGTGTGTATGTGTATGTGTTTTAAATTTTTATTTAAAATTAAAAAAAATTTATTTTAAAGGTTTCTGCCATAGGGTGTGTGTGCTCACTGGAGAGACAGAAAGAAACATTCCCATAGAGATGGTCATACCATAACACCTTCTCTTCCATTCTCCTCTTGGGATTTGGGGCATACATGCACATGCCCAGTGTAATTTTCAAGCTGCCAGGTCAGGGACTAGAATGGTAGTTGGCCACGTGGGATTCCATCTCCTTAACGACCATGCCACCAGCTAGAGCCAACAATAACACTTTCAAAGGTATTCATAAGAAATGTGAATCAAAACATCAAGATATAATTTTTTTTTTTTGGAGAGATTTTCGCTACAGGGCGCGTGTGCTCGCCAGACAGACAGAGAGAGACAGAGAGACAGAAAGCGAAAAATCACCCCCCATGGGGGATGGTCACGCCGCAATCCCTTCTCCTCCATTCTCGTCTCGGGATCTTGGGCATGCACGCACATGCGCCCAGCGTGAGTTTTAAGACACCGGGTCCGGGACGTGAACCGCAATCGACTACGTGGGCGTCCAGCGACATAGCCATTACGCTAACTGCTGGTTCCCAGGACAATTTTTTAAGGGAATCTTTAGATTAAAACAAACTTGAAACTGTATGAATCTTATTTAAACCATGAGTCAAAAAAATTGTAAAAAATTTTTAAAAACATCCAACTTACAATTTTTAAAGTAGTCCTTATTGTTCAGAGATAATTTTTTAAAATTTTATGCATTTATTCATTTATTTTCATTTGACCAGGGAGACACATAGAAGAGGGAAAGTGAGAAAGCAAGCCAGCAGGTTCAGGACTCAAACCATGGTCAGCCATGTGGGAGTGTCCAGCACCTTAACTACCATGCCACCTGCTGGTCTATTCAGAGATAAATTTTGAAATATTTACGAATAATACATGAGTTCTGAGATTTTCTTCAAAACTGAGTGATGGGTGCAAGGTTGTTAATTATACATTCCTTTTTGTATCTATTTGAAATGTGCTTATAAAAAGTCATCAGAGAGATCGTTCATCAGTGATACAAAAAATAAGGCACTATGGGTGTTTTGTTTTTAAGAATCATAAAATAAGAAGTCTTAGGAAATAAAAAAAGTTCAAACAGCTATAAGGTTTAAAAGTCAAAGTTAAGGAATTTTTTTTTTTTAAGACTTTTGCTATAAGGTGCATACTCTCACTGGAGAGAGACAGAGAAGGAAAATGAGACATCACCCCCTGGGAGATGCCATGCTGCAATTCTTCCTACTCCATTCTCCTCTTGGAATTTTGGGTACCCAGGCACATGTATCTGGTACATTTTTAAAGCCACGGGTTATAGGATTCCAATTGTAGTCAATCATGAGATCCAGCGTCTTAATCACTACACCACTTGCCGGCCCCAAAGTTTAGAAACTTACAGAAAGCAGAATTGAAAGAAAAAGATGAATGAGTGAATAAATGTAAGAGAGTTACATGTGCAATTGTGAAGGTCCAATATAAGGTTATTCATGTTTATAGAAAGAAAAAAATGGTGAGAGAGAATCCAATACATAAAAATTGCGAAAAATAACAGTATCTAAAGACTGAGCCATCAGAACAGGTAATTTATTTCTTTCTTCTTTTTTTGGTGGAGGGGGGAGAGGTTTTTGCTATAGGGCACATGCGCTCACCAGAAAGAGAGACAGAGACAGAAAGCAGTGGCAGAGCCACAATCCCTTCTCCTCCATTCTCCTCTTGGGATCTTGGGCACTCATGCACATGTGCCCAGTGTTGAGTTTAAGCCACCAGGTCCGGGACTGGAACTACAGTCGACTACATGGGAGTTCAGTAACGGTAGCCATTATGACATCTGCTGGTCCCTAAAATAGATAATTTCTTAAAAATGACTGTAACTAAATCATATCAACATGAAATTTTTGAATACTGAAGATAAATTGGTGAACCTAAAACCTTCAAGAGATGATAAATAGGTTCCATACCAAGGAACAGTAACAGACCTGAGACAGGACTTCTCAACAGAAACTCAGCTCCATTTTCTGTGTAGCTTTGCTGGCTTTCAAAATCTAATAGAAAGTAATTTATTATCCAAGACTTTTGCACTAAGCCAAAATAACATAGAAAAGTGAGAGCAGAATAATCTCTGATCATATAACACCTAAATACATATACATTAGGTGGGCTTTTTTTTCAGGAGGGTAATAGCACAATCCACCAAGAAGAAACAAGACATTTCCAGAATACAGCAGATCTAGCTTAGCGATGAGGTGAAGAAATAGAAGATGTTAGGGACGTCTCAGCCGGCCAGAGTGCCGCGTGCCTGCGAACACCCACTTAGGCTAGCAGGATCCAGAAAATGGGGAATCCTGAAATAGGACAGGTTAGATCTCCAGGATGAGAAATTCAAGAATGTTTTACATAGGTTTAGTAAAACTAAGCAAATGAATGGCACAGACAATAATTTAAAACAAGTAAAATTTCTTTTTATTTTCTTAATCTGCTAGAGGGCTTGTGTGAGACATGGGATAGGGGTTGGTTGTGCGCAAACCTTTCCTCTTTTTTTAAAATTGTATTACTTTATTTAACTTTACTTATTTACTTAATTTTACCGAAGTGAGAGAGGGAGGGAAAGTGAGAAAGCAAGCTTTCAAGTTTGGTATTTGAACCATGGTCAACCATGTGGGAGTCCAGCATTCTTAAACACCATGCCACCTGCCGGACTGCTGCGTGGCTATCCCCCCCCACACACACACACACACACACACTCCCCGGGGGCTGATTTCTTACTTTCTGTCTCTGTTAAAACCTCTCAAAAAATTTTATTTTATTAAACTTTATTTACTTATTTTAATTTGACCAGAGAAGGGCATAGCCAGCGAGCAATAAAGAGGCAAAGTGAGAAAGCGAGCCACCAGGGACTAGAACTGCAGCAGACCACGTGGTAGTCCAGCGCCCTTAACCACCACGCCACCTGCTGGCCCCTCCTTTCCGCCTGAGTGTTTTCCAAACCTCCAAGCGGGATTGGAACTGCTGCACGCCTTGTGGGATCCGGCCCAAGGAAAGGCCATTTAAAACACGGATCCGTAGTAAAGATGTCGAGCCGCAGGACTGCCTGCTAGTTGTACCAATTAGCACGAGAAGCCCGTTTTACGTTTAAGACACGCCGCTGCCAAGGAACCCGCCAAGCGTGCAGAACCCGGCGGCAAGGACGGGCCGCAGAGGCTCTCCTCAGTCCCAGCCTGGCCGCCGCCCGCGAGCTCCGCCCCGCGACCACGCTCACGCGTCCTGGGGCCCCTGCCTCCGGGGGGAGGGGGGGTTCGGGCCCTCGGGGGGATGAGCAGGCCCACAATTCAGAAGCCACGTCCCACCCGCACAGGGAGCTAGGTGCCAGCCAGCCAGGCGGGCTCTCGAACTCAGGACCGCAGCACAGAAAGCTGCGGCAGCGAGCCCGAGCCTACGAGGGAGGGCGCTGGGCGCACGCTAAAGCAACGCGCAGGGGCGGGACCCCGTGCGTACCAGGCAGCAAGGGGCGGGTTCGTGCGTGAGCGGCAGCGGGTGGGGCTGGTGTTCGTAC
>NW_006159686.1:92554-105847 GCF_000334495.1 Tupaia belangeri chinensis | reverse complement strand
GTGTGAGAGGTTGGGGAAGCGGCGGGGCTCGTGCCCTTTTTGCAGGGGGCGGTCCTTTTAGGTTCGTGAGCGGCAGGGGGCCGTGTCCTGTGGCGTCGCGCCCTGGCGCGTGTCTGACGTCACCAAGCGGGGACCGCGGCGCGCTGTAGTGGAGTGGGAGGTGAGCGGCGAGGCCCGCCCCGCATACCTGCTCGCTGGCGTCCTGGGGCGAGTGCTCTGCGCGGGGCTTGCCGCTGAGTGCCAGCTCCTGCGCGGATTCTACCGTTGCGGTCTTTGTGAAGGGGCCGAGCCTACGGTTGCTCTCCGCAGGTACCGCGAGTGCGCTGGTTTGGCGTGTGTGCTTGGTGAGCCGCCTCTTCCCAAGTGCTCAGGGATTTCACACGTTAGCCTGTCACTCGGTCTCCTTGCGCAGTGCTTGAATTCACGCCTAGCTTCAACCATAAACGCTTCTTTTGTGAAGAGTGATGACAGTCCATTCAGTGAACTTGCGGGGTGTAGCAAGTTTGAACCAAATACTCGGAACAGTAGAAAGGCTTCTTTTCCTCGTATTTGTTTCCAGTTGTGAATAGATGCTCAAACGGTCGCATACTGCCTTTCCAGCATCTTTTGCAGTAAGCATGCTCTTTGTTAGATAAGAATTTTCTTAATAAAATATGACGTTCTTGGGAGAAATCGGTATGGTCGCACTGGCTTTGAAAATGTGCAGTATTGGGATTTATTTATAGTTATCTGCCACATTCATTGATGAAATAGGTCTACTTTTAGTAAGATTGGTGACAGAATATGATGTAGTTTTATTTCTAGTTGTAATACACAAGTAATTATTTTGAGCTTTTTAAAAAATGGGCTGCACTGAAATTGTTTTATTCTTTGTATTTCAGCTTATGATTAAAGTTTTAGAGGCAATGGAGACTAACTTTATTTATTTATAATTTGCTGGAGGGCGTGTGTGCTTGGGGGAAAGAGAGAGAGAAAGTGAGAAAGCACCTGCATGGAGGATGCCACTTAACAGTACCCCCCCCTTTTTGAGAGGTTTTTCCTAAAAGGTGCATTTGCTTACCAGAAAGAGACAGAGACAGAGACAGAAAGTGAAAATTCACTTGGGCGGGGTGGTGGTGGGGGTGGGGGTGATGGTGGCCGTGTCACAATCCCTTCTCCTCCATCCTCCTCGGGATTTTGGGCAGATGCACAGGCACCTGGTGTCAGTTTCAAGCCACTGAGGTCCAGGACTCAGACCACAGTCAACTACTTGGGAATTCAGTAATGTAACCATTATGCCCTCTGCTGTCCAATAAGCTAATTATTCTATATGTATCAATATATAGTATGAATGTTAAGGTTAAGATCAAGATTGTAGGGCCACTTCATAGTACCCCAGTGATTACAGGAGCTGGATCCCACATGACCATTGTGGTTGGAATCCTGGCCCTGTTAGCTTGAAAAATGCTTGTGCATGTGCCTTTGTGCCCCAAATCCTGATAGGATGGAGAAATGAGTGAGAAGGGATTGTGGTGTGACCACATCCCATTGGGGGGATTCTTTCTTCTGTCACTTTCTGTAGCTCTGTCTCTGTCTTGATAGCATGTGTGCTCTGTCAGTGAAAAAAAAAAAAAAAGATTGAGATTGTGTGCATGGATTATAACCAAACTACAGAAGAGGTGACACATTTAAATTCTAGTTACACATTAATAGAAGAAAGAGGCCATTAAGAAAGAAAAAAGGAGATATAAAGGAAGGGAGAATGTATGTCACCTAGAATGCTAGCCAACAGGTTAGGGATATTGGTTACAGTTAAATGTGTGACAACTGTGTAGCGTGAGTCCCCTCCTGGCCTCTTAAACCACCTCAACGCTACAGTAACTTCTCTACAGTCCTCTTCTGTTTCATTACAGTTGCCTCTCTATCATACAAAACCTCCTAGACGGTGAATTACACATACTCCTGACTCTGAAAATTGTTCATTCCTTTTCTCAGCACATATTTCTTAGGTTCTTTTTTTTCTTTTTAAGAATTATTTAATTTTATTCATCATTATTATTATTTTTAAAATTTGACAAGAGAGAAACATGGAAAGACAGAGAGAGAGAGAGAGTGAGAAAGCAAACTGCCAGGCTCAGGGCTTGAATCATGTGTGAGTCCAGCGCCAACACCATACCACCTGCTGGCCGGCCTTCAGTTCTTAATATGTGCCAGTCATAAGGGCAGAGATTTAAGATACGGATCATAAATTATATGAATACGTTTCCTTATTGGTATCTTCCTATAAGCATTGTCTTTAAATTCTGATTAGGAAAATAATAAACAAATATAAAGCCTACTGGGAGACAGCCAATGGTGTGGTGAAGACAACTGGGTCTCCATGGGTGACTGCGCTGCTTGAAAGACCTGCCAGCCATGTGTGCATGTGTGCCTGAAATCCAAAAGCAAGGAAAAATAGAGAAGGGATCGCCTCGTGACCATTTTGCTCGGGTGGGTGCTCTCTCGCTCTCTCTCCCCCAACAAGTCTATGCACTCTCTGGCAAATCTAAAAAAGAAGAAAAAATAAAGTATTGAGGCCTACTTCTGGAAAAGAGATTTTAAGATTATCCTTAAGAGATGGGACCAGCAGTTGGCATGATGGCTATGTTGTTGGACTCCCATGTAGTCGACCGTGGTTTGAGTCCTGGACTTGGTGGCTTAAACTCACGCTGGGCGTTGTGCGTGCGTGCCCAAGATCCCGAGAGGAGAATGGAGGACAAGGGATTGTGGCAGGTCCATCCCCCCTGGGGGGGGTGATTTCTTGCTTTCTGTCTCTCTGTTTCTCTCCTGTCTTTCTGGTGAGCTCATGCTCCCTATAGCAAAAACCTCTACCAAAAAAAAACCTCCTTGGGGCTAGTAGGTGGCTTGGTGGTTAAGGTGCTGGGCTTCTACGTGGCTAACTGCAGCTTGAGTCCTGGACCTGGTGGCTTGCATTTTCACTTTCTCTCTCTCACTCTCTGTCTTTCTCTGGTGAACACACATGCCCTATAGCAAACAATAATAATACATAAAATGAATAAATAACTTACAAATTATTCTTATTAATTAGTTTTTAATATGGAGGAGAGATTCAGTTACCACCAATAAGTCAGAGTAGAGTGACATACTTTTGTAAAAGAAAAAAACTCGGGAACCTTGCAGTGTGGCAGTAATTGAACCCTGTGAGGCTGGCCTACCGTGGGGAGAGTCAGGGTTTGGGTCCACAGCTCCCTAAACACCCTGGGCAAGTGTGTGCTCGTGAACTGGGGTGGTTGAAGCTGGGGGAAGATTACAGCATGATGGTCCTGCTGGGTGTGTCCCTTTCTCGCCTACTTGTTCTCATTCTCATTCTCGGAAGAAGAAATACATTTTTTTTTTTTTTTTGAGAGAGGTTTTTGCTGTAGGGCATGTGCACTCCCCAGAAAGACAGTGAGAAACAGAGAGACAGAAAGTGAGAATTTATCCCCCAGTGGGGACGGACATGCTGCAATCCCTTCTCCTCCATTCTCCTCTCAGGATTTTGGGTTTGCAGACACATGCGCCCGCTGTGAATTTAAGTCGCCGGGTCTGGAACTCAAAATGTGGTTGACTACATGGGAGTCCAGCGACATAGCCATTATGCCAACTGCTGGTCCTGAAGAAATATACTTTTTAAAAAGTATCCTCAATAGGAAAAATACACCTAATACTGGGGACCAGCAGGTAGTGTGGTGGTTAAGGTGCTAGATATTTCCACAGGGCCGACCACGGTTTGAGTCCTGGACCTGGTGGCTTGCTTTCAAAGTTTCTTTTTGTGTCTCTCTCTGGTCAAATTAAAGCATATTAATGAATAAATAAAATTAAATAATTATTTGAAAAAATACCTAATACTAATATTGGCTGAATGAGAAAGAACAGTTCTGTGAATGACTTAAATCCCCTTAAAGTAACTGGGGTTCTTTTTTTTTTTTTTCAGGAGAGGCTTTTTTTGCTGTAGGGCGCATGCTCTCACCAGACAGAGAGACACAGAGAGACAGAAAGCAAGAAATCACCCCCAAGGGGAGATGGCCATGCCACAATCCCTTCTCCTCCATTCTCCTCTCGGGATCTTGCGCACTACGCACATGCGCCCAGCGTGAGTTTTAAGCCACCGGGTCCAGGACTCGAACCGCGGTCAACTACATGGGAGTTCAGTGACATAGCCATTATGCCATCTGCTGGTCCCTTTCAAACATTTTTTAAGGGGAAAAGTTTCATATTGTTATTCTCTGTCCCACTTACAGCAATCTACTAATCTGCAGCTCTGAGCGCGTCTCATGTCAGCCGGGGTTCAGGAACTTCCAGCTGAGAAGCAAAGGGAGACTGGGTGTGGTGCAGGCTGCCTTTCTCCGTATGTGCGTCTCTGACTCAGGACCAACATCCACAAGCATAATTGTACCTCTTTTCACACAAAACCTCTCTTCTGCCTGATCCTGACCTTTTCTAGCAAATATTTTATTGTGAACAAGTTTGAATATATACTAAGTTAAAAGAGCTTTACAGGGGCTGGCAGGTGGTGGGCGTAGTGATTGAGGGCACTGGGCTTCCACATGACTGACTGCAGTTCGAGTCCCAGACCTGGCAGTTTGCATTCTCACTCCCCTCCACCTCTGTCTCTCTTTGGTCAAATATAAATAAATAAATAAATAAATAAAGTTCAATAAAATAATTCTTGGAAAAAAAAAACTTTACAGTGAATACTTTAGTGCATTGTCTAGACTCTGTCATTAATTTTTTATTATGCCAAATTTAAGCACATTCTCATCTGTCCCTATTTTTATCCATTAATCTGTTGTATTTTTTGCTGTATTTCAAAGTAAATTACAAATACCGGTACACTTTGTCTAAAAACTTGAGAATGTATATGTATTACTAATTAGGATTTGCTATTTGTTTACTTTTTTGATACAAAATTGACATAAGGACCAACCGATGGTTAAATGGTAACCTAACTGGACCCACATGGGTTTACATCCTGGGACCTCCCTGAGTGTGCTGATCGTTCACATGCCCGTGGTCTAGATTATGTGAGATTGGGATGGATGATGGCATGAAGACCCTTCTGGGGTACCTTTTCTTTTTCTCACTGTCTCTCATGAGAAATAAGTAAAAAGGGGGGGGAAAGTGAGAAAACAAGCCACTAGGTCCAGGTCAGCCAACCACCACGCCACCTCCTAGCCCCAGTAAAAAACTTTAAAAGTAATGATGCAACATGAAATGCACAAACCGTAAGGGTGCACTTGCTGGGTTTTACAGATGCCTGATCCTTTTGTGTCTTTAGATATATCTCTGCTGTCACTGCTGGCTCCAGAGTCTTAACCTTATGTTTGCAAGGTCCTATTTATCATTTTTTGTCTCTTGCAGATGTAAAAGTTTTAGCAAACTTATTTGGCATCTCAAAAGATCCTGTTCTCTTTTATTAAGAAACACGTACTCCATGGGACCAGCAGGTAGCACAGCAGTAACGACTGCAGTGTAAGTCCTGGACTCAGTGGCTTGAAAATTATGCCAGATGTGTGTGCGTGCGCTCCCAAGATCCCAAGGAATGAATGGAGGAGAAGGGATTGTGGCATGGCCATCCTCCCCAGGGGGGTGATTTCTCACTCTGTCTCTGTCTCTATCTCTGGTGAGTGCACGTGCTCTCAGGCAAACACCTCTAAAATATATGTATATATAATCCATATGACCCAGTTAAATGGTTTTTCCCTTATTCATCACTGGATGCTGACCCACAGGTACTGGACCTTTATGGCAGAGACCTCAAGACAGACATGTTAGAAAGCAGACAGGTTAACATTGTGTCCTTGTTAAGTACTGATTAATGCCACAGAGAAGGAACATGAAGTAAAAAATACTATGCTAGCCTCTCAAGATTTTAGAATGAGATTGTCATAATTCTTTAAAAAAATTTTTTTTCTTTATTTGTCATTATTAATTTTTTAATTTGACCAGAGAGAGTGTCAGAGGAAGCGAACGAGAAAATAAGCCCCCAGATCTGGGACTCAAACACTCAAATGTGGGAGTCCAGCACCTTAACCACTTGGCCACCTGCCAGCCCCAAGATTGTGCTAGTTCTTGAGTGGTTTGTTGCATCCTAAGGTAGTCAGATAAATATTTGTGTGTAGAGAAAGGCAGAAGGTTGAAATGCTAGAATAAGAGCAGACCAAGTGCTCCTTGATTTCTGGCATGGGAACCATGGATTCTCGGGAGAGAGCAGGAAGGCCTCACAGTAAAGGTGGCTTTTACGTGAGATGTCGGGAGCTTGAGGCAAGCACAGTGTCAATTAGGTTGAAAAGTTATCAGGGCCGTGAACCAGCAGTTAGCATAATGGCTATGTCACTGGACTCCCACGTAGTCGACCGCGGTTCGCGACCCGGACCCGGTCGCTTAAAAAAAACTCACGCCGGTCGCGTGTGTGTGCATGCCCAAGATCCCGAGAAGAGAATGGAGGACAAGGGATTGCGGCGTGACCATCTTCCCTGGGGGGTGATTTCTCGCTTTCTGTCTCTATGTCTCTCTCTGTCTGTCTGGCGAACGCATGTGCCCTATAGCGAAAACCTCTCAAAAAAAAAAAAAAAGTTATCAGGGCCCAGAACCTGAGCAGTCATCGAGGCAGCACACCAGGGGGCGCTCGGAGCTGTGTGTGGGACCACTTCGAGCTCCAGCAGCACCATTTGTGGCTTTCTTCCGGGCAGTTGAAGCACACCTTTCAGTCCATCTCTGTTCCTATGGTCAGCAGAATAATGAGCTCCCAAAGATGTCCCCAGAACCTGTGAATCTTTCCTTTAAAATAGCAAAAGGAGGGACCAGCAGTTAGCGTAATAGCTATGTTGCTGGACTCCCATGTAATCGACTGTGGTTCGAGTCCTGGCCCCGGTGGCTTAAACTCACTCTGGGTGCGTGTTTGCATGTGTGCCCAAGATCTCGAGAGGAGAATGGAGGAAAAGGGATGGTGACGTGGCCATCCTCCCTAGGGGAGGGGGGGTGATTTCTCACTTTCTGTTTCTCTGTCTCTCTCCCTGTCTTTCTGTCAAACACACATGCCCTATAGCAAAAACCTGTCCAAAAAAAATGACCAGAGAGAGAGGCACAGAGAGAAAGGGCAAGCGAGAAAGCAAACTGCCAGGTCTGGGGCTCGAACTGCGGTCAGTCATGTGGGAATCCAGCACCTTTAACTGCGATGCCACTTGCCTGTAAGGGGAT
This sequence comes from Tupaia belangeri chinensis, assembly GCF_000334495.1. Taxonomy (NCBI): domain Eukaryota; kingdom Metazoa; phylum Chordata; class Mammalia; order Scandentia; family Tupaiidae; genus Tupaia; species Tupaia belangeri. Next base: position 98,629 of record NW_006159686.1, on the reverse strand, counting down.
AATCTAGAAAGACACCTGTGGATCACTAGATGTCAGCACGATAAATGTGCTTTAAAAATGTTAACTCTCACAGTAACCCCCTGAGCTAGGTGCTGGATTCCCACACGACTGACCGCAGTTCGAGTCCCAGACCTGGCAGTTTGCTTTCTCACTTTCCCCCATTGTGTAGATGAGGAGACTGGGATATTGAGAGGTGAAGAAACTCCTAGTAGTGGAGCAGCGATTGGAATCCAGGCATTCTGGCTGTGGCACCCATGCCCTGGACTGAGTTGGAAGTGGCTTGAGGGTAGACAGAGATGTTGGGGTAGATGACAGAGCGGTTTGTCCACCCAGCAGAGAAGCCAGCCTTGTGGTGGGCTGTGAATTGGTATAGACAGAATGAGGCGAGTCCTGCTACGTGTCCTTAGAATGTGGGGTGGGGGTCATTGAAAAGGCTGAGGATGCAGCAAAGGAAACTAGACTTAGGCTAAGCTTTCCTTTTGAAAGTGTTTCAGGAGAGTGAGGAGTACAAAGAAGAAAATGAGATAAGAAAAAAGCAAATTAAGTAAAGGCCAATGGAAGTTCTTCCCAGCTCACCCAAACTTCCTTTTTCTTTTGTGTCTTTCTCTCTGCACTTCATGTGGGTATTGTTCTCACTGTGCTTTTTGGTTCCGTCAGCTGCTCTCCTGCAAGTCTAACCTGCTGCTGCTCCGGTGCGTTCATCCCAGTCAGTGCAGGTTTTTTCTCTATAATCTTTTGGATTTTTTATACCTTCTATTTCTCTGCTTTTTAAAATTTGCCTGAGGGCACATGCTTTCTCTATAGAGAAAGGGAGAAGGGAAAGCACCTCTCTCCCTGCCTCCCTGACTGCTGGGATGCGCTTACCCCTTCTCTGTTTATGCCTCCATTCGGCATTTTGGTGTACTCGCACGCCCAGCATGGTTTATGCCTCCAGTCTGCATGTTGGTGTACTCGCACGCCCAGCGTGATTTTCATGCCACCAGTTCTGAGGCATGAACTGCAGGTGGCCACATGTGATTTGGCCCCTGACCCACCAGGCCACAGGGCTGGCCCTCGGTTTAACTTCATGGTGGTATAAAATAGTTTTAACAGTTTTACTGTCTTTTACTGCTAATTCAAGTATCTGTGTAGATTTGGAGTTGGTTTCAGTTACTATTGTCTTTATTATGGGTTGTATTTTCTGTCACTTTGTATGCTTGGTAATATTTAGATACTGTGAATTTCACTGTGTTAGGGACTAGATATTTTATATTCCTGTAAGTCTTCATGAGCTTTGTTTTAGGATGCACTCAGATTACATGGAAATAGTTTGATGGTTTTAAAGCATTGAGAAAAATTGAGAGGTTTGCAATGCTCCTCAGTGGGCGTCAGTGGTGAGGGCTGTCTCATTGGCATGGTGAGGCTGAAGCCATGTATCTTTTTTTTATTTTTAAGAGGTTTTTACTATAGGGCGCATGCGCTCGCCATAAAGATAGAGAGAGACAGAGAGAGACAGAGAGATAGAAAGTGAGAAATCACCCCCCAGGGGGATGGCCATGCTGCAATCCCTTCTCCATTCTCTTGGGATCTTGGGCATGCATGCACATGTGCCCGGTGTGAGTTTAAGCCACCGGGTCCGGGACTCGAACCATGGTCGACTACGTGGGAGTCCAGCGACATAGCCGTTATGCCACCTGCTGGTCCCCCATTTTGCTTTTAGTTGCATAGATGTGCATAAAATTAAAAAGAGAACTTTATATTTCTGGCATACAAAGAGCAAAGAATATCAAGCAGCAAAGTAAAAAAGAACTGCCAATGTAAACATGGAAAATAATAAAACCTATTATTCAAAGATGGAAATTAAAAATACAGTCTTTTTTATTTTTCTGCCAGAGGGTGTATGCACTTGCTAGAGAGACAGGGAGGGAGAGAGAGAAAGCACTGCCTGATGGGGTGTGATCACGTCATAATCTTCTTTCCTCTGTTTCTCTATTTCATCATGATTTTAGGCACACTCGGGTATGGTTTTGAAGCCACTAGGGCCAGGGTTGAACTGTGGTTGGCCGTATCAGTATTTGGCTCCCCATGTGCTGCACTTACCTGCCATGCTATGGGCCAGCTCTCTACATTTAAAATCAGTAAAAGCAATGTTTAGGGACTGGCAGGTGGCATGGTGGTTTAAGGCGCTGGACTCCCACATGGCTGACTGCAGTGTGAGTCCTGATCCCAGCAGCTTGCTTTCTCACTTTCCCTTTCTCTCTCTCTCTCTTTGTCTCTTTCTGGTCAAACTAAAAACTAACAATGAGAAATAAAGTTAAATAAATAAATAAGTTTAAAAATGCAATGTTTATAGACTTTTGCTTCTAGGCAAGATGGCGTAGCAGAATGGGTTTACCTTCCAGCCCAGACAATAGCAACAACAACAAAACAATACAGTGGTTCTCAAGACCTGGACATTAGCAGCAACGGACTGTGGTCCCTGAGAGAAGGGAAATCAAGGAGGTAAGTCCTCTAATTACTCCAGCTTATTGTCTCGAGAGGGCTTCTAGGAACAGCAGAGGAAGGGGAAGTGAGGTGGATCAGCAGAGTCCCTGAGCCAGGGGCATGGAACTGAGTGAAAATCTGGGAGGAGAACCAAGCAGCTTGAGTTCATGGGACCCCAGAGGTCGGTGCCAGACTCCCACATGGCTGACTGCAGTGTGAGTCCTGATCCCAGCAGCTTGCTTTCTCACTTTCCCTTTCTCTCTCTCTCTCTTTGTCTCTTTCTGGTCAAACTAAAAACTAACAATGAGAAATAAAGTTAAATAAATAAATAAGTTTAAAAATGCAATGTTTATAGACTTTTGCTTCTAGGCAAGATGGCGTAGCAGAATGGGTTTACCTTCCAGCCCAGACAATAGCAACAACAACAAAACAATACAGTGGTTCTCAAGACCTGGACATTAGCAGCAACGGACTGTGGTCCCTGAGAGAAGGGAAATCAAGGAGGTAAGTCCTCTAATTACTCCAGCTTATTGTCTCGAGAGGGCTTCTAGGAACAGCAGAGGAAGGGGAAGTGAGGTGGATCAGCAGAGTCCCTGAGCCAGGGGCATGGAACTGAGTGAAAATCTGGGAGGAGAACCAAGCAGCTTGAGTTCATGGGACCCCAGAGGTCGGTGCCACAGAGAGAGAACCTCGAGCATCTGCACAGGGTCTCCTATGAGTGTTCTGCCGAGCTCGGAGCAGGACATGCATGCGAGGAACCTGTCCAAGCCAGGGCAGGAGTCTTCTAAAGAATCGGAGGGTGGGGAATAGTGCCCATTTCAACCAGCCACACTGGAAAACTTCTGATTCCTGGAGCATCGGGTAGGTCTTTTCTGAAGGTCTTGTTCCAGTAATAGGGACTAAGTAGCCCTACACTCACCACGGCTAAGGCCACCTTGCACATTGTAAAGTAAGACCCGAAATGATCAAGTTGTTAGAGCAGCTTCTCACAGTGTGCAGGTGTTAGCTCACAGCGCTGTAGGTCACAGGCTCACAGCGTGGCTGGATGCTCTGCTCTGGGTATCTCGGAGATGGAGGTGTAGACAGCCTGAGTTCTCATATTTACTTCCAAGCTCACTCTCATTGGGAGAGCTCAGCTCCTGGTGGTTCTTTGCTTCTGTGTGTGGCCCACTGTCCTTGTCATGAGGTCCTTGCTCTTTGGAGCCAGGGTGGCACATTGCATTGTTCTCACGCCTTGTATCTGACTTCTCTTTTTTTTTTTTTCTTTCATTTTTAGGTTTTTGTCATAGCGCTTATTGGAGAGACACAGAAGCGAGAAAGTGAGAAATCACCCCAGGGAGGGGATAGCCACACTGCAGTCCCTTCTCCTTCATTCTCCTCTTGGGATTTTGGGCCCGTGTGTATGCACCATGCCTGGAATGATTTTCAATCCTCTGGGTCTGGGTCTCGAACTGCAGTCTACCATGTAAAAGTCTAGCGTCTTAACCACAATGCCACCTACTGGCTTCTCAGACTTCCCTTCTGAGACCCATTGAGAAAGTGCTGATGTTTTCTTCTCTAAATTGAAGCTATTCGATCAGATCAGGCTTTCATTTTCCCAGTAAGATTTGCAGTGGTAGGGTAGAACCATTCAATTCCAAATGAAATTTAGTATAGAACCTCAAAGGTTAGGGGTAAAAATGCAACTTATGTAGCTCTCTTATTCCTAATTGTGGGGAGTTGAGGCATTATAGATTCATCTGAGGAATAAGTCCGTCCCCTCTCTGCTATTGCTCTGTGTACTGGTTGTCTCTGTTGCCCCACTGGGATGAGGGAGCGTAGACTGACAATTTAGGGTGCCTTCCAGTCCTAGCAAACTCCCTCTTGTTTCTTTTTCCAAGCTTCACCCTCTCAGGGTGTTCATGTCACTGGAGAGCGAAGAGGACATGGAGGCCAAGCTGTTTACTGCCAGGTCCCAGGTAAGTCAGGGTGTTTTTCTCTCTGCTTCTAGTTGGGAATTCCTTTTTGCTTAAAGTTCTCAATTTCCTTTCCCAAGTAACTGTAGAAACTGTACCTCAGGGGCCAGCAGGTAGCATGGTGGTTAAGGTGCTAAACACCCATGTGATAGACTGTGGTCCGAGTCCCAGAGCTGGTGACTTCCTTTCTCACTTTCTCTCTCTCTCTCTCCCTGGCGAGTGCACATGCTCTTTAGCAAGTTAAAAAAAAAAAGAAAAAAAAGATAAATAAAAATAAATAATTCTTGTGTGTTTATTTTTTTTAAGAAGTTTTTGCCTTAGGGCATGTGTGCTCTCCAGAGAGAGAGAGAGAGGCAGAGACAATGAGAGGGAAAGTGAGACCTTACCTTCCAGGGTGGATGGCCATACTGCAATCCTTTCTCCATGCTCCTCCCGGGATATTGAGCATGCATGCACACCTGCCTGGCTTGAATTTCAGATCTGGGACATGAATTGCAGTCAGCCGTTTGGGAGGCTGGACTGCCGTCTGGGACGTGAACTGCCGTCAGCCAATTGTGAAGCCAGGAACTCAACATGTAACCACTATGACATCTGCTAGCCCCAATTAATTTTTTTTTTTTTAAGATATTTTTGCTACAGGGTGCATGCATTCACCAGAGAGACAGACAGGAAGTGAGAAATCACCCCCAAGGGGGGATGAGCATGCCATAGTCTCTTTTCCATTTCTCCTCTCTGGAGAATGTGCCCAGCTTGAGTTTCAAGTCTCTGGGTCTGGGACTCGAACAGTGGTTGGCCATGTGGGAGTACAGTAGCATAACTATTATGTCATCTGCTGGTCCCAGTAAGTAGTTCTTTAAAAAAAAAAAAAGAAAGAAAGAAACCATACTTCAGATATTCTCCTTCAAGATACTAGGAGAAAAAGTATTTCAAGTACCTTTCAATGAGTAAGAGAATATTATCCTAGCTATATTTTATGTCCTAAAATAAAATAGCTAGGGTTGTAGGTCTTTTATACATTAAAGTATACTTGATCTCAATATTTTTTCCCTTTCTTTTCCTGTCATGAATTAGGCTTTTTACTTCACATACAATAAACATATATTAAATTTTGGTGTCTGATTCTCCCTGCTGTAGCTAATATTTACAGCAAACTTGATTTGGGACCAGCAGATTGCATAATGGTTGCCTCACTGGGCTCCCACGTAGCCGATTACAGTTCAAAGTTCAGACTCGGAGGCTTAAACTTCACTCTGAGTGCGTGTGTGTGTGCGCCCAAGATCCCGGGAGGAGGATGGAGGAGAAGGGATTGCGGCGTGGCCATCCCCCTCGAGGAGTGATTTCTCGCTGTCTGTCTCTCTGTCTCTGTCTCTCTGGTGAGCACATGTGCCCTATGGCAAAAATCTCTCTTTCAAAAAACAGAAACAAAAATAAACTTGATTTGAATAAAAATACTCTGACAGGCTTAACCTTAAGCACACAACATAGAACCTGGTTGTGGGAGTGACACAAACAGGGCTGTTCTGCTTATTCTTTCTTTTTTCTTTTATTATTTGTTTTAGACGTTTTTGCTGTAGGACGTGTCCACTTGCCAGAAAGACAGAGAGAGAGACAGAGAAACAGAAAGCAAGAAATCACCCCCCAGGGGGATGGCCACGCT
>NW_006159686.1:86474-92505 GCF_000334495.1 Tupaia belangeri chinensis | reverse complement strand
CGTGAGTTTACGCCCCCGGGTCTGGGACTCCAACCGCGGTCGACTACATGGGAGTCCAGCGACATAGCCATTACGCTAACTGCTGGTCCCAGAGCCGTTCTGTTTGAGGCACTTGACTCCCACCTGATCAACCATGGTTTGAAACCCAGAGCTGTCTGTTGGTTTGCTTTCTCGCTTTTAATCTTTCATCTCTCTCTGGTGAGCGCATGTGCCCTATAGCAAATTTAATAATGAGGGAACCAGCAGTTAATGTAATGGCTATGTCGCTGGACTCCCACGTAGTCGACCGCGGTTCACGTCCCAGACCCAGCGGCTTAAAACTCACGCCGGGCGCCTGTGCGTGCGTGCCCAAGATCCCGAGAGGAGAATGGAGGAGAAGGGATTGCGGCGTGACCATCCCCCCTGGGGGGGTGATTTCTCGCTTTCTGTCTCTCTGTCTGTCTGGCGAGCGCACGCGCCCTATAACGACAACCTCTCTTAAAAAATAATTAATAATGATATATAAAGTTAATAAATAAATAAAATTTGGCCGGAATCTCTCAAAGTGCTCCTCACTGCTAGACCATGTTCTGGTCTTGTTCTTTCATTACCCCAGTGCTATTAGCCTTACCTCTCTGTTAGGGTCAGGAAAAGGAGAACAGAAACCTGTGTCCCACCCCATGCAGGTGTGTTTGACGTTACAGACACTGGTGACCTTCCAGGATGTACTTGTGGACTTCAGCAGGGAGGAGTGGAAGTTGCTGGACACAGCACAGCAGCTCATGTACAGAGATGTGATGCTGGAGAACTACAGGAACCTGCTCTCCTTGGGTAAGAGCCACCTTTGTTCATGAATTACACTTGCCGTGGTGATTCCAGTTCTTTGTTGATCAAAAGATACAAAGACCCCGAAGAGCATGTGCCTGGGTTAGGAGCCTAATCTCTGGGATGTAGAGACAGGTTTTGTACTCTTGGTTTTACAGTACATTTGATTAATTTTTTTTTTTAATTATAGAGAGATTTTTGCTATAGGGCACATGTGCTCACCAGAGAGACAGAGAGAGAGTGAGAAATCACCCCACTTCCCCTAGGAGGATGGCCACACTGCAATCCCCTCTCCTCCACTCATGTCTTGGGATTTGGGGCATGCATGAACATACATCAGGCATGAGTTTTAACCTACCAGGTTTGGGACTTGAACAGTGGTCAACTACATGGGAGTCCAGCAACAGAACCATTATGTCATCTGCTGGTCCCTGATTTGATTTATTATTATTTTTTAAGAGAGATTTTTGCCATAGGGTGTGTTCACTCGACAGAGAGAGAGAGACAGAAAGTGAGAAATAGCCACCCCTCCCCCACTACTGCCCGGGGAGTATGGCCTCACCACAATCCCTTCTCCTCCATTCTCCTCTCGGATATTGGGCATGTACATACATGTGTCTGGCATGAGTTTTTTTTTGGGGGGGAGAGGTTTTTGCTATAGGGTGCGTGTGCTCGCCAGAAAGACAGAGACAGAGAGACAGAAAACGAGAAATCACCCCCCAGGGGGGATGACCACGCCACAATCCCTTCTCCTTCATTCTCCTCTTGGGATCTTGGGCATGCACACACATGCACCCGGCGTGAGTTTAAGCCGCCAGGTCTGAGACTCGAACCACGGTCGACTACATGGGAGTCCAACGACATAGCCATTACGCTAACTGCTGGTCCCTGGCGTGAGTTTTTAAGCCACAAGATCTGGGACTCCAACTGCAGTCAACTACATGGGAGTCCAGCAACGTAACCATTACACCATCTGCTGGTTCCCAATTTCTTAGATTTTAAAAAATGAATACTTATTTCACTGTTTCTGCATTTCATATTTTCAGTCTTTGAAGACCCCTTCATCTTCCCTGTATTGTGAGGGGCTGGGGGTTTGGTTGAATCCAGGAGGCTTCTTTGTGTTTACCCCACTTACTCAGTTCTCGGTCTTTCATGGTGAACAGGGCATCGGCTTCCTAAGCCAGACATGATCCTCCAGTTGGAGAAAGCGGGTGAGCCCTGGCTAGTGGAGAGAAGAGCTCACCATTTGACCTATCCAGGTGAGGGTAGAGGCGGTAGCCCGGCTGACCTGTGAGAGGGGGGAGCCTCTGAAGTCGTGGTCCCTGGTACTGCACCCCAGTCCTTGTTTCTGAGAAGACTGAGTTCATGTACCGCCTGTCTCCCTAGTGCCAGTCTTCTTTCTCTCTCTCTCTCTTTTTTTTTTTTTCCAATTTTGCTGGAAGACGCGTGGATTTGCTGGAGAGAAGGATAGAAAGAGAGAGAAAACACTCCCATGGGGAATGGTCATGCAGCAGTCCTTTATCCATTTAGCCTTCCTTTCGAGATTTGGGCAAACATGCATACACAACCAGCACTTTTTCTTGGAGAGGTTTTTCCCATAGGGCGCGTGCGCTCGCCAGAAAGACAGAGACAGAGAGATAGAAAGTGAGAAATCACCTCCCGGGGGGGATGGCCACACCGCAATCCCTTCTCCTCCATTTTCCTCTCGGGATCTTGGGCACGCACACACACGTGTTTGGCATGAGTTTAAGCCACCGGGTCCGGGACTCGAACCGCGGTCAACTACATGGGAGTCCAGTGACATAGCCATTACACTAACTGCTGGTCCCACAACCAACACTTTTCAAGCCACCAGGTCCAGGACTCAAGCTGCATAGTTGGCCATGTGGGATTCAGTTGCCTTAACTACCATGTCACTGGCTGGCCCACCAGTCTTCTTTCTATCTTCCTGTCACACTTGAGTTTGCATTGAGAGACAAAGTGGTCTTACTCATTAAGATGATCTTTGCTGTCGTGTCTTCTCAGCCCGATTTCTGTCACTTTCCTGATTATTTCCACTAACTAGTGTCCCGTTCTCTTTTGTGTACAACCATTTCTTTCATTATTGCCTCTTTTCTTTTACTGCGGCCCCTTCCTACGGCTTTTCTTCTCTTTGTACACTTTACAGTGGGGCTCAGGGCTCATCATCCACCATTGTTCTGAGAGTTTCTTCTCTCCAGTTAGAAAACTGCTACAGAGACCTGTTGGTAACATGTATGGTGTTCTCAACTGCACTGGTCAGAGGTGTATTTCATGTTGGATAAGTTCTCTATACAAGCTAAATGTCATATAGCAATTGAGTATAAAATAAGTAATAATCAATAAATAAAGAAGAAAATGCTATAGAGGATTTGTGAATGAATTCATATTGGCTTAACTGTCCTTGCATTCAGAGTTGCTGTTCTCAGAAACACCTGCTTTCAGCACTGTACTGTAGCTGTTTATTTAATTTTTTTTAGTTTACAGATGGTGCTCACGCAATGATGTGTTTATATTCCAACAGACTTGTCATAAGTTGATAATACTGTGAGTTGAAAATGCATTTAATAAGCCTAGCCTACCAGACATTATAGCTTACCCAGCCTACCTTAAGTGTGTGCAGAACCCTTAGATTAGCTTACATTTGATCAGGGTTGTCTAATACAAAGCCTGTTTTATAATGCAGTGAGTCAGCCTTCTAGAGAAAAAATAGAATGCTGGCTTCACCTAACTCTAGCCCTAACCCCGACCCTGACCCCAACCCTAACCCTGGCTTCACCTAACTCTAGCCCTAACCCCAACCCTAACCCTGACTCTTTCTGGGCAGTCTGCTCCCCATCCTGTTTCTCAGCTCCAGTCTCCCACGTTCTGCTCCCTGGCCATCATGGGTGTTGCTGTCTGGTCCACACTGCCAGTGACTGCTGCTTATTGTGCAGAATGGCTAGGGCACTTGCCAGCGGTTCTGTGTTGGCTCCGGCTTAAAATGGGCTTCTCAGCCCAGGGCATTTGAGCCACTTTGAATGACCCACAGCTCTCAGGCTGTCCTCCCAGTGCCTGATGCACACACGGGGCCTCTTCCCTACTTCCCAGGTTTGAATGTGAGGTGAATAAAGCCCATCTGAGGCTTCCTGTCCTGTGAGATTAGCCTCAAGTTTCTCTGTGAAGACTTTCTTGACAATATTCCTCATCAAATACCATTTAGTTTGTCTCTACTTTGAAATATTAATATAAAGTGTTCTTGCTGTTTTTTACATTTGACTTGTAAGTGATTGTGTCAGAGTCCTGTCTTAAGGTCAGGGTTCTGTGTTGCTATAGGGTGTGTGCACTATAGTGAGACGTCATCCCCCATACACAGGTGGATGGCCACTCCACAGTTTCTTCTCTTCCATTCTTCTCTTGGGATTTTGGGCACACATGTGTACATACCTGACAAGTTTTTTAAGCCACCAGGTCTAGGACTCAAACCACTCAGCCAAGTAAGATCCAGTGTCTTAATCACCACACGATCAGCTGGTCTGTGTCTTTCAGTATGTTGGTAAGAACTTGGTCAGTCGGGACCAGCAGTTAGCGTAATGGCTATGTCACTGGACTCCCATGTAGTCGACCGTGGTTCGTGTCCCGGACCCGGTGGCTTAAGCTGATGCCAGGCGCGTGTGTGTGCGTGCCCAAGATTCCAAGAGGAGAGTGGAGGAGAAGGGATTGTGGCGTTGCCATCCCCCCTGGAGGGTGATTTCTCGCTTTCTGTCTCTCTGTCTCTCTCTATCTGTCTGGCAAGCACATGCGCCCTATAGCAAAAAAACATCTCTCAAAAAAAAAAAAAAAAAAAAAGAGCTTGGTCAGTCAGCCCAGACCCTTGGCCTGGTAGGAAAGGATAACCAGATCCCATGAATGAAGCCAACCATGGTTTGAAGCCTGGCCCTGGCAGCTTGAAAAACATGCTGGGCATGTGTCCATGCGTGTCCCAAGTCCCTACAGGATGGAGCAGTGGAGGATAAGAGATTGAGGCATGACCATTCCTACTGAGGATGTGTTTTCTCCCTTTTCCTCTGGTGAGCTCATGCACTGTCTAGCAAATAGAGAACAGTGAGATCAGTTAACTGTTTTGGGGCCATCAGAGGAAAGATTACTCTATGTCTTTTTTTTTTTAATTTCTTTTTTCCACTTAAATGTTTGTTCATTCATACATTGATTCAGTCAGCTTTCTTGGATGTCTGTTGACAAGTGTCCAAATTTAATAGTCATTAACTAGATCTAGCAGGTTATGTTTTGAAAATTTGTAGTCAAGAAAAATACTGAAACTGTGTACTTAAACACATGAAACTTAAATGAATCAGCAAGGCTTTGTGGACTTTATTATCAGAATGAAGAGTCTACTGAGTGATGGCTTTAAAAATTCAGGTGATGAGTGGATTAATGGGTGCATGAGTTATAATAGCATACTTGCATGAATGTGCTACAATGACACATGGATGATTTTTGAGATCTTATTAATGGAAAGTGCCCCATTTAATTGCTCAAACACCCCAATCAGAGTTATTCTCCATCAGTAGCTCCTCTCCTCATCACATACATTGACTTTAGAGTCTTAACAGTTGACTTTTTTTCCTTTGAGAGACTGATTTTCTTTCTTTTCTTTTCTTTTCTTTTTTTTTTTTTTTTTTTGAGAGGTTCTTGCTATAGGGCACGTGCGCTCGCCAGACAGACAGAGAGACAGAGAGATAGAAAGTGAGATATCACCCCCCACCAGGGGGTATGGCCATTCCACAGACCCTTCTCCTCTGTTCTCCTCTCAGGATCTTGGGCACACACGCACACGCGCCTGGCGTGAGTTTTAAGCCACCGGGTCCAGGACGCGAACCACGGTTGACTACGTGGGAGTCCAGCGACATAGCCATTATGCTAAAGCAAGGTCCCGAGAGGCTGATTTTCCATATAGGGAACATGTGCTTGCCAGAGACAGAAAGCAAGAAGTCATCCCCTGGGTGGATAGCCATGCCACAGTCCTTTCTCCTACATTTTCTTCTCAGGATCTTAGGCATGCACATACACATGCCTGGCATGAGTTTTGAGCTGTTGGGTCCAGGACTTGAACCAATGACCACATGGAAGTCTAGTGCTTTAGCCGCTACACTACCTGCTGATCCCCCAGGTGGCATTTTTATTTTGAAAAACATTGCCAAGGGATTCTTTGATACCTTGAGCAGGGAAA
>NW_006159686.1:85747-86443 GCF_000334495.1 Tupaia belangeri chinensis | reverse complement strand
GTTTGAGAAAGGGTGATGTATTTCCTATTAAAAGTCATTGGAATGGAGAAGAGACTAGGAACTAACAAAATTGTGAATGAAAATTAGGATCTGGTAGGTTCAGGGTTACAGGAAGAAGTCGGGGGTCCATCCTGGTGCAGAGATTATTTGTCAGCTGAAGATTTTGCTAGGGCCACTAATACAGCTGTTTTAAGCTGATTTAAAACAACGAAAACGTGTGGTCTCGCAGTTCTGGAGGCTGAAGGTCCAAAGTCACGTGTTGGTAGGGCCGTGCTGAGGCTCTCGTGCAGTTCCGCCCTCACCTTTTCTAGCTTCTGGCAGTGTCCCGTGGCTTGTGGGTGTACCACTCCCATCCTGTCTCGGCCTTCATGTCCACTTGCCCCGTGCGGGTCTGCCCTTCTTCTCTTTTTAGGAAGACACCAGTCATACTAGGCCACGAGCACACCTTTTTTCATACGACTTCATCGTAGTTACTGGCTTTTGTGGTGATGCCATTTCCAAATAGAGCCACATTTGAGATCCTTGTGATTAGGAGTTCAGCATATCTTATGGCTTAACTCAACACTAACTCTAGCGGGAATAGAATATCACCTATTTATGTAAACATGCTTTTTTCTCTAGGTTTGAGACTGAGCATTTTTATCTGAAAGACTCTGAGAAACAAACAACTCTGGTTTTATTTTTTTTTTTTTTTGG
>NW_006159686.1:78989-85493 GCF_000334495.1 Tupaia belangeri chinensis | reverse complement strand
TCTGTCTCTATGTCTCTCTCTGTCTGTCTGGCGAGCGCACGCGCCCTACAGTGAAAATCTCTCCAAAAAAAAAAAAAAGAGAGAGGTTTTATTAAACTTCACTTATTATTATTATTATTTAAAATTTATTTCTAGAATTATTTTATTTAACTTTATTTATTTATTTTAGTTTGCTCAGAGAGGGACAGAGAGAGAGAGAAAGCTGCCAGTTTCCAGATTCGAACTGCTGGCCATGTGGGGGTCCAGTGCCCTTAACCATCGTTCTACCTGCTGGCCCATTATTATTACTTTTAAATTTTACCAGAGACAAAGAGAGAGAGAGAGGGATAGCGAGAAATCAAGCCACCAAGTCTAGGTCTCAAACTGTGGTTGGCCATGTGGGAGTCCAGCACCTCTAACCACTATACCACCTGCTGGTTCCAAAAGAGATTTCTGCTATAGGGCACATGCACTTGCTGGAGACATAGAGACAGAGAGACAAAAAGCAAGAAATCACCTCCCTGGGGATAGCCACGCTAGTCACTTCTCCATTCTCCTCTCAGTATTTTGGACACACATCATCCAGTGTGCGTTGTAAGCCACTGGGTCCAGGACTTGTACTGCAATCGACAGCGTGGGAGTCCAGCAACGTAACCATTATGCCAGCTGGTCCCGCAAAGTGAGTTGTTTTTGTTTTTGTTTTTTTGTAAGAGAAATTTTTGCTGTGGGGTGTATGTATTTCCAGGAGACAGAGTCAGAAAGCGAGAAATCACCTCCCACCCCCCCGGGTGGATGGCCACACTGCAATACTTTCTCCTCCATTCTCATCTCTGGATTTTGGGCTCACATGTACACACGCCCAGCATGAGTTTTAAGCTGCTGAGTCCGGAAACCGTAGTGCAGTTGACCACGTGGGAGTCCCACGATGTAACCATTATGCCAGCTGGCCTGCAAAATTAGTTATTATTATTTTTTTTTCTTTTAAGAGATTTTTGCTATTGGGCGTTTGCAGTTGCCAGAAAGATAGGGACATAGAAAGGATGAAATCCACCCCCCCAGGGAGGATGGCCACGCCACTCTCCTTTTTCTTCCATTCTCCTCTTGGGATCTTGGGGGTACACGCATGCTCCCGGCATGAGTTTTAAGTTGCTGGGTCTGAGACTTGAACTGTGGTTGACTACGTGGGAGTCCAGCGACCTAAATATTATGCCATCTGCTGGTCCTTGCAAAATGAGTTTTAAAAAGTTCAGCAACTTGGGACCAGCAGTTAGCAAAATGGCTATGTCACTGGACCCCCACGTAGTCGACCGTGGTTTGAGTCCCGGACCCAGTGGCTTAAATTCATGCTGGGCACGTGTGCGTGCATGCCCAAGATCCCAAGAGGAGAATGGAGGAGAAGGGATTGCGGCGTGGCCATCCCCCCTGGGGGTGTGATTTTTCGCTTTCTGTCTCTCTGTCTTGCTCTTTCTGGCGAGCACATGGGCCCTATAGCAAAAACCTCCAAAAAAAAAAAAAACTAAAACAAAAAAAAAGTTCAGCAACTTGTCTAAGTCCACCCCGAGTAGTAATAAAGCTAAATTGGAACCTGTGTCTACATACATTCTGTACAGTTTCTCCCCGGCTTATGCAGCCTTTCAGAGGAGTCTGTGGTATCCTTCATCTGGTATTCTGTAGTGTTTTGATGATATGAATAAAAGGTATTACATAACATGTGGTTATATTCATAGTTTAAGAACATTAAATTACGGGAACTAGTGGTGTGGTTAAGGCAGTTGGGTCCCACATGGCCAACTGTGTGGTTTGAGTTCTGGACCTAGAAGCTTGAAAAATACACTGGGTGCGATTGAAAGTATGCCCAAAATTCTGAAAGGAGGGAGAAATTGAGAAGGGATTGCGGTGTGACTATCCCTCATGGGGGGAGGGTGCTTTTTCACTGTCTTTTCCTCATTCTCTGTCTGTTTGGCCAGAGCACGGGCTATCTGACAAATAATAAAAAATACATACATTAAATTGTGCTGGCCCCATAGCACAGCGGTTAAGCACTGTGCCTATGGAGCTAGATCATACATGGCTAGCCACATTCAAATCCTGGCTCCAGCAGCTTGTCAGACATGTTGGACATGTGTGCCCCAAAGCCTGATGGGATTGAGAAATAGAAGAAAAAGACTGTGGTTCCTCCTGACTCTTTCTGTGTCTTTTATGTACTCTACAGCTTGGTGCATGTTCTGTTTCATGCTCCATCCTTCGCTTTGTCATTTTCTGTCAAGACTATAAACCGTGATTGAAAGCAGTTTTGTCTCCATATACATCTCACCATTCTCATTTTACTATTTTAAGATTCTTTGGTTAAGTAAAACTTATTTCTTTCAGATCTAGAGACTGCAAGTGAATTTGAACCATCGGTTTCCAGTAAGCACATTACTAAAGACCAACAGCCCTTTGACATTAAAATGAAAGGAATGGCAAGGGATGATCTCTGGTATTTGTCAGTAGAAAAAGTGTGGGAATGTGGAGATGAGTCGGACAAGTACCAGGAAAACCAGGAGAGACATTTGAGGGAAGTGGCATCCACCCAAAAGAAAGTGCTTCCTCAGGAGAGCATCTGTGAGAGCGGGAGCTGTCTTCTTCCTGCTCAGCTGCTATGGAGGGACTATTTCCATAAATGTGACTCCCATTCTAAAAGTTTGAAACATGACTTTATTTTTAGGGGTCATCAGGCAAGCCATGTTAGTAACAGTGAGGAGTGTGATCCAGCTTTTTATCAGAACATTCACCTTATTCAGTTTGCAAGAACTCATACAGGAGATAAATCTTACAAATGTCCTGATAGCAAGACCTCTCATGGTACATCTGTTGATATTTCAAAGGGCACACATAGAGAAAAGTCTTACGAGTGTAAGGAATGTGGGAAGTTCTTTAGCTGGCGCTCTAACCTCACCAGGCATCAGCTTATTCATACTGGGGAGAAACCCTATGAATGTAAAGAATGTGGAAAATCTTTCAGCCGGAGTTCTCACCTCATTGGACATCAAAAGACTCATACAGGTGAGGAACCCTATGAATGTAAGGAGTGTGGGAAGTCATTCAGCTGGTTCTCTCACCTTGCAACCCATCAGAGAACTCACACGGGAGACAAACTGTACACGTGTAATCAGTGTGGGAAATCTTTTGTCCATAGCTCCAGGCTTATTAGGCACCAGAGAACTCACACTGGAGAGAAGCCCTATGAATGTCCTGAGTGTGGAAAATCTTTCAGGCAGAGCACACATCTCATCCTGCATCAGAGAACTCACGTTAGAGTTAGGCCATATGAGTGTAATGAGTGTGGGAAGTCTTATAGCCAGAGGTCTCACCTTGTCGTACACCATAGAATTCACACTGGACTGAAACCTTTTGAATGTAAAGATTGTGGAAAGTGCTTTAGTCGAAGCTCTCACCTTTTCTCACATCAGAGAACCCACACAGGGGAGAAACCATATGAATGTCATGATTGTGGAAAATCTTTCAGTCAGAGTTCTGCCCTTATTGTGCATCAGAGAATTCATACTGGAGAGAAGCCGTACGAATGTTGTCAGTGTGGGAAAGCCTTTATCCGGAAGAACGACCTCATTAAGCACCAGAGAGTTCATGTTGGAGAAGAGACCGAAACCTATAAATGTAAGCAGTGTGGCATCATCTTCAGCCATAGCTCTCCATACATCGTACATCAGATTGGCCACACAGGAGAGCAGTTCCTAACATGTACCCAGTGTGGGGCAGTGCTCGTGGATAGCACTGACCTTATTAGATACCCAGCAGATCATGTTAGAGAAAACAGTTACTAAGATAATGAAAAGGAAAAATTCTTCACAGAGAACAATATCTTTATTTTGTGTTGGAGAACTTCTGGAGAGAAACTGTACAAGTGGAATCTGTGGAAATGCTTCTAGTGTTGTTACTACCCTATATACACTATAGATTTGGTCCCAGAGTGGGGAAGAAGCCCACAAGTTTCATTTCATTGCACAGGTATATCAGATTTTCTTCCACAAATTCCTACAAAACCAATTGCCGTGGGAGCATTCTTGACTAAGCTTTAAGTGCTAGAATCTGAGAAGAAACCGTTAAATAGGTGAGTTGTTGAGAGAATCCAGCTTTATTATTCTTCAAAAAGATCAGTGAATGAGTGCTGTTGTAGGGAATGTTGTGCTGAGAATTTAAAAATTGATATTGGTACAAAAGAAAATATGTCCACGAGTGAGTGAGTATGCCATTTGTTTATTTGACTATGCCTCTTCCGGGACACTCTGTACTGTTGTGTATGTCTAACATGTCTTGTCGAGACCACATTTTGGTTAGGAGTAAAGAAAATACCAGATAAAGCAATTAGAGAGCAACACACTCACACTACTGGTAATGCTGGTTTTAAATATCTTTGCATGTGGGCAAGAATCTAAGGTATCTTAGATAAATGAACAAAATTGATGTTGTTAGTGAGATTATGAGTGAGTTTTATATTGTACTCAGTGTTGCTGTAATGACTGTTGTAAGATATTTACCTACTGAAAAAGGATATTCACTGTCAAGGGAGACTGGGGAATATTCACTAGTAAACTTTCCTGTTAATTTTAAGTTGTTTTGGGTTTAGAGTTAGAGTTCCACTCTATGACATGGTGTTAAAGGCTCTTGAGAATTTTAAAACACAGTAATTCTCTGGATGATGGGACCTAAGGAACATGGACACATCAGGGTGGGTCTCCTTTTGAGTGGGAGCAGCTATCTGAGCAATACTTAGAACAAGTGTGCTCATGAGATAGAAATAACAGTGCTGGGGCTGGCAAGTGGTGGCATGGTGGTTAAGGGCACTGGACTCCCACATGGCTGACCGTGGTTCAAGTCCTGGACCTGGTAGCTTGCTTTCTCTCATTTTCCCTCTCTCTCTCTCTCTCTCTCTCTCTGTGTGATACACACACACACACACATATATATACACATATACATATACACACACATATATACTTTATTTAATTTTTGTAGTGTACAAAAGGAAGATAATACATCTTATGGGACAGACAGTCCTGAGTTGAATTCTGACAAAACCTTTAGTGTTTATCTGACCTTCTGCAAGTATTTAACCTCTCTGGAGACCATTTTTTTTTTTTTTTTTTTTGACTTACAGGCAATAAAAATAAAGTAAGTAAATAAGTAAATAGTTCAATAAAGTAATTCTTAAAAGAAAAATAAATAGCAGTGCCTAAAAAATGTTCCTTCTCAGGGTAATCTTTTTTTTTTTTTTTAATCCCTATGTTTACTTCCTGACCGACTGTTCACACTGACCCATAGGGAGTCTTTCAGCTCTATAAAGAAAACTTTGCTGTGATGACCATAGAGTTGTGCTAGACAACTCATGTCAAAAATCCCGTCTCCATCCCTTACTAGTTGGGTGATGTTGGCATATTGCTTCGCTTCTCAGTGCCTCAGGCATGTGCACTTACCAGAGTGTCAGAGACTCAAAGCGAGAAATCACCCTCCTGTGGGAAGTTCATGTCAGTATCCCTTCTCTTCCATTCTCCAGTCTGGATTTTGGGTATACATACACACATGTCTTGTGTGACTTTCAAACTGCTGGGTCTGGGAGTCGAATGGCATTTGGTCATGTGGAAGTCCAGTGATGTAACCATTACATCATCTACTGGTCCCCACAGCTGTTAAGTTTTAAATCATTGCTAGCTGTGATTATTAATACTATTGCTGCACCTTCATGTCTGTAATTTTGCTTAAAACTGCTTGTGTACTTACAAGAACTCAATGAGTGGGGGTAGCAGGTGGTGTGATGGTTAAGGTGCTGAACACCCATGTGACTAAGTTTGGTTCAAGTCCCAGACCTGGCTTGCTTTCTCACTTTCCCTCTTTTTCCCTCTCTGGTCAAATTTAAATTAACAGGAGAAAATAAAAGAAGCCTTGAAAATAAAACAAAAACTCAGTGTGTACTCACTACTCTTCCAGTCTCACATGTTTTTCTCTTTTGCCTGACCCAGAATTTACTGACCTTGGAAACATCACTGAAAGATAGCACACACGTGGTTTCATTTTTGAGGCTCTATAAATAACTTTTAACATTATATACAAAATTATTGTTTGTACAAAGGTTTCCACTTCTAAAGGAGAGGATCCAAATCATAACATTCTCTCCTAAGCCCATGGTCCGAAAGTGATTTGGAAAGAGGATCTATTTTAATTTGGTTTTATTCCGTAAGTGAACATAGGAACTGACTATGTTTTGTCAATTTGTACCATATTTATAAGATACGTGATGATAGATTATTGAATGATAGATTAATATTGTTGAGACCAACAGGACTGAGATCTTGGTATCTCTCCCAGGAATAATACAGAAGTGATAGAGTCACGAGACTTCAGGACTACGAGGAACACGAGAAGATCTAGTTCATGGTTTTCCCTGTACAGTTGGGATAGTTGGCTCTAAATCTCACATTTTCAGTGAAGTAAGGACCAGAATTAGTTTCTAGGCTCTTTAATTCCTGC
>NW_006159686.1:67849-78643 GCF_000334495.1 Tupaia belangeri chinensis | reverse complement strand
GAATTAGTTTCTAGTCTCTTTACTTCCTGCTGCTCTCCTTGGTGGTTACATACCATTCACATATATAACATACTCCCATCAAAAATAGTCTTTATTGTAAGCAGTGGCTCTTTGTGGAAGTAGAAAAGCCCCTTAACTGGGCCTCTCAAAATTTCTGATTACCTGTGGCTCAGTTTCCTCGACTGTATAATAAGGGCACTATATCCACCTCAGAAGATTGTTGTTTGGATTAAGTGACACGGTAGGTATGAAGCATTTAAAGCAGTGCTGCATGTTGTTGATGCTAAAGTGTGATCTGTAATGTGGACAGCGGTACACGTCTGTGGGTGATCATTGAAACTACTTAAAGTATTGCAAAATTTCCAAAATAAAGGATGTACAATAGTATCACAGTTATTTGTGGCATATCTATGTAATGAATGGGATATTCTGCAGACATTAAGTTATGTACACAAAAGTTTGATAACAGGAAAAGTGATCCTGTCATGTATTATAAAAATGCATGATAAATGTCAATAGAGAGTAAGCTCAAATATGTAGAAATAAATACATCATAAAAAATAAATGTTGCTCAAAACTATGAAAACTTATCAGAAGGTTTTATATTAATTTACACATTGGAAGAACTGGAATTATCTTTGTTTTTAATACTTTCCTTGCCAATGTCTCAAAGAATATATGTTGCTTTTAGGATCAGGAAAACAGTATCTTCAGTGATAGATTTCTTTTTTCCTTTTCCAAAGCTCATAGGTAAAGATAAACTACTAGGACCTTAATAAGGGGATTTAGCAAGGTCACAGGGTTCAAGATCAACCTACTACTTTAACTTCTGTGTACCAGCACTGAACATTAGGAATTGATCATGAATACACTTCCATTTACAATAATACAAAAATGTGAAATAGTTCAATAAATTTTCTAACGTGCAAGATTTGTAGAGTGAAAACTAAAATTGTTCAAAGAAATTGAACACATCACATAGACTACATAATAAACACATAACAAATGAAATATACCATGGTCAAGGATAGGAAAACTCAACATTGTTAATATGGCAGTTTGCAACAAATTAGATTAAGAGGCATTTGTGGGCGGGACCAGCAGTTAGCGTACTGGCTATGTCCTAGACGCCCATGTAGTTGACTGCGGTTCGTGTCCTGGACCCAGTGGCTTAAAACTCACTCTGGGCACATGTGCGTGCGTGCCCAAGATCCCGAGAGGAGAATGGAGGAGAAGGGATTGCGGCGTGGCCATCCCCCCTGGGGGGCGATTTCTTGCTTTCTGTCTCTCTCTGTCTCTGTCTGTCTCTCTCTCTGGCTAGTGCACGTGCCCTATAGCAAAAACTTCTATAAAAAAAAAAAAAGGCTTTTATGGGGAAACTGACCAACTAATCAAAAATGTATATATACACAAAAAGGACCTAAAATAACTGAAGACAGCTTTTAAAAAGGACAGAGTTGAGGGCTAGCCCCATAACCTAATAGTTAAGGCAGCTGGATCCACATGGCTGATTTTGGTTTGAATCCCAGCTCTAATGGCTTGAAACATCCTGGGGGTTTGTGTCTATGTGCCCCAAATCATGACAGGGTGGACAATGAAGGAAAAAAGGGCTTGTGGAGTGGCCACGTTCTCCTCCTCTCTGTGGTGAGTGTATGCATTTTCTGGCAAGAAAAGAAATGGGAAAAAAATGCTTGTGATTCCATATATTAGAGATTAAGTTCTGGATATATTTTAGTGACAAAGTTCCCTTAAGACAAACAAATCTTTACATCACAATGAGGTTTTACCATAACTGCCTGTTATTGGTTGAATTGTGTCCTTTCAAAATGGTTGTTAAAGTTCTTGACCCAAAAACTTTAAAATGTGACATTATTCTGAAGTAGACAATTTATAGAGACAATTAAGTTAAAATCATCAGGGTGAGCTCTCTATTATATACTGGTGTCCTTATTAAAAGGGAGAAAGTGAGAGATCAGCAGATGGCATAATGGTTATGTCGCTGGACTCCCGTAGCCATCCATAGTTCGAGTCCTGGATCCGGCGACTTAAAACTTAAGCTGGGGGGACCAGCAGTTAGCGTAATGGCTGTGTCGCTGGACTCCCACGTAGTCGACCGCGCTTTGCGTCCCGGACCCGGTGGCTTAAAACTCACGCCAGGTGCATGTGCGTGCGTGCCCAAGAGCCCGAGAGGAGAACGGAGGAGAAGGGATTGCAGTATGGCCATCTCCCCTGGGGGTTGATTTCTCGCTTTCTATCTCTCTGTTTGTCTCTGTCTGGCGAGCACACACGCCCTATAGCGAAAGCCTCTCAAAACAAAACAAAACAGACAAAAAAACGCTGAGAACGTATGTGTGCATTCCCTGAATCCCTAGAGTAGAATGGAAGAGGGGGAATTATTGCAGCATGGCCACTGGGGGGTGTGATATCTCACTTTCTGTCGCTCTGTCTCTCTGGCAAGTGCACATGCCCTATATCAAAAAATATCTCTTTATTAAAAAGGGGGGGGGGTTGGACATGAAGATATATGTAGAGGCAGATGATGAGAAGAGACATAGAAGATGGCGTATTTATGTCACAGAGGGGTCTGGAATAGATCTTTACAGTCCTCTGAAGGAACTAGTCCCATCCACATCTTTTTTTTTTTTTTTTAACATACTTTATTCTGACATATCTTTTAAAAACAAAAGGATGCAAACATTTACACTTACCAGTGCCTTTTTCTTTAGATGTAGGTTTACTTCTTTTCTTCAGGCTTTTTGTTACCAAGAAGCAAGGTGTGATTTCAGTAAGGCCCATTTGCTGTGAAAGTATCAGAGTCATCTTCCAAGCAATACTCCAGGTGGGCGTATTCCCTGATTAGCTGCATAATTTCTTCTAGGACATTTGTAACAGACACAACATGTATAGGACTTCAGTTTGGGATTTTCCCCCCCTTTTTTCTATCTTTTTTAAAAAAATAAGTGTTTCCTGCTTCTCATCCATACTTTCTTTTCTTTGAGTATATTGCACATTATTTTATTATTAAAGAAGGTTTTATGACTCAGGCAGAAGGTTCTTCGCTCAGGAGGTGCTAATGTGTATTATTTTCTAAAAGAGGTAAGTGGTGGTCTGTGGCCATCCTCAAAGGGGACAGAACTGACAGGCTTGTAGGATCTGAGTCTGAAACAGTAGCAAATTATTTCGACTGTAAATTTTCCAATTCCATATAACATGCTTGGTGTCAAAAAGATCCCTCTAACAATACCACAGAGTCTTACAAAAAACTGCCAGAATGGCATGTGCTCCCCAGTAATCGTTACCGTAAGAGAACTGAGATCATATTTCATATATATCCCAGAGACTCCATGGCTGCCTGCAGCATGGTTCATAATACATTCCCATTCTGTCACAGAAAACTGCTCAGCTTTTGTATGTATGTAGTCTTGTTGGCACAATGGTAATAAAATATTGTAACATCTGGCTGTGATCTACAGCATTTTTTTTTTCAGGTCCACCTAAAGGAATAATAATTCCTGGAACAAGTTCACCAAAAGACAAATAGTCTATTCTGTGAGAGAAGTTGTAAGAGTGACAGTTGACGAGTGCTGCCAGGTGTATGTGACCACCTGTGGAGTTGCCTTGCCCACAGTTATGTGAAAATTCCCTCTACTCTATTGTCATACAGATGACCATGAATTCTGCATGCATCTGGAGGCTGTAATGAACCATCTTCTCTTGGGGGAAGTGCAGCTGCACCTTTAAAAGCACTGTTAAATATCATGTCTTCAAGTGAGTGTTCTTGCAGCCTACTCCGAATCACCTGAAGCATCCTCTGCCACACTTTTTGCTGTGGTGAAAGATCAAATATTGCCGGTTCATAAACTAGACCATCTGCAGATGCAACCATTGTTTCTGTTAAATCCAATACATCTGCTCCAACATATTGACACTCCATGGCAACAGTAATATCTATATTGATTCTCAATTTGCTAGAAAAACCCTTGTCTACTTCATATTCACATTTCATCCATGTATCTTGATATACTGAGAATTCCGTTATGGTTAGTAAAGCCATAGTAGTAAATGGTATTAAAGATACTGTGCACCCACTGGTAGAAGTCTCTACATAGCTTTCAGGAACCTTTGGAAAAGCATATAATTCTTTCACCAAACTGAAGTTTTTCTTTCCGATTCAGTCGCCTCATCTTCAGGAAAACCTCCCTGTTCCTTCATATGGTCATGCTTGTGCTACGGTCCCGGCCGACTGCCATGTTTAACAGAAACCTGGGTTGCCTGGGATCCTGTGTCTCCCATTCACATCTTGATTTTGGATTTCTAGCCTAGAATTGTGAGAAAATATTTGTTTAAGCCATCCAGTGTGTGATACTTCATTAAAAGAGCTCTACCCAACTAATACACTGGCCTCTTTTGGAACACTTGGTGAACCTATTGTAGACAAATACCAACAGAAACAGACTCAAACCTATTGGCAGAATGAATAAGAATTTTGAAAGGTGTCCATATCCTAATTCCTGGGACCTATGAATGTTATATGGCATGGGGAAATTAAGTTTTCTAATCAACCAACATTAAAATATTGTAGAAAGATTAGAGCCATCAGGTGGCATGGTGGTTAAGGCACTGGATCCCACATGGCTGGCTCCACTGTTTGAGTTCTGGACCTGGCAGCCTGAAAAACACTGGTTGTGTGTGTGTGTGTGTGTGTGTGTGTGTGCGCGCGCGCACGCGCGTATGCGCACCCCCCAAGTCCTGAGAAGAGAATGGAGAATTATGGTGTGCTCCCCTAACCCCCACAGTGATTTCTCACTTTCCTTCACTTTCTGTTTCTCCCTAGTGAGCACATATACCATATGGCAAAAATATTAAAAAACAAAAAAGTTTTCCTGCATTATCTAGGTATGCCCAGTGTAATCAATGTGTTATGAAAAGTGGGGAGGGAGGCAGAAAAAAGGGAAGGGGGAAGCCAGAGTGATGTGGATAGAACTCTTGGTGGTTTTGAACAAGGAAGAAGGGGGGCATGAACCAACCAAGAAGTGCAAGTGACCTCTAGAAACTGGAAATGTAAGGAAAAAGATTCAACCCAAAAGCATTCATAAAGGTATCACTTCTGTCAACAGTTTGCTTTGTAGCTCAGTGAGACTCCTTGAAATTTTGTCATCCAAAACTGTAAGCTAATAAATCCGTGTTGTTTTAAACCACTAAATTTGTGGTAATTTTTTACAGCAGCAGAGAAAACTAACAGTATCAGGGGTCGGCAGGTGGCTTGGTAAAGGCGCTGGACTCCCACATGACCAACCACAGTTTGAGTCCCAGACTTGGCAGCTTGCTTTCTCGCTTTCTTTCTCTCACTCTGGTAATATTGAAAAATAATGATAATAAATCTTTAAAAAGGAAAAGAAAACACAGTGTGGGAACTCCATATATAACAAATAGTTTAAGAGATCAGTTGTGGGGGGCTGGCAGGTGCTGTGGTGGTTAAGGTGGCTGGATTCCCACATGGCTGGCTGGTTTGAGTCCTGGACTTGACAGCTTGCTTTCTCATTTTTCTTCTCTCTCTCTGCCTCTGGTCAACTTCAAAAAAACAATAATAAGGGACCAGCTGTTAGTGTAATGGCTATGTCGCTGGACTCCCACATAGTCGACTGTGTTTCAAGTCCCGGACCCGGAGACTTAAACTCATGCTGGGGGCGAGTGCGTGCGTGCCCAAGATCCCGAGAGGAGAATGGAGGAGAAGGGATTGCGGCGTGGCCACCCCCCCCTGGGGGTGATTTCTTGCTTTCTGTCTCTCTGTCTCTCTTTGTCTTTCTGGCAAGCGCATGCACCCTATAGCAAAAACGTCTCCCCCCAAAAAAAATTAATGACAATGAATAAAATTAAATAATTATAAAAAAAGAAATCAGTTACAAAAGGATGCTAACTCTATTTCATTGTAAGACTTTTTGAGCCTTCCTTTTTCAATTTAATACTTAATCTACCTTGGATTTACTTCAAATATGTTGTGAGACAGCAAACTTTTGTGTATTATTATATGGTTATTTCCATGTTCCTGTACAACTTAACTGAAAATTACATATTTTCCACAATGACTTTCCCCCCTAATCTTTTATGAAAAATTTTAAATTGACAGAAAAGATGAAAGAATTCTATAGTGAACACTGATATTCTCAAACTTAAGATACTATTTACTGTGACATTGGCAATGATGGTGCAAAAACCATGATGGATGTTTTAGTTTATTATTGTATTGCTAAAACAACCTGAGATGGGTGATTTGTAAAGAATAGAGGGTTATTTGGACTGGAAAGTCCAAAAGCATTGAGTTGCCGTCAGATTGGCCTCCCCCTGCTATATCACGACATGGCCAACAGAAGCAGAGAGGGAGGTGGGCATGTTTAAGGAGAGAGAGAATTTTCACTTCCTCTGTCCCTCCCATACCGTCTCTCTCATTAGGCCTCAGCTCCTATAGGTCTCACTACCTCCCAAAGCCATTACACTGGGGACCAAGTTTCTAGAACATGAACCTGTGGTAGAAAAACATTTTTTTCTCTTAGCTTGAGTATTTTTCTTTTTTGTTTCTTTAATCTTTCTCCTTTTAAATAATTTTATTTAACATTATTTATTATTATTTTGACAAGAGAGATAGAAAGAAAGTGAGCCACCAGGTCTTGGGCTCAAACCATGGTCAGCCAGGTGGGAGTCCAGTGCCTTAACCACCAAGCCACCTGCTGGCCCCTCTTTCATCTTAATCTGCAATAGAGCTCATATGAAGGAGACCACAAGGTCTGGTCATGCTGCGATCCCCTTCCTCCAGTCCTCTAGCCCCTTAGATCTTGCACATTGAAGTGTATGCTTCACCTGTTTCAGGCTGACTGGACCAGGAATTCCAACCTCAGGTTTCATGCAGTATCTTTTTTTTTTGCCTCCTGTCACAGGGTGTGTGCCCACGGGAGAGAGACAGGGAAGCGAGAAGTCATCCTCCCAGGGGTATGGTCATGCCTCAACCTCTTCTCCATTATACTCAGGATTTTTTGGGGGCACACATGTACATGTGCCTGGCATGATTTTCAAGCCACTAATCTGGGACTCAAATTAGCATCTTAGCCACCATGCCACCTGCTGGCCCCAAGGAGACAAACTATTATCCAAACCATAGTGTGGGTAAAACTGCTGGGACTTAGCGTGCAACAGGGTAATGGTGCTAAATTGTACACAGTAGTAGTCATTGTGTTTTTCAAACTATACATTTGCAGTCTTTAGAAAGATCAGGCTGGAACCAGCAGGTAGCATGGTGGTTAAAGCACTGGATTCCCAGATGGTCAACTGTGGCTGGAGTCCCGACCGAAGTGGCCTGAAACTCACAGTGGGCAAGCGCGCTCCCCAGATCCCAATAGACTAGGGGAGAAAGGATTGTGATGTGGCCACCCTGGAGGTTGATTTCCCACTTTCTGTCTGTCTGTCAGCCCCTCTGGCCAGCACACGTGCCCTATAGCAAAAATCTCTCTCAAACAAAAAAACCCAAAATGATGCACGGTAAGAGTTCATTCAAGGCTGGTCCACATGCTCAGCTGTGATGCAGCCCTCCAATGTTCTGATGCAGGTTCCCTGGGCAGGGGACTCCCTGGGCAGCCAGTGTCAGATCCTGATTGGTGGGATTACAACGTGGGGACCCTGTTGGGGATGCTTCTGTCTCTCTCTCTTTGAACTAAACTTAAAAGATTAAAAAAGGGGGGGGGCAGAAAGTGGGATGGTGCTTAAAGGCAATGGATTCCCACATGGCTGACCACACTTTGCTGTGCCCCAGTCTCGAAATTCACAAAAGACCACCAAAGAGCCAATTCTGATGCAAGCACACAAGGGTTGCTTTTATTTGGGCTCCAGGACTCTCAATCATCCCACAGTGGATCAGAATCGACAGCCGCAGTGTTAGTTGGGCTGGGTTTTTATTTGGCTGTTGTGGGGGGGAAGTCGAGGAATGCACTTAGGCGCTATACATTAGCTGTAGATTTCAAGAAGCATACGTATCTTTTACTGACCGCAAGAAAGTTACTTCAGGTCTCTGCTATTTCCTTTGTTTTTTGTTTTTGTTTTTGTTTTTGTTTTTTTTTTAATCATTGGCCAGGCCCGGCGGGGTGATGGTCTTATGACCTTCTCCTACTGATCAGCTCCACTCCTTGAAATGGCGCTGATTCTCAGCAAGGTGGGCTTAACAAAATGGAGTCACTCTGGCCCTTCGGGTTCAAATCCTGGACATGGCAGCTTGCTTTCTCGCTTTCTGTCTCTCTCACTCTGGTCAAATTAAAAAACAACAATGATGATAAACAAAGGGAATAATTTTTTAAAAGTGACACTATGTCATTCCTTGCTAGCTTTTCCTTAAAACAGTTATGTTCACATGTAACGGGGTCGTCTGTGCTAAAGTGTAAAGTAGCACCCTAAGGCCGCTGCTCCTGCGGCCTGATTCCGCCGCCCGCTGTGCGCCCCGCCCGGGCGTGGGCGTGCCGGGCGGTCCGGCGCGGCTCTCCCGTAGAGTGGGGAGCGAGGACCGGCCGCTCTGGCCTGAGCCCCGGCCGCAGGCCCGGGAGTCGGGGCAGCGGCCGGGCGGCCGCCCGGGGCAGCGGTGGGAGCCCGCCCTGCCGGGGTGTGGGTGGGGGCGGAGGCGGGGAAGCCGTGGCTGCGGGTCCACCCGGCGACGTGCCCTCCCTGTCTCTCCCAGCTCCCCGGGGCGCACCAACGGCTGTGGGAATGGCCGCCAGGGTCCGGACGGCATCCATCTGGGGGAGTAGGTTTTCCTGGGTTTTCCCGAGCGGCGCCCGCTCCGTCTCTTCCAGCATCCGTGCGTGCGGCGAGCTTTCTCCCTCCACCTTTAGAGGACATCAGACCCTTCAGAAAGGTTTGCCGTTAGGCCCTGTATTTCCTTCTTCCCTCAGGTTCTTGTCCACTTCATACCCTGGAATTTGGATTACGCGAAGATACAGAAAGGTCCCACCTCGCCAGGAAAGAGATGTTTACATGATCCTATCAATACTCCAAGGTCAGGAATCCATCCTGGGCCAAGGATTACGCGAAGATAAACCGTCGTTTAGCTTTTCAACACCGGATGTCTTCAGCGTCTAAGACCTTTGAGCTTCTTTTGGGAAACTACACAGCGTTCACCCACTTGCGCAGGGGCGTTTTCTTTCATTTGCCAAGCCAAGAGTCATCGTCCTTCTTTGGAATAGCTGCGATCTTGTGGGGATGGTGGACAGGAACTGGGAACGGGCTGTGGAAGTGCATGGGGGACGCACAGTGGAGGGTCAGTTTTTGGAAAAAAGATACCCCAGGAAATAGGTCAGAGATGAACGGATTTCCGAATTGAGGTTCGAAAGGTGAACAAGGTAAGGGTGAAGGTGCAGGCCAGCTTAGGAAAAGGCGGCAGTGTGCGATTTGAGAGGCTGGCAGTGACCTAGTGTGCTGGTGAACTTTGAGCCCTTAAATGGTGGTTGTGGTGGAGTATATTTAGAAATGAGGCCTGAACCAAAAATGGTTGCATGTGAGATGCTGCAGGCCTGTCAAGTGATATGGTGCACTGTGTGCATAGCCTCCTGCTCGTGCCTCACTGGCACTGGCCAGTCTACAGACCATTCAGTCCGGCTTCTGTGTAAGCTGGCTGACCACACAGAGACCAAGACTGGGGCCAAAGGAAATACGCTCACTAAAGCATGTTTGTTCTTGGCTCCATAGGTCCCACCTCGCCAGGAAAGAGACGTTTACATGATTCTATCAATAGTCCAAGGTCAGGAATCCATCCTGGGCCAAGGAACTCTTGACCAGAGGCCTCTCCCTGGATCTTCTGGGCAAAGGCAAAAGAGTCAGAGGTCAGAGAAACTCCTAGAATGGCTGTTCATTTTTGAAGAGCAACAAAACATCACCAGATCTTGGGTGAGCTGCTTGTTTATTCCTACTGCTTTTCTTGATTACTTTTTAAAAAAATTATTTATTTATTGGGACCAGCAGTTAGCGTAATGGCTGTGTCGCTAGACTCCCACGTAGTCGACCATGGTTCGAGTCCCGGACCCGGTGGCTTAAACTCACCCTGGGCTAGTGTACGCGCGTGCCCATGATCCCAAGAAGAGAATGGAGGAGAAGAGATTGCGGTGTGGCCATCCCCCCCTTGGGGGGTGATTTCTCACTTTCTGTCTCTCTGTCTCTGTCTGTCTGGCGAGCGCATGTGCCGTATAGCAAAAAAAACTCTCCAAAAAAAGGAAAAAAAATTATTTATTTATTTATTTATTTTGATCTAATCAGAGATGAACAAAGTGAGAAAGCAAGCCGCCAGGTCTGGGACTCGAACTGCCATCGCCCTTAACCACCATGCCACCTGCTGGCCCCATCTTGATGACTTTTTATTCTGTTCTGTTTTATATATGACAGAAGGTGTGTGTACTTGCCAGAAAGAGGATAAGGGGAAGAAAACACACTCCTGATGGGACATGATCACACCACCATCCCTTCTTCATTGATCCATTCTGCTCGAACTGGTTTCCCCCCCATATAGCTCATGCACTCACTAGAGAGAGATGGAGAGAAACAGAGAGGAAATTGAGAAATCTTCCCCTCTGGGGGATGCCCACACCACATTCCTCTCTCCATTCTTCTCTTGAGATTTTGATCATGTGCACACACACACGCAGCATGATTTTCAGGCTACCGAATGTGGGGTTTGGATTGTAGTTGGCCATGTGGGAGTCCAGCACCTTAACCATCAGGCCCCTGCTGGCCCATCAGGATTGTGGGCAGGAATGTACATACGTCCAG